>NC_060951.1:60773572-60789593 GCF_022045245.1 Lucilia cuprina | reverse complement strand
ACTATAGACTAGACTATAGACTAGACTATAGACTAGACTATAGACTAGAATATAGACTAGACTATAGACTAGACTATAGACTAGTCTATAGACTAGACTATAGACTAGTCTATAGACCACAGGCTAGATTATAGACTAGACTACAGGCTAGATTATAAACACTACTATAGATAAGGCTTTAAAACAAATTATGGACTAGAAAATAGTATATACTACTACTAGATACTATGTACTGTACTATATACTATACTAGTTTAAACTACATATTTCGTAAAAATCTCCTATAAAAAGTATTATAACTTTAAAAATACTGACAGCTTAGAGCAACAATTACGCAGTTTCGCATTTTTCCATTTGAATTGTAACTTAATTTTAAATCCATTTCTAAATAATCAAATTTTTCTACACCTCCTTCTTGTTTTTTCAATACTTGATTAATTACTTTAATTGTAGCAAAAAACACACACACACAAATTCCACACTGTTACCCAATTCTTTAATTTCAGTTGACATTAATACTCGTATACAAGTATTTCAGATTTGTTTTTCGTTTTATATAGGTTGTTGATATTTCTTCTAAAAACCAAACTTGCCAATCCGATCATTTATTAATGTCATTTCATTTTCCAAGTCATTTGAATTTGTTATAAAATTGGCAAAAGATATAGAAACAGACACAAGAACACCAACTAACACTCTAACTGGAATATATTCACAGATATCTATCATCTATGCTCTACTATACATGGATATGGATAGTATTAGTATTACCCAATATAGTTTTTGACAAATGTCCAAATATTCGTACTTATCAGAAGGAGGGTTAGTTCAACTCTTGTAATGATTTGTTATTACATTTGTACGTTTTGTGTGCATAACATATATGTATGTGTGTTTGTGTTAATTTTGTCAAAATATAATAAATTAATTGGATAAACCAATAAATGACCATTAAAGATATATGTTTAACAAACATATAAAATAGTTACACACATATGTAAATACTTTTATGTATGTATGTGTTGTTATTAGTTGATATAGAATATGTTCCATAGAATTTATAACCAAAGACCACAAAATTTGCAAAATATTACATTGTAATGAATGAATAAATAACATTATTCGAGTATTGTTGTATTGTTGTATTATTGTATAATAAGTACTTAAATCGTTACTTACCCGTTGATACAAACATACATATTTTGGTCATATTATTATCACCTCTCCTGTTTACTTATTTATAGTTATTTGGTATTTTTGTTGTTGTTTTTATTTATTTGTTTACAAAATATTTGTGAACAATTTTATTTGTCACTTGTGTGTAAAAACACAAATATAAGTTGCAATTGAATAGTACGTTGTTGTAAGTGCAACATACAAACATATGTATGTAAGAGTGGTCTATACAGTCGGGTCTTATGTAGATTAAATTGTCCTTATATTATTAAATAAAGTTATTATTTTTGAAAAAATGGCGCGTGAACAAAAACATCCTATCCACTGTTTTCCTAATAGTTTTTAATAGACTATAGGGTTCTAACAAGTTTCTTTATATATAAAGTCTTATTCAAATAACGTAAGGTAGGCTGATATGTATATAGGCTTTAATTACTAGATTAAGATAACAGTCATGATCAAGCTCTTACAAATATAAAGAAATAATATATTTTTCTGAGTCCGTCTGTCCGTCCACATAAACTTTGTAATCCAACTACAAGTCGCAATTTTGAAGATAATTCAACGAAATTTGACACATAATAATCTATTTTCCCAGGGAAGATGGGACACTAGAAACTGGAAATGGTTAAGATCGGTCCATTATTTCACCTAGCTCCCACACCTGAATAGGACTTGTAAACCTTGTAATCCAACTGCAGTTCGCAATTTTGGAGATAATGCAAAAAGCTACAAAATCAAGTTCTATACTAGGCCCCCCCCCCCTAATGAACTCTATAATTATAGGGCCTTTTTTGACACTAGCTCGTACAAAAACCCCCTTTTAAAAATTTGACTTAAATATATGCAATTTTATTCAACAATAAATGTCTTATCTATATCTGAGCAAGGTAGCACTCAACATAAATGCTATATTCTGAAAACTAAATCACATTTTATTTTTGTAACGGCCTTGTCCGACTATAACTTCTTACTTGCATTTTTTCAAATCTATCATATTGCTAAATTTTGGATTCATTTAACTTTAAATTGACTGTTTTCTGTATGATGGTTTAGTGGGGGATTGCTGGCCGGTTTGGATTTTGAAGTGTTAATATGGACCGATCTTCATAAAATTGTATAGGGATATTTTTTTATTTATAAATCTTGCTTATGTAGAATTTTATAACTTTATTAGTTTTAATGAGCCAGTAATGACTGCTTAAACTATTTACAAGGAGGGTCATTTATATGGAGCTAAAATTGTGAACCGATCTGGCTAATAATTTGCATTAATAAAAAGAATTTGTAGAAAATTTAAGCTTCTTCCGTTAGGACTCTAACATGTTTGCGAAAGACGAACATAGGCAGGACATGGCAAATCGTCTTATAATCTCATGAGGATCAATAATATGTATAGTTAGTTAGTTGGTTTGAATGGAGGATGTATATACATCAAATCCGAAGAAATACACCTAGGCCTCTATCGGTCCTGTTGTGCGCTCCTTAACCAGTGCCTCAGGTGGGAATCGAACCCACTAACTCCGGTCTACCAGACTATAACACTAACTACTAATCTACCGAAGGCCAATAATATATATACTTTTTTGGATCTTGGACCAATATTTCAAAAATAAATATAATGCTTGAAGTTAAAAATGAAAGAAAAATATGTGATCATTGGAAAACAGGAATCAAACATCGAAACCCAATTATCTGAATATATGTATATAGTATTTTACTTGTTTAAAGTGTATTTGACTAAAGTGTCTGCAAGTTAAGTTGAAAGTGAAGTGTCACTTTATAGTGACATTACAAACAAACATTAATTGGCTGTTTTTGTTGTTGTTTCATTTTTTATTTATAAAATAGCAAAGTTGTTAATTACACTATACAAAAAAATAGTAATAACACAGTACTTACTTTACTATATGTATGTTTTTTCGACTTTTTAATTTATTTAATTTATTTTTTTTTATATTTCAATTTTCATATTTATCTTAAAATCATTAAATGTAATTTATTCACATAAATTTAGGTTTTTTTCTGCGAAATTCATTTGTAATTGATTTGTTTAAATTGTGACATAAAAGTCCAATTTTAATTTACACCTTTAAAATTAATTTTGAAAGTTTTTGCTTGATAAACTGTTTGCAATGACAAAGGTGGCGAATTTGTAGTGTGAGTGGTTGGTTGGGTTATTAATTGACAATGCAGACTGGCAACTATATGTCAAATTGCATAAAATTCATGTGGGTTTATAATATCAAAACACAATCTAAGGTAACGCTCAGAATTTTGTTTATTGATTGGTATTTTTAGGAAAAAATTATATAAAATATAAAATTATAAGTTTATTTTTGTTTCTATTCTTTACTGACGCCATTACACTTTAAGCTATTTAGATCCTCATTTAATTCTTAAAACTAAATTTTTCGAATTATTAAAACCAGATTGGCAATCAATTCAAACATAATTGCTATTATTAAGCAAACTATGATGCATATAAAAATTTACCCTAAAATTATTAATTTCCGGATTAAACTATAAAAATATAAAAAATCCTCCAGCATGAGAGCACTTCAAGAACAGTTTATTTTGAAGTTAACCGCCAAAAAAGCATTGAATAAAAATCTCATATAAATATAAAAAAGAATTCTTTTTTTTAATATTTATTTAATATAATTAAATTTAATTAAGTTTTAATCAGATATAAGAGCTCTTTTTGGGAATACATATGAAAAAACAAAATGCTACAATTTCTAATAAACATGAATATCTTGTTAAAAGTGCATTGGTTTGAGTACTACACTTTCAAGGGGTATACGACTAAATATCAAAGTGAAGTAGCCGCTTTTTAACCCTTTAATGACTTTTAAATAATTTACTTTTTATTTCATTTTTTTTCATACTTATCTCTCAACTCTTCTCACCTTTTTAACGTGTAGTTTATTGAAAAATACTCTTACTAAAATAACATTAACAAATTTATGTTTTAAAGATTATTAAGAAAACGATAATAATGATGATGATGGAATTAAATAAAAGGAAATAAATCTCAAACCCTTAATAGTCACAAAGTATGTATAAGTAAAAGACTCGACAATCATTATAGTATATTTTGTTTCTCTTTACACATGTTGACTCCTCATCATCATCAGCGGTGGCATCGTCATCTTCAGCATCCATTATCATCCTGTTTAAATAGTGTTTGGCATTCGAACTCTTTTAACACTTGCAAACGTTACGCTGATGATATGGATGGCGATGAAGAGACCTTCATAAATCATTATTATCATCATATTGGTCCGTTGTCGGTTGCTCGTCCTCATATATTTATGTTTCTTTTTGTCTGTTTGTTTGTCTACTTAGTAGGGATACTTTGTATGTATGTTTGTAGGTTTTGTGTTTTGTTGAGTGTATGTATCTGAACAGCATAATAAAACAGAAGCATACACCCATAAAGACATGAATTGGACTTGTAAACGTTGCGGCTTATATTAACAACTCCTGCCCACAACAACAAGATTATAATTTATATATGAAACGTAACCGGACAAGCTTTAAAATTCTGTTACTTGTTATGGATGTCTATACACACCTATATGTATATGTTGCAAAGGATTTAATATTTTTCTTGAAGTAAGATGTATTTTTTTTTTTTTTGTGGAATATGCAAAATGTCTATGACAAGGGAAAGTGGAATCTTTTTTAAGTCCAATTCTTAAAGGATATCTTTAAAAATGTTAAAAAACCATCGCATCTGAGAAATAACTGCAATGACAAATCCTTAAATAAGAAACGAATTGAGAAAAATCTTTGATCACTATTGAAAAACAAGTTCATAGGCCAACAAGATTTGAAAAAAATTCGAAACTTTAAGACAAAGTTAAACGCTTGAGCAGAGCTGAATTCCATCACATCTGTGATTGAGATATAGTATTCTGGAATTTGAGAAGACGCCATATTTATCCCTTTATAACAGTATATTTGTAATATCTTGTTGCTATATTGTTTGTCCATTATATTAACTTTAAAATAAAGACCTAAAACTAGACATAACATCGAAATATCTTAAAGCTTGAAAACTCATGGTTTTTGGTATATTAATGGTTTTATAAACTATCCTATTATAGTAGGGAGGGTATTATGCTTGGAACATAAATACAGGATCAGCTTCTGTTTGACGATGCTCCAATCGATTTAAAATCAATTTTTAACACTACTTAACGATGTCAACGTACTATATTCCAGCAACTATAATCGATTTTAATACACAAACATAGTTTTTGTTAATTTTTTTAAATCAAGCTTTAGTTTTAGAGATATCCCGAAAAGCACAGAAGATATGTCAGATATTAAGCCTTTATTTTAAAGCTAACTTAATGAAAATTTTATAAAATTTTATCTTCGAGCACTTTCCAGCAAAAAAATATGAAATTTTTGATAATGGCCAGTAGTTTTTTCATTCATTACTTGGTAATGGGTGTTCATTATCAACCACATTATTTCATTTAGCTGAATAGATTATTACTGGTAAATAACAAAACAATTTGGATTTGTTAAAGCCCAATCGTCTAGGGCGTTCATTTAATAAACAGGGAGTTTATGGATCGAGCCCTGCTGCATATAGTTTTCTTTTTCAAAATGATATTCATTTATATTTTTCTGTAAGAGAAACATAGAACATCACTTAATACCTGCGTTCAAACCGCTGGTGAGAAATTTTTATATATTTTGCTTTCTACCAATTATTAATTTGTTTAAGGTAGGTACATATTATTTAAACCTCGTCAAACAAAAATAATTAGTTATTCATCCCAAGAGTAATTCGTTTCTATGCGATTCCATGCTTACTTTCTTGCTTACTAGGTAATGAAAAATTTTGCTCGGTTATAACGTCTCAAAGAGTAAAAAATTGTGTTTTTTTTTACTTCAGGACACGATATTTCAAATCCCAGATGTTATGGAAAATTTGTGAGACCAGATTTGGTTTCATCGGTCCTAATTCCTTAGAAAAGTATGCTTTATAGATCTGTCGGGCTGTGTTATTTATTATTATCTAAAAAGATCTATTGTTATAGAAAAGATCTGTAAGCAATTGCAGATTCTTAAATAATGTTTCAATTAAATTCAGTTAAAACTAGATCTGAGCTTGTCCGTTAGTCTTTGAGTAGGTGTGCATGGAATATGATAGAGCTTGTAGAAGAGATACAAAAGACTGATTTTTTTTACAAAACTCTATGTTAAGAAACCAGCAAAGCTTGGTAATTGGTTGTACTTCCATAATCCCTTAGTACTTACCATCTGCATTACTTTGAAGTACTGACTAGTAATGACTTTCTTTTAATCTGATAATTTATTTTCGGCTTCATAATTTTGATTGATTATTTCGAAAACAAAATTAAATTTGTGCAGTGGTACGTCGAAGTACATCACCGAGTTTAAATAATGTGTTAAAATACTAATAAAGAAGTAGTTCAAACTCTTTTTAACTCATTACTTTTCAATGTAAATTATTCCTGGAAAGGATTTTTTTCTATTCACGATTTCATCTGAAATACCCACACACACGTGACTTTGTGAGTCAACACCCTTAAGTATGGACCATATATATAGGCCCCTAGAAAAGACGTCTTGTAAAAAGAATATATTGTTCATAATTGACTTATATGTTCTATTAAGCAATGAAATGCATCATAAACAAGTTTTATAAAAATCAAAATTTCTCTATAGAGTTTCATGAATTTTGGTCCATTGTTGAATTACTTTTTCATATTCTGCAGAGATCAATATGTAAGATATACATATTCTGGTAAGAAATTCCGACAAGATCGATCTAAACCAAAATTTCTTACAGAAATACTGATATTAAAAATGATTGAATTTAAAAGTCATTTAAACTATTCTTCGTTATTTATTCGATCGAAGTTATTTTAATATATATCACGCTCACTTAGAAATAAGTACTCAAATAATTCATTACAAATAATGAATTGAATTTTGTTTTGTTATTTGACGATGAAACGGCAAAAGCTCTAGATCGGTACTTACGTGATTATATATATTTAACACTTTAAAGTTTTAAAACCCGTTCGTAGTAGTAATCAATAAGAATGAACAAGTCTTTGTCAAGTTTTTGCTGGGCATGTCTTCATTAATTGAATTGATTTTGTTCATAATTCCGTCATTAATGTATTCAAATGAAAAGTATAGAAATAAATCTAAAAACAAAAAAAATTCAAAACATTTCATTTTAATAATAAATTAGCTGTATGCTTATTTATTAACTTCCTTTTAATACGATACACCCTAAATTAAAACTACAACATCATCAGCTGGTCCCATTTGATCAACGGAAATTATGGTTGATTTAAAACCAGTGTTTCTTAAGACACAAAGAGAGGAAAACTAAAGAATAAAAACGAATACGAATAAAAAAAATCAACGCTTTAATTTTATATTGACGAAAAGCCCTAATTAACAAACTCCCAAGGGTTTAAAAATGAATAATAAAAAAATACAAAAAAACTGAAGACAAAACATAAAAAAAAATTTTAAAATATAATAAAGCCCTTGGCGCTTCACTCATTCTACGGTGATACGGTGTCTCTTCCTATTAATCAAAGATCTTTATTATGGAAGCTTCTGTCTGTGCAACCAAAAAAATAAACATGTGGTGTCTCTGTCTATACAGCATCTATACTTTATGATAATTATAATTTGTAGTAAGAACTCTAAGAGAATCTTGGTCTACTGTGTGTTACTTAAAAACTAGATATTGAAGATTGTTTTTTTTAGCTGGGCTACCTGCTTTGAAAATATTAAATATCTATAACATATGAATGTTTCTTCTCATCTCATTTTAATTTTCAATATTTTTATGTTTTTTTTTTAGTTTATATGACTTTGATGTAGATCTTTTGGAAATTGAAATTAAAAATAACTTAAACATTATTTTTTTCTTTTTTTGTTTTGCCTTAAAAACATGGAAAAAACTATTTAAGAAGTTTGACTTTAGGTTATTAGAGTTTTGGATGCGAGGATTGTGCGAGAGTTAACACGCTTAAAATAATCCAAAACTAATATATACGTAAAATGTCTTATATTGTACGAAATGCGTTTTGTACTTTCGTGAAATGTCAATTTAACATATTTACGAAAAAATATATAAGAAATAGTCTTCGTATTTTTATACCCTTCACCTTCGTGAGAACGTATATACAAGTTTGTCATTCCGTTTGTAATTTCTATAATATAATTTTCCGACCCTATAAAGTATATATATTCTGGTTCCTTATAGATAGCGGAGTCGATTAAGCCATGTCCGTCTGTCTGTCTGTTGAAATCAATTTTCTGAACACTCCAGTTATCTTCGAGATCCAAATCATCAATAATTCTGTCAGACATGCTTTCGAGAAGTTTCCTATTGAAAATCAGCAAAATTGGTCCACAAATAGCTGAGATATGGGTAAAAATCTTAGACTACCTCTGAAAATTTCCTCAACAAATTATTAATAAAAGCATAAAAACAACAACAAGGAGGTAAGGCAGTAATATGTTAGTAATACAGCTCATATTTGTTTGAGTGTGATAATACAGTTTAACGGTGGTAGTACAGTACAACGGTTAATATTTCTTTCTGCTGCATTTTATATTTGTTTGTGTGTATGTTATGTGTGACAAGTGTGCAGAGATACAAGATAAGTAAAAACTGTATTTAAAACATACTTTCTGAAGGGTATATAAGATTCGGCAGAGCCGAATATAGAAATCTGACTTGTTATTAAATTGAAAAGGTTTTGTTTAATAGTTTTTCGTACTATAGATGAAATTTTCATAAATATTACGAAAAAAGTTGGTTCGAAATTTTTTCGTAAAGTTAAGCAAGGTTTATTTTCATTGTATCGAGAATAGAGTTTTGAAAATCAGACATATTACCTTATCATTAGAACTAGAGTTGTTGTAAGGTCTTGAGAAATCACAAGAGACCCAAACAACCCATTGAATCTTATCAAAAATCTTTGAGATTTGAAAAAAAACATATTAGGGATATCATTGGACCTATGAGAACTAACCTTGAACATTCTACATAAACTTTTACTATAAAGTAATTTAGTAGAACTTATAAAACACTCTTCGTACTTAATAAAATAAACCACTTATGAATATTCTACATACTAAACTTAATCTTCAGGCTACATTTAATCCGACATGCAACAGCAAAAAAAAAAAACTAATTTTTTTTAACCAAAACTTTAAGCTCTTCTTCCATTATCTACTAAACTTGCAGTTTGTTTAAGTCATCTATATTCATATCACTAACACATTTGTTTTATCTTTTGTATTTTGTTTTAGTCTCGATTTTATAAATCTAATAAAGTCATTATTATTTGTTGCGACTCATGTTTTTCGATCTTAATACAACAAGACAGTAAAATTTAGAGTTAATCTTTAGCCAGTTGTACGATGTCTAATTGATTTATTCATGGATTAATTAATACCAAAAAAAAAAAAAAACAACAACCATACCAACATTAAGATTAACCAAATAACCAAAATGCACTGGCTGTTATGGTAAAAGTAAAGAAAATTAATTTTATCAGACTGGTGGGGAAGGTTGCCTATAAAATTGATATTGGTTTAAATCTTAAAGCTATTTTTCGTGTATGTTTAAATAAGCAAAAAGTTTATAAGAATTTTTTCTTTGAAATATAAATTACATAGAAAAGTTTTTTAGAAAAGTTTTTTGTTTTTCTTGTGTCGTTAAAAAAAAAAAAACAATTTTGTCAAATTTATTGATTTTTTAGTTATTGAAAGCATTATTAAATTTTTTATTAATAATATAAGAAAAAAGAACTTGAGAACAAGTGTTTTTATTGTAAAGCAAAAAACTTTCATTACCTGGTAAGGGGTTAAAATGCTAAAAAAAAATATTACTTACTCAATAGGATTTAAAGTCCTTATTGTGATGTCATTGAAAGCGAGTACTTTCTACACGATTTACATTGGAAAATCACTCAATGTAGTCCTTGTCAAAAACTTTAACAGATTCTATATCTATTTTAACTTATAGTATAGAAATTACTTATATAACATATTTATAAGTACATCTATGTAATCAGAACGATAGTCGTCATTGTTTAGTATGTTAATAAGTAAGTCATTACAATTCTATGTCATTACCATGTTTTAGTTGGGCAACAGAAAACGTTCATTACCAGGTAACAGGTTAAAATGCTAAAATTTACTTTCTCAATAGCATTTAAATTCCTATTTTTACGTGGTGATGTCATTGGAGCAGAGTACTTGCAGTCAATGTAAGTCGTATAAAAAACGTTAACAGCTTCCCTATATCTCATCGGAGAAGCTGACTAATGAATTAGAAAGTACTTATCTAACACATTACTAATAAGATGTTTTTACAGTAATCCTATGTAATCAAAACGATAATAAGCAGTCATTGAAAAGTGTGTCATAGCCAAGTTTTTGTGGGTAGGTATATACCTTGTACATTATCTAGAATTGGTGTAATAATGTCCACATTGAAAAGGAATAAATTCAACAGCTATTGAAACTACTTTTCTCTATTTAGTCACCGGACAAACCCTAATATACGAGTAGTATTATTGGTGTAGAGAAGAAATACACTTAATTCTTTTTAACTTACCTTCCTCTCTGTTTAATAAACAATAAACAAAATTCTTCTGCTTTTATATTAAAACTTTTTCTTGACTGAATCAACTTCCTCAATTTTAATTAGTAAAACTAAATTGTACCTGTAACAGTAGGTTTTTAATTTAATGAATTTTGTAAGCCCAACACACAGTAAACTGAAGCTAATGATCACTAGCTAAACATCATGTTTTCGTTGTACAAAACCATGGGGAATACACAGTTGGACAAGAATCTCAAAATCAAAAAATTGATTTTAAAATAACAGTTTTTGTTGTTTGTTATGTAATAAAAATATTAATCGATACCACCAAAGATTTCATATTTTAATTGATACCACCAAAGACTTTTTAAAATCCAATTATAGTTTTCACTTAAACAAAAAAAAAATACTTTCATTTCCCAAATTTAATCAATTAAAATTATGCAATTTTTTAATTTACAACATAAAACTATTTAATTATTTTTAAACTTTAAACACGTATTGATCCTAACTTAACTAACACTTGTGTAATTATCACTCGAACTCCATACAAACAAAAATGTTTTTCCTTTGTCTTCAAACATTGTGTGTATGAGAGATTAATTTTCGGAGCTCATTAGAATATTTGTTTAAATCGAAAACACATTAAATTTTCCTAACCCTATTAATGACTATTAAAATGTTATCAGTAATAAAACTAACAACTTTAAAGTTGCTGAGTTCTTTTTGTCACCCTTTGTAGTAAAACTTTAACCTATAAATTGTGTAAAAACAACATAAAATACACAATTTTTTTTAACCGCACATAAAATAAACATAGACATTCATACATACATATATACGCTTATAATCTTAGTTCGTTAGTTTCTTTTAGGTTTTATTTTTATAATCCTTACAACAATCGAAACAACATAAATCTCTATTTTCATGATTTAAATACAACCACGCATACATATGTATTTACTTTAATTCCGGTAGTTCTTAGATCTAAATCAAATGAATTTTGCTATAACAAGTTAATTATCACTCAGTATTAAGGTCAGTGGACTCACAACCTTCAAATAAGTTCCAGTTCAGTTCTATTTCAGTTCTAGTTCAGTTCTAGTTCAGTTCTAGTTCAGTTCTAGTTCAGTTCTAGTTCAGTTCTAGTTCAGTTCTAGTTCAGTTCTAGTTCAGTTCTAGTTCAGTTCTAGTTCAGTTCTAGTTCAGTTCTAGTTCAGTTCTAGTTCAGTTCTAGTTCAGTTCTAGTTCAGTTCTAGTTCAGTTCTAGTTCAGTTCTAGTTCAGTTCTAGTTCAGTTCTAGTTCAGTTCTAGTGCATTATCAACGGGACCATGACCACGGTTCCTACAACTGCCAGTATTCTAATATACTTATGTGAATTCATTGGAATATTACCAATACAATAGAATGAGGGAAAGAGTGTGAGAGTATGTGTGGTATCTAGATTCATGGCTTGATATCCTTCGAATGTGCTTCAAAAAGACAACACTTCCGTGTCCACTCAACCAAGAGTATGTTTGCATTTGTTGTTGTTTTTGCAAACATTTGGCAGCTACTGCCAACACCAACCAACAGCTACAACAACATATACAACATTCAAGGAACAACAACAAAAAACATTTATGATTTATTACCCGAGTCAACTGTGATTGATTTCTGGTGTGTGTTGTTTGTCTTTTCCTCACTCACTCTCTCCTCTCTCGGTATCAAATGAACAAAGGATTTTTACATAGAAACATAAACACTCACAAATATATTTATTTATATATAAACATTGTTTTATGCGTTCGTATGCATGTGTATGTTAATGGCGATTTTTGTTGTAGGATACACAATAGGATCAAGTTTTAACAATTATAATAAATTTCAAAAACTACAAAATTTAAAAAAAGCTAATTGTTTAATACTGCCTGAAGATCAGTTCAATAAACTTTGTTTTAATTGTAGTTTATTATTCCAGAAACTTATTTCCAACCCATTGTGCAGTGCTGATTTCTATTGATGTGAATAGGGTAAGTGAGCAAAATTGTACTTTGCCCATCAATGCTTATAAGTGGGAGTGTGTTAGTAGATACATACATATGTGTATATGTTTATGTATACAATAGTTTGATGTCAAATATACCGACACGTGAGTAAATCAGTGATTTTTGATTTGAGTTTAGTGAAAAGCTGCTTTTTCAATTTCACTCACACTATTCTTGCTAACAAACAATGCAAAAGTTATTTATGAAAAAAACCAACAATAAAAATGTACAAGGTCTCTTCCATCATTCATCTCTTCAAGTCGTCATCATCCCTTTTTATCGGCATCATCATTGCCATCATCATAAAATACAACAATTACAATAACATAGTCATCATCATCCTGCTTCTGCTTCTAAATTGTGAATCCAGTCAATGCTATCACTTGCAAGTGGACTTCTTCCATATCTCACTCCTTTGTCTGACTAACATAGTTGTGTTAGTTTGGTTATTACTGATGTTAAAAACAGTTTTATGTTCATATTGTTTGTTTGAGTTTTATAAGTTAAAATCTAAAGAATAAACTTGAATGAGTTTGATTAAATTTGCTTAAAAAAGGAAAACTTGCAGAAACCCAAAAATTAAAAAAAAAAAATGTTTGTGTACTGGGAGAAATATATAGTTATATAGTTCTTTTCATATGAATTAAATACAAAGCTTTTCATTAGAGCTAAATCAATTAGTACAAGGACAACTTTGACATCCTACTATGAACAATATAATAAAATGTTCTTAAAAGTTTGTATATTTAGAAAACAATTTCTTGCTGTGTATTTTAAAGTGATTCATGCATAAAAATTTACCAAATAAACTGACTAAATTTTACACTGGTACCTTATGATTATGATGACAGGTTTTATTATTGCCAATCATTAGAGGTGCTCATCGAGCTTGTACTTTATAATAAGAAATATAAAATCGATAGCTTCACGATAAATTGGATCCCAGTTGTCTTCAGACTTAATGCAATAGGCGTATCAACATATGGTCAGAGAGTGTAGTTATCTACACTACCTGAGATATCGACTTTGCACTCCTTCCAATATGGTACGGAAAGAATACTTCTCTACAAGAAGACTTTCCGTATACACCAATTGGATATTACAGGAAGAAATATGGTTTTGGTATTACAGAATATCAAACAGCGATTTCTTATTGATGTGTATACTATATCCATATTGGTGAGGAATACTGGACAATCGTAAATAGAATGGTGAGAAATTCAACAGTCGTACTCATATGAGAACATGGACTTAGAAATTCGGTGGGTAACTGTATAGCTAAAAAATTAGCGAAAATATGGAGTTGCACATAAATTAAAATGAAAATAAATTTATTAATATTTAGAGTCATGCTATTACTTGTGGTATTACATACATATCATACATACTTATTTATAAGTGTTTGTTTGGTAGCTGGCTTGTTAACTTTTTTTTAGTAGTTTAACACATATTAATTAGCAAAAATGTCAAAATGTACAACAATAACAATACCATCATCAACTATACAGGGTGAATGTGTCTTCTACATACATACATATACATATGTATAAACTATGTACTTATACATATATAACATACATATATATAGATGAATGTGACAAAAAATATAAGGATATATAAGTAGAAATAGCATAAATACTTAAACCTATGTGGTGGTTAAATAAATGTTTGATTTGTTTGAAGTTAAAGCTCAAATGTAGTTCGAGTTGAAGACGGATGTGAAGTACATATATGTATATTAAGGTTCCTATACAGTTAATAGAAACGAGGTTATTATTGTTCTTGTTGATGTGATATTTGTGTTTTCTTTCTCTCAACATTTTTTTTTATTTATTCTTCAGTATTTGTTTGTTTTGTAAGTGACGTTTAGTTAAAAAAAACTTATATGTTCTGATGTTGATTACAAAAAAAAAAAACTTGTTCCGTTTATTCATTCCAATAAACCAACAACAAGAACTAAAGCAAAATAGTTGAAAATAACATGGAATTACAAAATGGTATTTACTACACCACGTATTTATGCTCCTGTTAATATTAGGGCGAAATCTACTTTTTGAGATATGACAACGTTTCACTTTTCTTCAGTTTTTAAATTTATTAAAAAAATCAAGAGCAAATTTTATTACAATCTGTAAAAATTTAGGGTTTAGTATTCAAGTGTATTTGTCCGAAGGTCCTGGATTTCACTTTCTTCTCAGGTACTCGAACGGGAGCATACTAAAGGCCCGATTGAAGACTAAAAGCATTTAGGACTCTATCTATTTATCTATCTATCTATCTATCTATCTATCTATCTATCTATCTATCTATCTATCTATCTATCTATCTATCTATCTATCTATCTATTTCTCTATCTATCTATCTATCTATCTATCTATCTATCTATCTATCTATCTATCTATCTATCTATCTATCTATCTATCTATCTATCTATATATCTATCTATCTATCTGGGAAAAGTGTTCAATAGTTTTCCTAGATAAGATCCTCTGGAAGGGTTCGAGAGTGTTAATTTTTTAGGACTTTATTATGGATTTATATGTTAAACTATTTCATAAGGAAGTATCGCCCAGTAGTTTAAAATTTTCTATTTTCGTTCATTTAATCTTAAATCACTCTACTGAATGAACATTCATCATACGTTTAAACACAAAATCTATATCAAACAAACTACATTCATACATAGATTCATATAAACAAGAAAGTTAAACTCATTTTATGTGCCAAAAGCAGCACTCGACCTATAAATTCAGGAAAAAGAACATAAAAACATCATAAAGTACAAGAACTTAAGATGAAATACCAACACATAGGAACAAAAAATAAAGAATCTCAATAATGACGATGATTATGTTGATGATGATGGTGATGATTTCTTTACTTTTTATTTCTGCTATATGAGTCCATTTTATTTATATTTTCATACTATCGTACTCATACTCAAACATGTATGTAAATTTTGCACTAAATAGAATTCCATACAAACAACTAACCAACCAACCATTCATCTATCCCATCCATCATACGTGCAAACTTACTCATTTACTTACTTTTCTTGTACTTTATTCGTACGTTAGTTGTTTGCTTTTTTATTTGTACTTTTTTTTACACAAAAACCAACAAACATGAAATAAATGAAAGAAGAAATGAACCCATTCATGAAATTGTAGAAGATGATGA
>NC_060951.1:60721072-60768572 GCF_022045245.1 Lucilia cuprina | reverse complement strand
AAAATTCAAAAAATCTAAAATAGTCGAAAAAAGTAAAAAATAGTCGAAAATAATAATAATAGCCGAAAAAAGCCAAAAATAGTAAAAAAAGTCAAACATAGTCGAAAAGATTAAAAAAAGTGGAACAAAGTCAAAAACTCTAAAATAGTCGAAAAAAGTAAAAAAATAGTCCAAAAAAGTCGAAAAATCGGAAAAAGTTGAAAAAAATCAAAAAAGTCAAAAAATCGGAAAAAGTCAAAAAAATCGAAATGTCGAAATAAGTCGAAAAAACTTTACTATTTTTAAAATACTTATTGTCTAAAAGTCGCATTTTAACTAAATAAAGAAAGTCGAAAAATCGACTTTGCATAAAATGCAAAAAGTCGTAAAGTCGACTTTTCGTTTCAACTATAGAATCCTAGTCGAAATCCAATCACAAAAAAATTATATAAACAGGGAGAATAATATACACCCATGGTAGAAAATTAACACCAAAGTGTTTATATTTTGCCAATAACATCCGTTTTTAAAATATGTATGTATATATAATACGACAATACTGTGTAATACAACGCAATTATGCACCAATTCGTTGTCGAAATCTAAGTTTTATACACGTCCGTTGTCTAATTGTTAACAAATATGAAAATCTCACTATTGACAATGAATTGTTATCAGTAGTGAGTATAGTGTTGTTGGATGCTCACGGATTGAAAAATTATAAGCGCTTTGGTGTCAATTTGGCACCCGTATAATATAAAAATCTAAGAAGAACCCTAAAGTCCGAGTTGTATAAAATAGCGAGGAATCAAGTTACGTCCTTTGCGTCCTTTTCTATAGACCTTCTGCTTACAATTTACAACTATTTCTCTAAAACACAAAAACTTTTCCAAAACATATCACAACTAAATTGTTTCACTTTTAAACTACTGTGTAACCTTGTAAACATAAAACCTTTAACACACTTTAACACACCAAAATCCCCAACTCCCAACCTTTTTAACTGAAACAATATGGTCTGATATGTTTACAAACACTTTTTTCTTTCGACTTATTTGTATTTTGTTCTTTTGCAAATTAAGTCTTGTTATTTTCAACTTAATTGCTAAACAATGATGCGTAACACAGTTCTAAGTTATCGAGATGTTGAGATGTTGAGCTCAAGGCTGATTGTACTGGGTTGGGGTGTTCATATGCTAAGGGTTCTACATGTTGTATGAGTTATTCACGATTCTACAATAAATTGTACATTAATATACTTATCGTCAATTCGGAAAAAAATGATATACAAACACAGATGGAAAAAATATTGTTGTTTGTTAGTTAGTGCCACAGCCACACTTTTATAGGTCTTACAACTGTTTCAGGGTTTCAGAGGAAATATGTATATAATAAATGTATTTGTCAATTTAGGTACATGTTGGAGTGTGTTTGTAATCGTGTTTGTGCAAAAAAAATATAAAAACAAAGTACAAACTCTGTCTCTCTATTAAGCAAGGTGTATGTAAACACAAAGGTATACTAATAAGTTTGAAATTTATTTTTGGGGAATAACACAATAATTCTAAAGCACCGATAACACACAACTTAACAACTGTGTTTTGTAACTGTTGCTACACAAGGTAACTACAACAAGAACAACAACAACAACAGGAAGAACAAGGAAAAGAACAGAAAAAGGGTTAATTTGATTTAGATGTTGTAACAAAATAAAAAAATATTAAATAATACATGGTTAAATTTGAAAATACACACATACACATACTCACTCCCACACACCTATCCTCCTACCTATTTATTTACTCTCACATACATACATACATTATCCTTGAAATGGTTAAAAAAGGGGGTTGGCCAAATTAAGGAAATA
Source organism: Lucilia cuprina (assembly GCF_022045245.1). Lineage (NCBI taxonomy): Eukaryota > Metazoa > Arthropoda > Insecta > Diptera > Calliphoridae > Lucilia > Lucilia cuprina. The sequence goes on along the minus strand of NC_060951.1, from coordinate 60,766,723 downwards.
GTAAATAATATTCATTATGATTTATACACTCTTTAGCTTGTATTGAATGTATAAGGTGATGATATTTATAAATTTCAAGGAATTTATTAACTAGATTTTCCTTTTGCATATAACGGTTATAAATTTAATATTACATTGAGCAAAATAAAAGGAAAAATTTAATTAACATGGAAAATTTATAGCTTTCTCTTTGTAATACAAATTTAATTAGGATTTAGATTTTAGGGTAAAAATTTTAATATTCTAAGGAAGAACTAAATGCTTAAGTTTCTTGTCTGCAAAGCTTATTTTCAAGTGAACTAAAAGCGAGAGAATATAGGCAATTTAGAACATTTCTGTTAAAAAAATCCAATGTTTTAACGAGAATTATAAAAAAGCAAAGATTTATATGTAAAACGAAAAGCTTTAGCTAAATTTTTCATTTATTCTCTCTTATTGGAGTTTGTGAAAGATACTGGAGTATAAATATCAAATGATAATAAAGTTTACATAACTAGTTCTGGAGCTTTAGCAATCTTTACGTTAAGTAGAAATCTAAAGCATTAGCTTTTTTAACAAAAGTTTAAAACTTTCAGTGAGAAATATATGACTAAAGCTTAAATGATATTATTTTAACTAAATTTTAAGAAGACTTTTCAGCAAATAGAAATGTAAAGTTTCAGCAATAACTTTATATTTAATATTTCCTTTAAGTAAAGAAAGTAAACCTTGGATAAAAGCTTTTGGGTAAATAATAACTGGAGCTTTTGTAAGAAATGAAATGATAAAATAAAATCTATTCCGTTTAATTAAATCAGTTGCTTTGACTAAAAGCTTTTGTGTAAATAAAGCAACTCTTGTGGGAAATAAAAATAAGAAACTTAAGCGAGAACAGAAATATCTAAAGCTTTGTCGTGAGACTTTATATATATAGGTTAATAAAAAGCTTCTTGGCACAAGAAACTAATCAAAGTTTCGACTTGCTTAATTTCTTAAAATTATGTAAACTCTACATTGTAGAGCTTTACCTAAAGAAATTTCTGTATAGGAAAGTCCAAAGCTTTATAGGAGGCTAAGTAGAAGAAAGAAACTTTTAACTTTAATACTTTTTCGAAAGTTTTAATAGACTTTGCTGTATGTAGAAATTAAATGCTTTAATATGTATTAAACTTTTAGTGGTAAATATTTTTGCATACGACAATGTGAAATAGCTTTTGTGCAAATAAAAATATAAAGCTTCTGCGGAAACTTTGGCATTAGCATTTCAGTGAAATTGATAGCTTTTGCTAAATGCTTTTGCGTAAATAAAATGAAAAAGTTTTGGCGAAAATTAAAACTTTTTAATGTAGTTAAATTTGCAGCTTTAACTAAAAGCTTTTATGAAAATAAAATAAGAAGCTTTGTGAGAGATTTTTCTGTATAAAAATGTCTCTAAATCTTAAGTAATAGACTTTTCGCACTAATTTTAATTTTGATTAATGTTTTTGCATCAGAAAATGAAAAGCTTTGACAAGAATCTCTTTAAGATTTCGAAACTTTTTTGAAAAACTTTTTTGTTTAAGAAAATTTTAATTAAATAAATAGAATTTTTGTTTTTTAAATAAAGAAAATTTAAATAATTTTATTATGAAATCAATATCATTTCCGAACTCTTTAATTTAGATCATACATAGCCTCTAAAGTTTCATTACTCTTAAAGAATACCAAATAGAAAGAACTTTAAGTAACCCAGCAGTTCGACTAAGAGTCGATGTGTGATTTCCTTTTACGTCTAACCATCTGGTTGGCTCTATATCGCCTTTTGTCACGGATGTAATCTTTGTAAACAAGGTGAGAAAAAATGACACTTTAGTATCTCCTTTGTAAGCGAGAGAATGAACAAATTTAAGCATTTTGCTGTGTCTTCGTAATCCATGGGGTCACAATTGATTTCCTCGCAGTAGATACTAGCACATATTATATTAGAATGTAGCCTGGACGCTCTGTGCCTAGTTCAGTACTGCCTGAACGAACTGCTGGGAAACTTTATGTTTCTGGATTTAATTTTATTATTGTGTGAGAGTGTTTGTTCATTTAATTATAATGTTTTCTTCTTTCCACTTAGAACTTTAACATTTTATTTGTTTATTAAACTATTTAATGCCTAATTAACCAAAAATATTAAGAAAAACTACAGTTGCTTTATTACCCGTAATGGTTTGGAATAATAAGAGTAATGAACATAAAGTGGCCAACCCCTATGGAGACTTTCATATTTATTATTATTTTTTTTGTTTTGTTAGTGCCTTTACAATTGAACACTTACTAATTAATATTGCTTTATGTAAACAACTATATATGTATGTAAGAAGTACTTACCAAGTAATGTACTAAACATATGCATTACATGCTTACATACACTTAAATGGAGTGCTAGAAGAAATTATGCCTTTAAGACTGTCCTCGTTGTGTGAGTGTGTGTTTTATGTAAAAAAGAAAACATAACGTCACAACTCAATTCACATAATGGAATTGAATAATTTATAATGATGGTAAATGTTGTGTACACTTTTTCATTAGTCGTTACCCTACATTTAGAGAAGTTCCTTACTAAAACTTTTTATTTAGAAAATTGCTGCAACTTCTTCCTACCACCTGTTTAGAGTAGAGTTAAAAGTTATTTGTCTATATCGTAAATATTTTATTAATAAGTAATTCATATTTGTTTTATTTTTTGATTTTTTTTTTTTTTAAGAAAACAGTTAATTACGCTTGGTGTTAAAAAAGGGAGCACAATTATTAACTAAATGTTCGTTAATGTGTACATTTACAACTATCAGCTACCGAGTGTATTTTTTCTAATCATAGATATTATTTAAGACACACATACACCCATCTCGTCCTCCTCCGTTTTGATTGCCTCTAAGTAGTTGTTTTAACTTTTTTTGTTGCTTATTACCGAGTACATAATTTCGTTTATTTCTTGTTCTTTTTTTTTTTAGTTGAAAACAAAAATTGTTCTTTTACTTTGCTCAGAGTAATATGTGTTAAACAGTTAATAAATTATCCTTTAGGGGTATGAGTTTTGATATTCACCAGTCTACTCCTACTGCTCGTACTTTTATATCTTGTTTCTGTAACATTCATAGATCCCATCAGATGTGCGGCTGACTAGCTGTGGTGTATCAAATGTGTGTTTTCATCTTTATTATTTTTTATATTTCAGATTTATATCATTATAATTTGTGTGTTTATTATGTGAAATCATAGGAGTATGAGTGAGTGCGTATTAGGTTGGTTCTTAAATTTATCATTTGAGCAGCATAGTCAAACCTTACGGCTTTATTACCAATATAATGATGGGCTTGAAAGAAACTTCAGATGAGACAATATCTATCAAATTTTCAAGATTTTTCTGGGTAGCTCAGGCTACTTAAAATTGGGTAAGAGAGTCCGAGTGAACAGTATATTACAGAATCTGCTCATACTATTACATCAATTTGGAGAGGAAGTGTAGGCCTTGAATTTTGAATCTACAAAATGTGTTCCTGCTAAATGTACATTAAAAGTTTAGGAAATACGTCATTAATTTGGCGAGAAAAAACTGTGTTTTGTCAATGATGGAGTATATATCTTAAAAATCTTATCTAGCTACAAGCCAGTTCGCTAAAGAACTTTGCTATCGAACGTAGGCTTTGTGTTTTCGATGTATTTTCGATTACTTTGTTATGAAGAGTATGTCTAAAATTTCATATCAAGCGACAAGCCAGAATAACTTTACAACTCAGAATTTTGCAACTTAATAAATTCCTATTTGAAACATGGACTACAAACTTGTAGAGCCTTAGACTTATTTCGATTATTATACCAAATTTAATTTTGCGTGACATACGACAGAGAATCGAAAACATACAACTTATATTTTTGCTGGCTAAAACACAGCCTCTAGGTAAAAGTGTAAAAAATGAGCAGTCTTGTCCTTTTCAAGGATAAATTAAACTTTCGATAGAACTTGAAAGTGTAGAGTTTATGGTGCGGTCTTTAAGCAATTTGTTTTAGCGATATATAAATTTGTGACAAGATCGAGTTTGATGGGTTTCGTGTAGAATAAAGCTCTTAAGCTTTCGACAATTTGTTATAAGTTATACCAACTTTAGGCGAAAACCGAAAAAAGTGGTGGCACTTTAGTCCACTCTCTCGCTTACAAAGGGGACACTCATTTACTGTTTGTACAACCGTGACGAATCAGGGCCAACCAGGTGGTTAGAAGTTAGTGGACATTATAGTCTTATCCGCAAACATTTATTCTTTGTCGAACAGCAGAAAATGTCCACGGAATGTTAAGTGGATGTAGAGAAAAATGATTATTGTGTGATTCAATAGTTGTTCGAAAGAAATATTGAAAAGATCATCACTGATCTAATGAAAATCGGAACAATAAAAGTTTCCATTTTAAGACGAAAGTAACTCTTTTTTAACTAAACTGATTCTAACGGCAGATTAAGGTACCTATAAGACATGCTTGAAGGGAGACCTTATATGGTTGCTAGGCAAAATTGTTGAGCGATATTGCTCATTTTCAATACAAAACAAACTGTATCAGTACAAAATGTCTATGTAAAATTTCAGCTCGCTAGCTACCTTTATTTGGACTCTCTCGTGTTTTCAACAGACAGACGGACAGACGGACAGACAGATTTTCAACAGGCAGACAGACAAACAGACAGACGGCTAGATCGTTTTAGAATTTACGGACCTAGAATATACATATATACTTCTCTGGGCCTTCGACTAATATTTCGATGTGTTACAAAGAGAATGGCAAAAGCAATATACATCCCATCTTTTTTGATGGTGGGTGGAAAAATCGAATAAAAAACTTTTTCTTAAGGACCACCCTAATGTATATGTTAATTTTGCATAGCATCTGTTTAGTGGCAACAAAATGTTTTTGGTATAACACTGACATACACTAACACTTAAAAATACATTTACACATATCCATATGTAGTTTTGCAAAGTGTTAATTTAGTTTTCATACATCTTTAAAAGCTCATCAGAACTTTTCGACATTGTGATTTTTTTGTTGAGTTCTCTTTGCTGGGGTTTTTGTTTTCTGTGATTCGAAAACCAAATACTTAATGAGTTTTTCATTAACATTTACAATAAGTGTAAAGTGTTTTTGGAGTTTGGTGTTTTCAAAACAGAAAACTTTAGAAACAAAAATGTCATAGAAAAATTACATAATGAGTGAAGAGAAACTTTTGAATTTATAACAAATTGTTTAAGCTTTAGAAAAAAATAAATAAATTAAATATAATTCCTTGTGTAGCTTTTGCTTGGAAATTCGCAGGATTTGTAGGTTAAAAATGTGAAACTTCTTTATTTCTAAGATCAATGTAGGACTTCAAACGTGCGTCAAGCTATTTGCTTCACTGCAATCTTTGGCATTTACAACTACTGTTAATTGATCATGTCAAAAGATGTTCCAAAGATAAAGTTTTGACATCAAATTAAAAATTTTCCCCCACACATTTAAGTTTGTTATAAAATATTTACCATGCGATGTTTCTTTTCTCTAATGAAATCACGTAAATATGTTGTGCTATACAAAAAAAAATTATCTTAAATATTAGCTTAATGATCATCGAGAAAGCTTAGCTCATGATAAACTTTTGACATAAAATTTTTAAAGTTTTTTTTTTCAACAACTTTAAAATTTGCTATCGAATATTTACATAGATAAAGTAAATGCTTAAATCAATTATAATACCGGTCAGATAATTAAACAACTTACTCATTAAAAATTTTATTTTAATTGAAAATTCAATTTAAATAATTCCTTTACATCTCGTATGTCTAACAAGCTGACAGTAAAAAAAAAACTTTATAACATTTTTTTTATTTGTTTGACTTTAATCTTTTATTAAATAATACAAACAAACATTTCTATACATATGTATGTGGGACTGTAGATATATTATAAATATTATATCATATTAAATGAAATTTTATATGTACGTTTACTTGTCAAGGAATGAGATCAGTTAAATATAAGGGCTATAATGAGATAGTGATTTCAAAAAGATTTTTTCAAGAATAGATCAGGCTTATATCCAAGTTAATGTAAAAGAGTTGTATTCCTATACGTACTCTATTCATACTAGTCTTATCAGAGTGCATCCACTGATAATATTAATGAAATCTTGGCCTAATGATATAGTTTGTGATTCGGTTTATCAAATGTGACTCCAGCTTAATCAATAGAACCCATTACACCTGTTTTGTTGTGGATTGTTTGAGCTCGATTCGTACTTCATAATTTAGAACAATCATCGATTCACACATTTAACTGTCCAGGTTTTCTTAACAGAGGAGTAACTCTGATACAAAATATTGGAATTGAGTTGATAAAGAATATAATTAGAATACTAAATGAACTTGGCTTATGGGGAGCACAGCTTCATATCCAAGTTAATGTAAAAGAGTTGCATGGCAGTGGATGTATGGCATTACTGTTCGTACTCTGTTCACACGAGTTTTAACACAGTGCATCCACTGAGAATATAAATGAAATGTCGTTCTAATGATAAGTTTGTGTTTTTCTGACCTTCAAATGTGTATCTAGCTGCATCAATAGAGGCCATTACATCTGTTTTGTGTTGGATAGTTTGAGTTTCATTCGTACTTCAGAATTCAAAACATTCGTGGATTCACACATTCAACTGTCTGGCTATTCATAAAAGAGAAGTGATTGTGAATTAATAACAAGGAAGGAGTTCATAAAGAATAGAACTAGAACACCAAACTAATTTGACATACGCGGAGCTCACCCTTCAAAAGGAAAGTTAATCTAAAAGAGCATGGAGATGAATGCATGTCATTCCTATTCGTACTCTGTTCACACGAATCTTACTACAGCTCAACATTTGTAAATATGATTGAAATCTTGGCCTAATGATGTAGTTTGCATGTATTTTGTTGTGGGTAATTCGTACTTCAGAATTCAGAAAAATCATGGATTTCTTATAGTGAAGTTACTATGTGTCTAAATATTATCAAAAATATCAATTAGTTTGGCATATGCAAGCACACCTTTAAATCCAAGTGAGATGGAGATGGATGTACGTCATTCCTTTTCGTACTCTGTTCACACGAGTCTTACCGCAGAGCATCAACCGATAATATAAATGAATGATCCATCAAATGTGTCTGTAGCTTAATCCATAGAGGCCATTTTATCTGTTTTTTGTGGATAATTGTCTAGAAATACTTTAGGATGTATGTCATTCCTTTTCGTACTCTGTTCACACGAGTCTTACCACAGAGCATCAACCGATAATATAAATGAATGATGATGCAGATTATGTTTTGGTCCATCAAATGTGTGTGTAGCTTAATCCACAGAGACCATTTTATCTGTTTTTTTGTGGATAATTGTCTAGAAATACTTTAGATATGATCTGAAAATTTACCGTAAAGGTTACAACGGGCTAAAATACTTGAGCAAATTGCTTATGTCAACCTTGTACAAAAAGTGGAAAACCAAAAAACCGCTGTTCTGAGTTGTCCCTAAAAGTGCCATCTTTGGATAGAGCTACACGAAAGTTATTCATGTAAATCTGACTTCCTGTTCATCCATACTTATTTCACTTCTTCAGTGCTTTTGAAAGTGATACAATTTCTTGGCTTAATCTTTAGGTACCATTTAGTTAAAAAAGGAAATAATGACAATCTATGAGAATGAATAGTAAAATTACTATTCTGAATGGAAAATCTCAAGCGTCTAAATTCTCTTCACTTAGCTCTACAAACAGACGGGTGGACACAGTGAGATCGTATAAGTATAAGAAATATTATCATAAGTTAGACATAAAATACCATTATTATTCAAAACCTATTTTAACTACTCCTGCCCTATTTTAAATAATCTCAATCCTTAATGTCTTAAAAAAAAGTATATAATTACAAATACCGAGAATATAGACGGCGCCACTTTTCAGCCAACGTAAATTGCACAAGTACAAAATTAAAATAAAATAAAATAAAATGAATGAAAATTAAAATGTAAATGAAATAAAGAAATGAGAAAAGAAGAAAAAAATTTTAAATAGCAAAAAAAAAACAACAACAACAAATCAGATTTCATTCGTACGTTTTGCATAAATTACACTGGCATTACAACTTGTTGCCTCAGCAAATGAGCATAAATTAAATCAAATAATAGTATAAAAAGAACAACAACAAAATGAATAAAATAATTTATATATTTATATGGAAAAAAAAGAACAAATAGACACAGATACCCAAACATATAGACAAATATCTGCTAGAAACTTGATTGTAGACAACGACGACTACGACGACTGACTCTACTTATAAGCGCAAATAAATGTTCATTTTGAATTTGACAAAAGGTTGTGTGTAAATGACAGTAAGTGGAGTAAAATACCTATAGAAAAATCTACTTAGGCAACAAAAACACTTGTATACTACATATAGAGTACATATTTGGAATAGATAATATTTTCACATTGACGTGTGTACAGACATAAATACTTACATATTGATACCGATTATATATGTATATAAAGACTTACAACATACATATGTGTAAATTAGACAGGTCCCCGATTTAGGTTAGTAATGCTAATAAAGGTTGTTAATTTTGAATTCTTACAAATTTCTAGATAATCTAAACACAACTAAGGACTATTTAGTAAACTATAAATAATATTTGAAATCATAGTTATTTAAATATCGTCTAATTCTCACCAATTGAAATCATCCTAATGTACAATATAAATTATATTATTAAAACTACAAGAAAAATTCCTCTCAATAACCTGAACATTATATCTACATTTCTGCCAGAATACATTAAAAACCAAACTAAATTATTGCTTTTTATTACGTTTTGTCTACATTTTTTGGGTGTTTCTTCTCTAGTTGTTATCACACACTTCTACGTTACTCAATCAAAGTTCTTTTTTTTCTTTCTAATACTAATGTAATATTTTGACTTCAATAGTTGAATTATAACACAATTAAAGGAAAAAAAAGAGGATTTATGTATATATGTCTAACAATATGGGTTGTTTCATTTAATTGTTTTAATAAAAACTTTAATTGAGATTATGATTGAAGTGTAATATTTATTAATCCCCTTTATTACGAAAGCAACTGCCTGCAATAACTTTCTACGGAATAAAGATCTTAAAAATAAAATAATTATCAATAACTTCCATTTTATTGACAAATTAGTAATTTCCACAAATCAGAAAGTCCTAGAAGGCAACAACAATCTCTGGCGGTACAATATGTAAAAAATACGTTTTTATAACAACAATAGTTTCCATTTCATTTAGTTTTTTGTCTCTCCTGTAAAATTTTCAAAAGTGTTGTTACGTCTTTTTTGCATTTTAGGTGACGATATGTGATAAATTAATTCATAGATATTGTTATATTACATATCGTAATAAAATATGTCTATTGTATATCATCAATAGATTTCTAGGAAACTGATCGCCACTGATCGTCAAATTTATCTATAGTTAATTGATCGTGTGCATTTTTCTATAGAAAACAGATCGTAAAAATGTCTTTATAGAAAGTTGATCGCAACAAGTTTCCATAGAAAACAGATCAGTAAAAGTTACCTTTGGAAAACTGATCGCAAAAGTTTTGTATGGAAAATCTATCGTATAAAATTTTGATCAATCGAAATAAGTTGTGTATAAAAATTCGATCGCACATAGTTTTATATATATTTAGCTAAAGAAAACCGATCAAAGATTTTTATAGAAATGCGATCCCATAAAGTTTTATGTAGAAAAGATTTTCTAAAGCAAAAAATTTGCTAAAAGTGTTCTTTAGAAAATTGATCGAAAAAAGTTTTTATATAAAAAAAAAAAACTGATGGCAAAATGTTTTCTAAAGAAAATCGATCGCAAAAAACTTTCTATAGAAAACCGACATCAAAAATGTTTCTATATATGATTTTATAGATAATTGATTGCAAAAAGTTTTATTGGAAAATCGATCGCATAAAGTTTTAAATAGAAAATCGATCGCACAGATAGCATAAACTTTTAGTCAGATATTGATATAGAAAACATATTCTTATAAGATTTGTATATAAAACAGATCATCGAAAGATTTCTATTTAAAACAGTTATTAAAAGTTTTTTTTAGAAAATCGATCGCATAATTTGTTTTTAAAGAAAATCGATCAAAAATTTTTATAGAAATGCCATCCCATAAAATTGTATGTAAGCGGTCCAGGAAAAAATTGGGTAAAAGTTATCTTTTGATATCAGATCGCAACAAGTTTTTCTATACAAAAACTGATCGTAACAAGTTTTCTATAGAAATTTGATCGCATAAAGTCGTAAAGTCTATAGAAAATCGATCGCATAAAGATTTTATAAAAATTCGGCACACAAGTTTTCTATAGAATCACTTTAACAAACAATTTTCTTTGGAAAACTGATCACAAAATGTTTTTTATAGAAATTAAACGCAATAAGTTTTCTATAGTAAAAAGTCTAAATAATACAGTTCTTATTTAAATTGATCGTTAAAAATCGGTTAAAAAATGCTGGCAAAACCTTCCCAGTTTAAATCTTTACTTACCACGTAAGAAGGCAAGTAATATTGGTGCAACGTGTAAGTGCTTACTTATGTGAATAATTAGTCATTTTTGTTGGAAGTTTTTCTATAAAAAATCTGTTCGCAACATGTTTTCTATAAAAAACTGATCGTAACAAGTTTTCTATAGAAATTTGATAGCATTAAGTCATAAAGTCTATAGAAAATCGATCGCATAAAGATTTTATAGAAATGTGGCACACAAGTCTTCTATAGAATCAGTTCAACAAACAATTTTCCTTGGAAAACTAATCACCAAAATGTTTTCTATAGAAATTAAACACAATAAGTGTTCATAGTGACCACTCATTAACAAGTAATGCATAAAGTAACTATATTTCATGGAGAACAGATCGTTTAATGGAGAACGAATTTTTAATAAAAAAATCCGTTCGCAACATGTTTTCTATAAGAAAAAGTAATCGCAACAAGTTTTCTACAGAAATTTGAACGCATAATGTCATAAAGTCTAGAAAATCGATCGCATAAAAATTTTGTAGAAATGCGGTACACAAGCTTTCTATAGAATCAGTTCTACAAATGATTTTCCTTCGAAAACTGATCACAAAATGTTTTCTATAGAAAATAAAAGGCAAAAAGTTTTCCATAAAAAATTATTACATAAAATTGATTATGTAAGTTTTCTTTAGAAATTTGGTTGCACGTAGTTTCCTGTAAAAAAGTCTCTGAATAAAATAGTTCTTTTTTAAATTGATCGTTTAAAATTTATACGAACATTTATCTTAAAAGTGTTTGGTTTGAAATCGATGGCAAAAGCTTCTCAGTTTAAATTTTTGCTTACCCCGTAATTGGTGCAAAGTGTAAGTGCTTATTTTTCATGTGAATAACTACTCATTTTTCTTCGTTGATCATCTCGACAATTGGCTACAAATCCTATTCAAAAATAATTAATTAATGTTATTGATAATGACCACGCATTACCAATTAATGCATAAAGTAACTATATTTTACTGGGTTAATGTAATTAATCTGATATTTATCATATCATTATTATTTAAAAAACCATTCTATAAAACATTTAAAACGTCTGTTTAGCATAATTTTAAGGGTTAATATAAAAATTCAATGAAAAATAAATTTTCTTTAATTTTGACTGCTATAACGTATTATTGCAAATATATTTATGTGTTGTAAAAAATATGTATTATATAAGTATCAAATATCTAATAAAAACCACACTCATTTAAAATCCATTAAAGTTTTTGTACAACTACGACGTTTCCATTTTCTATCACTCCCAAAAAAAAAACTGAAAACCAAACAAAAATATCAAATAGAAAAAGTAAAAACTAGGAAACACATTCAAATATTTTTTTAGGGGGGAGGGAAATGCTAGGAAAACTATTTGAATTTGAATGATTTATGCATTTATCATCATCGGAAATAGTTATAATGGATATATATACATATATAAAATAACCTCAAAAATGTTAGAAAAAAAGTATCTAAATTTCTAAAAGTCATAAAATTTATTTGTATAGAATAAGGATACAAATACCAACGCACAGTGAATAAAATTATTTAAATATTAAAGAAGAATTCGAAAGTTCGAGTATTAAAAGTTTCTATAAATGTACGAATATTAAAATTTATATTGCAATGAAGTGACTACGATTTACAATTCTTACAGCTAAATAAAGTGGAGTAAATGTAAAAAGTATATGTGTCTCTATGTTATTCTTACAAAGTAGTTATGATTACAATTATTTTTATTATTATTCTTATGGTAAAGTTGTCTTGCATGATAAGACATTTAAAAAACTTACACACAGATATAATAAATTCAACGAAAGGATAACAAAAGTTATCATCTTGTCGTGCTGTCTGTCAGGCTGTATGCGGTCTGTCAGTATTACTGCGTGTATGTCACTGTCATTTTTTTTCTTTTTGTTACACTCAGCTCGTCTTTAAGTCTGCCTCTGTCATTTTTTGTTATACTTTTTGAAAATAATTCAAGAAAAGCATTTTAATTGAAAATGACACTTAAAAGTGTTTTGCAACTTCGTTTTTTTTTTCTTGTCTATATACATATTTATGTATATAATTTTTATATGCTCTTTTTATGTTTTATTTAACTTTTATTTTATCGCTTTCTTTTTAGGTATGTTTATATTGGAGTCTTTTTTGTGTTAAACACTGATAGCAATTTGATTAAGGTAGGAGTTTATGAAATCAACCAAGGTAATTATTTTATACCAAGGAAAGCTTTCTTTATAAAACTAATTGTACAAAATTATCAAAACTAAACTATTAATTATTAGTTTTTTTATAAATATTTTCCATATAAAACTGATCGTAGCCCGTTTTCTATAAAAAACTGATCAAAATAAGCTTTCTATAGGAAACTGATTAGTAGAAAAAATATCGTAATAAATTTTGTAAAGAAATAAAACTTGTCTATAGAAAATAAATTGTACAAAATTATTAAATGAAAGAAACTAATAGTAATAAGTTTTGTATAGCAAAACAAAGTTTTTATAAAAATCTGATCGTAAAAAGTTTTTCATAGAAAACTGATCGTAAAAGGTTTTTCAAAGAAAACTGTTCATAATGAGCTTCCTATAGGAAACTAATCAATAGAATAATTCATCATAATTTTTGTATAGAAAGCTGATCGTAACAATTTGTATATAGAAATCTAATTGTAATAAGTTTTCTATTTTAAACGAATCGCAGAAATTGACTATGTAAAGTTTTCTTTACAAAACCGATCACAAAAATTAGTCTACATTAAAACCATATTTTTGATGGAGAAAAGCGTTTTTAAAAAGTTTGTTTCAAAATCGATGGTATAAAAATCTGATTGTAATATGTTTCATATAGATAACAGATCGTAGCAAAGAAAACTATTCGCCCAAATTTTACCTTAGAAAATTTATCACAAAAAAGTAGAACACTGATTTTAGAATATTGTCTAAAACTGATCGTAGTTAGTTATCTTTAGGAAATTGATCGTAACAAGTTTTCTTTAAGATTTTAAATAAAATTGATCTCATTAATCCCTTTTATCTAGAAAACTAATCGTGGCAAGTGCACTATAGAAAAAGGATGGTATACATTTTTTTTAAACATCTGATCCTATAGAATAATAAACTGATCGCATCAAGTTTTTTGTAAATAAAAATTTGTCGAATAAAGATTTGTATAAGAAAAACTGATCCGCTATAGTTTTTTAAAAAAAAAGTTTTCTCTTAAAGTTTTCTATAAAAAAAAACTAATCGCATAAAGTTTTTTTAAAAATGCAGAAATCACATAAAATATTCTAAGAAAACTGATGGCTTGTATTGTTTGATATAAAAAACTGATCGCAGAAAGATTTTTAAGAAAAATCTGTTCCTAATAGTTGCGATTGTAATATTTAACTGCGATCAGTTTTATATATAAACTCTTTAAAAAAATAATTATGAAAATATGGCAATTAATTTAATTTAATTTTTTTATTTAACGTTCTCTTAAAGTTTTCTTAAAAAAATGATAACATATCATTTTCAATAGAAAACTATTTGCATAAAGTTTTCTTAAAAAAACTGATCGCAAAAGAATTTTAATAGAAACTGACTGACTGATCGCATGAATTTTTCTGCAGAAATCGCATAAAGTTTGATGTAGAAAACTGATCGCAGAAATATTTTAGAATAACGAGATTGGTTTTCTATTAAAACTGATTTAATAAATTAACTATGAAAATATGATAATGCCTTTGCGATCTATAGTTTGTAATAAAAAAGTGTTCCTTTATAGTTTTTTTTGAAATGATTGCATAACATTTTCAATAGAAAATTAATCGCATAAAGTTTTTTTTTTTAAAAAACTAATCGCAAAAAACTGTTCTTTCATTGGCTTACAGTTCTATAAAAAACTGATCGCAGGAAATAAAAAAACTGTTCTTACATTCGCTAACATTTTTTTATAGAAAATTGATCTCATGAAGTTTTCTGCAGAAATTGCATAAAATTTTCTTTAAAAACTGATTCCATAAGGTTCGATGTATAAAACTGATCGCAGATAGATTTTTAAGAATAGAAACATTTTTTCTATTAGTTGCAAGAGTAATATTTAGCTGTGATTAGTTTTCTATTAAATTTTTTTTTAATAAATTATCTATGAAAATCTTTCTATTTTCTAGAATTTTTAATAAATTTTCTGTACCATTAGCTTTCCAAAGAAAACTTTAAAAATTCTAAAAAATATAAACAAAATTTCTCCACTAAGCAAATAACGCGAAATATACAAACCGTCTGTTAAGTAGTATATTACAGTTAAATAAGTATACGCAAAGAAAAACTATGAAAGCACACTGACTAAAATACCAAAAGAATATACATACTCACATATATGAGTGCAACTTTATACCCAGCAAACAAAAAAATAAGTTACATACACAATAATTAAAAAATAATTTTGTTTTTCTTAAATTTGCTATTGAAAATTAAGAAAAAGATTATTTAAAGGAAACTAAATAGCTTTTGATTACATAAAACATTTCAGATTCATTCATATTCTCAAATGTTTGATGGGAAATATTTTCTACTTATTTTATATATGTATGTATGTTAGTATTTATATAATAAAAAGGAAACTAGAGGAAATGTTTATTCATTCACTGGCAATATGAACCCATAAACTTTTTACTTTCAATATTCATAGTTTTCGTGGAAATAGTAACAGGAATAGTAATGTTAGCATGGGAAGACGACGTTGACGATGACGACAACAAAAAAAGGATATGGAAGAAGTAAAAAGGAAAAATATAAATGTTAAAGCAGTAAATATTTTAATGAAAAGTTTAGATAGTTACTGCAAAAATATACGAATGTATGTGTGTATAAGGAAGAAGTAAGTTTTATTTGAAAACTACACTTTAGATAAGTATGAACGTTTGTATGTATTAAAAAGACAAAAATTTGTTTTTAAAACATGGTTCTTTTATTTCAACAGAAATAGGCAATCTTAAGTGACTGCGAAACTATTTAATTAATGTAATGTAAAGAGAAGTCAATTGTCAGTTTTATGTCACCAAGTAATCTAACTGGTAAACAAACATCTCTTTTGTATCTGTATTTAATCTAGTGAGGTTTTCTATAAAAACCTTGAGCATATTGAGCTAAGCTTGTAATCTGTAGTTTGCAGGGTATTTTATTTATTTTTTTATCTTTCTATGATATATTTGTAATAATATGCATAGAAATCTAATAAAATGGCTTAAAAAAAGAACAAATTATATGTTGCAGAGCTTTTATTACAGCAACTATATATGTACATACGTAGTCAGCAGGGTTAAGCACATACATAAGTACAACTAGTATTAATACTACAACTACTACTGCAACTTTTGCAATGTGTTCATTCTTAATATTTATGTATGTATGCATGTGAAAATGTCTTTGCATTTATAAGTATGTAACTGTAACTAAACACAAACTAATGGCCAAAGAAAGTTCATGAAAGCACCGGAAACCGGAAGCAACCAATAATTCAAATGAATTTCAAATCAAATCATTACAAAACAAAAGTCCACTAGTACAAAATGCCAGCCAGAGAGTTAGAAAGAGCAACTACAACTACATATACATATATACAAATTACCATGACATTTTAAATTTGTTCTGCTTGTTTTTTTTTTATTAGTTATTTGTTAAAAATTTAACTTTCTCGAAAAAAACTAAGACATGAAAATTTGTAAGACTGCATAGAGTTTGTAGATAAATTAATATATGATAATGATCATTATGTTGGCTTAATTTTATTATTTTTTAATATATGTTAAAAAATTTCAATAACTAAAATGAGGCGGGCAAGGTTTATTTTTATTTGATTTAGTAAAAAAAAACTTTTCAAGGCTTTTAAAATCTTGCATTTTAAAGTACAAAAAAAATTTTCCTCTAATGGGTATTTTGGTAATTTATGGACCAAACTCTAACATTCTAGCGGGTGTTTAATTACTAATAAATAATTTTTATTTAATATACTTAACCTTATGATTAGCGTTTTAGTCTGATATACTGAAGTTGATGGGTTCGATTTCCACCTGAGGCACTGGTTAAGGAGCACACAACAGGCCCGATAGAGGCCTAGGTGTATTTCTTCGGATTTGATGTGTTTAGTTCGACTTTTAATCTTAATCAGGAAAAACTTTACTCACCCGGTAAGCAGGCAAGAAGAAATGTGGAAGTACTTACTTTTGAGGTGAATAAATAATTATTTTGGTTACAAATGTGCTTACCAAACTATCTACGGCTTTAACCTGGCTCTACAGTTATTTTTGTATTAATAGTCTTACCGCTTACTCAATGCTCCATTAAGAAGTTATTTTATAGTACTTGCTCGAATAGTTTTTCCTTTAAAGTATAAATCCACGTTTAGACAGATGCTTTAGATAATTGCATTAATTCTCTAGATAATTGGCTAGAAATTCCATTAAAAAAACTAAATAATGTTATTGATAACGACCACTCATTATCAGGTAATATATTATATAACTACATTATCTAACTCATTAGCAAAATTTGAAAATTTTTTGCTAGAAACTAAATTCCATGCAAAAACTAAGTAATAGTTTGTACTAACATAACCACTTACATTACAATGACTACTATTTACCTGCATTACTTTGAAATACTCTAGTAATATATTTTATTAAATCTGATATTGAAGTACTCAATTTTCGTCTTTGTTATTTTGTTTGCCGATTTTATTTAATTGCGTGTTATGAATTGTGTTTTATAAAAAAGAAAACGACATTAAATTTGTATTTAAAAACCATTAAACAACTTCTTAGTAAGCGAAATTGTAAGTAATTCTTTAACTTCCTATTTGTAAGCGAGCGTAGGAGTACTTTTTATGTCAATATCATCATCATGGTAAAATAAATGAATAAAAATAGTAAAAAGAGGTTTTATAGAATATTAACTCATTACTTTTCAATGCAAGTTTTTCTTGGGATCTGGATTATCTAACGATTTATGAATAATAAAGATATGTTCAGTAAAAGGCAATATGTGGGGCGTAGGATCAGTTCAAAGGATCCTTATGAAATGGTAGAGACGGTTTGGTTCATAAATTACTTATGTCAAGATTAAGTAGCGCATATTGAGCAAGACATTTATCAAAAACTGTTTTTTGTTAACCTTTGACCTTCAATATCGGTGATTTTAAAACCCTTACTAATTATGCAAAGAAAAAGCTATGTGCCAATTCCTGGACTATGAAGATCTTTTTCAAAAATAACACCTTTTTAATTTTATATAAATTACATAATATTATTTTATTTCTCTTAAAACATTTCCAATTTTCAATCATTCGTTAAATGCTCCCTTAAGCTCTTGGCCGTACGACATAAACTTGAGCATTTTTATTGCCATAACGTTTAACACCACGTCTAGCAGGACGACGGCGGTTAACACGACGACGATTGGGAACACGACGACGATTTAGACCACCATTATCTTGTACAGCAGCTTGAGCTACAATTTGTGGTAAAAGATCAGCAATAGGTGAAGCTCCATAAATAGCTGAATTCAAAGCACCATTACCAGCACCAGCATTGACGCCACCGCCGCCGCCACCACCAGCAT
Source organism: Lucilia cuprina (assembly GCF_022045245.1). NCBI lineage: Eukaryota > Metazoa > Arthropoda > Insecta > Diptera > Calliphoridae > Lucilia > Lucilia cuprina. Next base: position 60,748,520 of record NC_060951.1, on the reverse strand, counting down.
TAATAACAATTGGTCTAGCACCAGCAATTGTACCAATACCAAGACCTGCACCAGTACCGGTACCAGTGCCTGTACCAGTTCCAGTACCGGTGCCAGTGCCTGTACCAGTTCCAGTACCAGTGCCAGTGCCAGTTCCAGTACCAAGGCCTGGTCCTGTACCCCAATTACCATTACCTGTGCCTGTACCCCAATTACCATTAGGTCTCAAAAGTTCCAAAAAGTCTTGTTTACTGGTAATATATTGATTAATGGATTGGGCATTACCCACTCCAGCTCCCAAAAATCTCAATTCACCACTGTTGCCATCTTTCACATATACAGCTGCTAGTCGTTCACCTGATTTCTTGGTAGCAGCTAAAATTAAAAAAATATATATATAGTTTTTTTTAATTTTAAATTTCCTTTAAATCAAAATATATGGTAAACCCACCTGCTTGTGTCTGCAAGGCAATGCAAGCAGTCATCACCAACATTAAAGCGATTGATTTAAATGTCATTATTAATGTTATAAAGTGTTATTTTCTAGAAATGAACTGCTGCCACTTTACTTTAACGATTGTAATAGTGATTTAACTATTTTAACCATTAACCCATTCGCTTTTATATGATTCTTAAGGTATGATTTATTAAACCTAACAGTTTTCTGTTTGTTATTGTTGTTGTTGTTGTTGTTGTTGTCTTCTAATTTCTTTCATTTGCTATCGTTAAGCATTAAATGATAAAATTATTAAAATAGAAAATGATATGCAAAAAAAAGTATATTGAACAATGCAAACTTATAAGAATATTTAACATAAATTAAACTTTCTCATATTATATTTAAGTTCGAAAATATCACCATGGCGCGCAAACACTTTTTCGTATTATTCACAATTTACTTGTCTTTACACACTTTTGTGATTTTCGCTACACATGAATGAATCGCTTCGATAATGCTGCTGCTGCTGTTGTTTGTTCATTTATTTAAATTTTTTGCTTCTCTCTTGCTGCGGTTTTAGCAAAATCATTATAATTGTGCATATCGACGCACCGTTATTTTAAGGTACTTGAATAATTAGAAAGTATTATAGTTTTGAAATTGTTTTGAATTACCTGAGGCAAAGAAATTCGTTATCTCATTCTTGGGCTGATTACATTCCAATGCCTGCTTTAATTATGCGGAAATCTTAACATATGTGTACTATTTGGTTGTTTTACTTACTAACAGGGTGTTGACAGTAATTAAGAGGTAATTTTTGAATTTATCTTAAAGTGAAATTTCTATTGTTTTACAAAATATTTGCAGGTTCTATGCTTCATAATATGGAGGTTCAAAGTGAAAAGTAAGCGATTCAAAAGATAAAACTTACTTAAACAATAGAAGTATATTGTAGGCAAGTACTTACCAAGCACGTTTACAAATAGGGAGTTATGTAAGTACTTACCATATAAGTAAGTACTTACTTACATTACTAGAATCATTCTAGAATTTTAAGTATATTGTAGGCAAGTACTTACTCGTTTACAAATAAGGAGTTATGTAAGTACTTACTAAGTTAGTACTTACTTACATTACTAGAATCATTCTACATAATGTAGAAGATATGTAGTAGTCATTCAAAAGTAAGTCGTAGAGTAAGTGAAAGCCATTATCATGTTTTTTTTCCGGATTATTCTCAAATGTATCTTTTCCCAAGGAGGAATTCTATTGAACACAATATCACTTTAATTATCTTAATAACATAATTTTATTTTAAATCGGACTACATTCGACGAAAAAAAATCTCCCTAAAGTGTTACTCCGTACCTTTAAGGTGCCACACCAATCTGCAGGATTCTTTCACTCACACCCACTTATACAAAAACTAAAACCAACGAAAAACAAACCTTAATAAAAAATGTTTTAATCGTTTATGCAACGGTGCATGACCCATTTCGTTTGCAACCTTTAAAATTAAATTAATGAAAAATCCCCACGAACACTCTCTTTTTAACATCACTAAGTGTATTTTTATCCAAATAGATGTGACTACACCTGATGTAGACCCCGTAAATCAACTGTTAAATTGTTTAGAAAACAACAAATTGCTGTGAAAAATAAAGTGCATACGTTGTTTTATTATTTTTCCTTAAAACGGGAATAAAATCGAGTTTTTTTTTTCGAGAAAAGGAGACCAAAAAATATTTAAGTGAATTTAAAAAAAAACAACAATTTATTTAAGTTAAAGAAGGAGATAAACAAGAAAAGCTTTTTATTCATTTAGAAGATGAGCGCAATTAAATTAAATCTTTTACTATCGCGAGGGACTAAATGAAGAACATATAGTTTAAAGTAGTTAATTATTCGGTACTATGTTAGGAAGCTAGGAAGTTAGTAAGTTTGTCAGTCAGTAAGTTAGTCAATTAGTAAGTTAGAAAGTTAGTTAGTTATATAGTTAGTTACTTAGTTAGGTAGTTAGTTAGTTAGTTAGTTAGTTAGTTAGTTAGTTAGGTAGGTAGTTAGTTTGTTAGTTTGTTAGTTAGTTAGTTCGTTAGTTACTTAGTTAGGTAGTTCATTAGTTAGTTACTTAGTTAGTTAATTCGTTAGTTACTTAGTTAGGTAGTTCATTAGTTAGTTAGTTAGTTAGTTAGTTAGTTAGTTAGTTAGTTAGTTAGTTAGTTAGTTAGTTAGTTAGTTAGTTAGTTAGTTAGTTAGTTAGTTAGTTAGTTAGTTAGTTAGTTAGTTAGTTAGTTAGTTAGTTAGTTAGTTAGTTAGTTAGTTAGTTAGTTAGTTAGTTAGTTAGTTAGTTAGTTAGTTAGTTAGTTAGTTAGTTAGTTAGTTAGTTAGTTAGTCAAATAATTAAATATTTGATTGTGCACTCACTCCTTTAAACTTCTGACAGCACTCCATAATGTATATTCACTATCATATCCTTTTCATTAACTTTAGTTACTTAGTTAGTTAGTTAGGTAGGTAGTTAGTTTGTTAGTTTGTTAGTTAGTTAGTTCGTTAGTTACTTAGTTAGGTAGTTCATTAGTTAGTTACTTAGTTAGTTAATTCGTTAGTTACTTAGTTAGGTAGTTCATTAGTTAGTTAGTTAGTTAGTTAGTTAGTTAGTTAGTTAGTTAGTTAGTTAGTTAGTTAGTTAGATAGTTAGTTAGTTAGTTAGTTAGTTAGTTAGTTAGTTAGTTAGTTAGTTAGTTAGTTAGTTAGTTAGTTAGTTAGTTAGTTAGTCAAATAATTAAATATTTGATTGTGCACTCACTCCTTTAAACTTCTGACAGCACTCCATAATGTATATTCACTATCATATCCTTTTCATTAACCTCAACAATTGTTGTTGTTTGTTTAATTTTTTTCTTGTGCAACCGAAAACTCTTAACAATATTTTGAGTGCGTAGTACGATGTGTGGGTTTTCAACTTGTGTTTTTAATTTTCGTGTAAAAAACGCAACACACTGTGTAAACAACTTGCGTACATTAGTTATAAGGAGTTGCATTCATTTAGTTTTTTCGTTCTTTTTTCATACCCAAATCATGCTGGTGTCAAGAGACTGGCAGAGTTTGTTTGAAAACCTAGATTTTCCATAGACTATGTACATACATATGTAGGTAGGATAGGTATGTAAGATATGTGAGATACTATTATACATGCAGTGTATTTTGGTACACGTAGTTGGTATTCGGTATAATTGCTTTTTAAGATTTTCCACGGTTAATGGAAAATGCCTACTGGAAACGATATGCTTTTCAAAAAGTTCTTCATTGCATCTGCTTATATAAACTCTTATAACTCTTTCTTGTTTCAAATAGTGTGAAATGTAATTGTTCTGACAAAATTATTTTCAAATTTAAAACTTCAAATCCTTTATTGTTGATCAGATTTAAGTTAAAAACGAATTGTATCCACTATCCTCAGACTGATGGACTAAGGGGTTAAAACGATTTCCCTAAGCTAAATCTTTATATTATACATGTCCTTTTTTATTTTGTTACACTCTCATTTTTAAGATGCAAATAGCTTTGTATAAATCTTTGGATCTCTAGTCATAAATATCATATTATACTTATGGTTTAATATTGCAATGGCAACTACTACAACAAGCAAATGCATAGAACAGGAGCAGATAAAGAAAGGCATATTCATAGATACATGAACTCCAAAAATATAAGAACAACTTTAGTAGGCTGCTACAAAAAAAAAAAACGAATTGAAAAAAGAGTTCTAGCTTTATTTCTGATTTATCCTATTTTAAAATTTCGAGAGCCTTAGATATTTTACAAATCAGAATTTCGCATTAAGATATGATCTCCTTAAGAGACAGCTTTATATTATATATCGAATGTTGATATTATATATCAACATTCGCAGACCTAATTTTTATGCAATTGTCTAATATTAGGTAGCATACATATATACATATGTATGGAAGTATGTTTGTTCGTGTGTCTAAAGTGAGGGCATGAAAACGTACTCAGTTGTGGCTTGGTTGAAATAGTAAAAGTTTGCAATTTTTCCTTATTATTCCCAAGAAAAATAAGTTGACGATGGAGTACCTACTCGTGCAACTTCCATATACATAAAATACAATTTTTGGCGAGTTTTTGTTTCGACATCCTTCAGCTTCAGTTCACATTTTCGTTTTTTCTTTCTTTTTTTTTTTGAGGGTTCTAGGTAGGAAACAAAAAATGTTTTAACATTAAATTAAAATTGTAATTAAAACAAAATAATGCAGTAACAACGATGACTTTGTTTTTGTATTATTTATACTTCTTTTTACTCTTGTTTTGAGTGGAGTTTAAAAAATTTATAATTTAAGAATCCCTACACTTTCTTTCTTAACACTTGCTTATGTATCCTTGTTGAGATTTCCCTAATATCATATTTTCAGTCACATTTGCTAAACATTTTCAAAAACCATCTTAAAGTAAAGGCTTAAACTATTTCGAACATATTTTAAACATTTCCCAAATTTTGTATAATATACTTACATACATACATATTTTCAAATGTTCCTTGCTTCCTGTACTTCTATTTTTATTATATTCTTCAAATAGTGCAACATTAAGTCATTTACATCCTCGCACTAATATTTAAAACTTTCCAGTTTGGTTTCACTTCCTTGTTATTAGCGCTCTAAAGCTAGAAAAAACAAATTCATGCCACTCGTATCTCTTATTGTTGTTTCATGAACAACTTTTCCTTTTCACGTTAACTTTTTTTTTGTTCATCTTTTTTTAGCTTTTATGTTAGTTGCATAGAAAATTATACTAGTTTTCTTTCTATTTCCATACAATACTCTACTACATATAAACTTTGCATAAAAATATTTTAATTATTATGAAAAGAAAAGGTTTCACTTATTAAGTTGATTATGTACTTTTCGGCAAAGCTGTTTTTACTCCAAAAAAGTCAACTACTTCCGTAAAATTCTATAAAATGGAAAGTAGAAAAATAGAAAGAAAGAGGAAACTTGTTAATGAAGTTGGCATTTCTTTTATTATTTAAGTTTTAGAATAGTGTCAAGTATAAAATGAAATTAATTTGACTAAATATAATTTGTAAAAGTATTACGAAATAATTGCATGAAGGTTGAAATGAAAACAGGATTACAGATCTTTTTGTAAATATAAAAATACATACTTACGTGTCTATCATGCCTGTAGACTAGATTTTTACCATGACTTTTAACCATCATGAGAATATAGACTAGAATTTAGACTAGACTACAGACAAGACTAGGCTATATACTAGATAATGAACTAGGGTATAGACTGAACTATAGACTAGACTAGACTAAAGACTAGTCTATAGGCTAGACTAAAGAGTACACTATAGGCTAGACTATAGACTAGACTATAGACTAGACTTTAGACTAGGCATATACTCGATAATGGACTAGATAATACACTAGACTATAGACCAGACTTTACACTAGACTATAGACTAGACTTTAGACTAGGCTATATACTCGAAAATGGACTAGATAATTGACCAGACTTTAGACTAGACTATAGACTATACTATAGACTAGACTATAGACGAGACTATAGACTAGACTATAGACTATACTATAGACTAGACTATAGACTAGATTATAGACTAGACTATAGACTAGACTAGACTATAGACTAGACTATAGACTAGACTATAGACTAGACTATAGACTAGACTATAGACTATACTATAGACTAGACTATAGACTAGACTAAAGACTAGACTATAGACTAGACTATAGACTAGACTATAGACTAGACTATAGACTAGACTATAGATTAGACTATAGACTAAATTATAGACTAGACTATAGACTAGACTATAGACTGGACTATAGACTGGACTATAGGTTAGACTAAATATTAGAAAATAGACTAGACTATATATTGTACTATAAACTAGACAATTGACTATTCTATAGACTAAACTAACTAAAAAGTAACAAAAATTGTAAAATATAAAGAGAACAATTTAAAGTCAATTAAATTCTTTTAAAATTAAATAAAATCTGCCCTCATGTCAATTAATTAATTTAAAATTTTAAAATAATTATTTACATTTTATTACAACATTAATACACTTGTATTATACATATGAATACCTACAACAGAGTATTCATTAAATGAATACCGACATTGTAAGTATTTTCTTGTAACACATTATGCAGAACAAATCAATTTCCTGCAAATAAAGAAAACTTGATTCATTCATTAATTCAATAATGACTGCTATAACCATAGAAATGAAATATCAACAAGAGAAATTGCTACAAACATACTGCAACCATTACGAATTAAAAACCCAGCATGATCACTTGGACACTCTATAGTGTTCAAGTAGTAAAAGTAGAAATCAAGCACACTTTAACAAATGAAAAGCATTACAAATTTGTTAATTTTCTGTGGAAATAAACGTAACGTAAGCTGGAACCACACAAGTTGTACAGAGTACATATTAAATATTAAATTACCAAAATCTGTCAATATGAAAAATGAAAAAAACAAAAATTAGATTGAAAAATAGACACAATTTCTTTTAATGATTTTTCCTGCTGGTGGGAAACTTGATTGTCTGCATAAGTTGTAATCAGACACAATTTCTGTGATTCCCAAGAACTTTGACGGTTTTTTATATTGATTTTTCTTTCAAAAATATTTTCATTGACATTTACCAAATGTTTACAAAATAAATAAAAGAAATTCAACTCCTTTTTTTAACAATTTTTTTAGGAATTCAAATCTTCTGCTTTTGAAGTTGAAATTATATTTCAAAGAAATTATTAAAAAATGTATTATATTTCATAAGTGCATGTAGGTTTCTTAAGGATGTCTGATATTTTAAATTTTAACCTCATAAATTGTGTAAAAAAGAACAAAATACATTGAACCGCTTCTAATGATGGCAGGGTGCAAATGAAAAAGAAAATTTTTTAAACAGTTGGTGAACATGTGTGTAAGAGTTAGAAGTCGATTATTCGAGTGTGGTACTTAGGGTTTTAAGGTTGGTGTGAAATATTGAATGTTATCTGATTGAGATTCTTCTTATTTTAGATATTAAGAAAATCGTATTAGTGGATTTTGGATTCATAAAGTAACTATAGACTAGACTATAGACTAGACTATAGACTAGACTATAGACTAAACTATAGACTAAACTATAGACTAGACTATAGACTAGACTATAGACTAGACAATAGACTAGACTATAGACTAGACTATAGACTAGACTATAGACTAGACTATAGACTAGACTATAGACAAGACTATAGACAAGACTATAGACTAGACTATAGACTAGACTATAGACTAGACTATAGACTAGACTATTGACTAGACTATAGTCTAGACTGTAGACTAGACTATTGACTAGACTATAGACTAGACTATAGACTGGAATATATACTGGACTACAGACTGGACTATAGACTAGACTATAGACTAGACTATATACTAGACTATAGACTACACTATATACTAGATTATAGATTAGACTATAGACTAGACTATATACTAAACTATAGACTAGACTATATACTAGACTATAGACTAGACTATAGACTAGACTATAGACTAGACTATAGATTAGACTATAGATTAGACTTTCGATTAGACTATTGGCTAGTCTATAGAATAGACTATAGACTAGACTATAGATTAGACAATAGATTAAACTATAGATTAGACTTTCGATTAGACTATTGACTAGTCTATAAAATAGACTATAGACTAGTCTATAAACTAGATTATAGACTAGACTAGACTATAGAATGGGCTATAGATTGGACTTTAGATTAGACTACACTATAGACTATACTATAGACTACACTATAGACTATACTATAGACTAGACTATAGACTAGACTATAGACTATACTATAGACTAGACTATAGACTATAGACTATACTATAGACTAGTCTATTGACTAAGCTATAGGCTAGACTATAGGCTAGACTATAGACTAGACTATAGACTAGACTATAGACTAGTCTAGACTATAGACTAGACTATATACTAGAATATAAACTAGAATATAGACTAGATTATATAGAACACACCATTGACTCTTTAATAAATATAAATAGTTTTTTAATTAAAAACAGTCAAACATATGTTAATCATTTATCAACACATTTCATATTCCCTGATTGATTTTCTTTGTAAATTGTAAAGCCTTAACATTCCATGCAAATAGTTAATTCTAAAAAAGTATTTATACAAACATGTAGTTGTATGCCAAGCATTTACATACATATCTCCCATAAGGGCACTATTACAATTATAAGTGGTTTTTGTTTTTCCTAAACAGGATCATCATACAAAAGATTTCATACTTATACAAGTATGACAAAACAACAAAATAAGGATAAGAGGCGTTAATCACTGGTTGTTTTGTCGTTGTTGTCAAAATGATACAAAAGTACAATTTAAAATATATTATCCTTAAAAAGGACTTGTCGTAATTGTAATTTAATATGTAAACGATGAGTTGTACACTCGTACTCATACCTATAATTGAAAACAAAAAGTACTTGAATTATTAATGTCATACCAAGTGAATGAACAAAATGAATAAATGTTAAATGAAAATCGATATTTGTATTATTATGAAATATTATTAAACAATAAGCCTTCAGAAGAAACCTAAAAAGGCCAATCACTTGAAAAAATGTCCTTTTTTTAAAGAAAACAAAAACAACCTCTTTCACTCTTATTCATTACAAATTTTCATTCTCAGTTTGAGATTCTTCAAATTATGAACACGTATTTTTTTCTTAGTTTGTTCAAGTATCTCATCTTATTTTCTTAGTGGTCAATATTTGCCCTTTAGAAGTACATAATCATCATCATTCTTATAATGGAATTTCCATTTACATAAATTGCTGTTTGTCATTTATTCTTTCATTCATACCATGAAGCACTTCGTTCAAGTTCAATGTGATTTCAAATTCATACTATTTTCAACAATTCTTTCTTTGTCATATTTTAAGCGTTTTTCTTTTTGTTTTTTATATTTATTTTTAAAATTTGTTTTGTATTTTTGATTTAGGGAGGGTCCGATTTATTTCTGTTGAAAAATAGAAATACTAAACATTTTATTTTTGGCTTTTAAAAGACATTTAATATGAAAATAGTTTATTTTTCTTATTAATTTTAAATGACATTAAAAAAGTTGTGTATAGTTTTTTTGATGGGGATTTTTAACATGGAAAATTTTTAGTTTTTTTAGTTTTTTATTAAATTTCCCTTATGTTAGGTTGTTAGGGGGAATCCAAAGAAGTACACCTAGGCCATTATCCCTCCTGGTTTTCTCTACTTTTCCATGAAATAATGTTTGATAGAAAATAAAATTGATCGTGTATCTATTATATTGATCAAATATATATTGAAATTAAAATTTCAGCAAATATTCATCGTTTCGGTTCCAAAGCCATTAGTTTAACCCAAAAATTTACTTTTATGTTTCATAAAAAAAATCAAAGGAAATTATCATAGATTTTTTCTTTGTTTTTATGGAAACTTTTTACCATAAATTTTCTCCTCTTCTACTTTTCAAACATCCCTAAGCTATAAAATTTGAATAAGAAAAAAAAGAAGTTTTTCATTTACAATTTAAAAACTTTTTAAACAAACTATTTAAAGAGCATCATTGTTTTTAAATTGATTTTCCCCCATCACCACTTAACAAAGGGAATAAACAAATGACAAGATTTTTCTATAAAGAAAGAAAAATAAAAAAATAGTTGAACACTTCATCCGCACCTTGAGTTCCTTCGCAGCCCCCCAGAACATGATGCATTCAAAGAACATTGTGCTGTTTGATAAACCTGGCAGTTGCTTATCAATACTATTGCCATTGTTTGATGTGTGATACCCACTTCCTATTTTTACATTTTATCTCTCTTTCCTACACACACACTTATACAAACTAAACTAACCCTCCCCCCACCATTCAAATCATTGCAATACTTAAACAATGAAAAGTTGTTGATGCAAGTCTGTCAGTCATTTCATTCAGCCCCCAATTGTAGTTGTCATTTAGTGCTGTCGCGTTTTTTATCTTATTCCTTGTACACTCTGTTTTCCTACATTTTTTTTCAGACGTGTTCTTCTTGTGGTTGTTGTCTTCACAATTCCAACAATAATTTGTTGTTAATCTTATTGTTGTTGCTTTGTTAGTATTTTGTTGTCTCCAACCTTCACACGAGTAATTTATTACTTTCGGCTGTTTGTCATTTTGATCTAATCTGACGCCGCTTTTAACAATAAATACACAGAGTTTCAGAACAGCCATTGTTGTCATTCGCATTGAAACTGAAATCAACTGAAAAAATGCATTTAAATAGGAATTTTATTTCATTGCTACCAAATGAAGAAGTATATTTTTAATTTTTCTCGATTTTATTTTATTCTATTTTTCTCCAAACTTATCTACATATGTAGGTACTTACATATGTTAAGTCTCTTAAGCATGAATGACAACAATAGATATTTTAGTACAATTTTCAGAAGTTTAAAGGAACTTACAAATTAACTTTTACCCCAATTAAAGACATTTGCTATCACTGATGGAAAGAACCTTATATTTACTATTAAGATTTTTTGATAGTTAGAAATAGATCTAAATCCTATATCGGAGTATTTGAAAATGTTATTCAAAACTAACTTTAAACAATTTTTCAGTGCTGATGTTTGTATCACCGACCTTAAAGTATATAAATTGGCTAAAAATCACTTTCTCGGTGGATTCGTCTGTCGATCCGTCTTCCCCCCAGGGGCATGTTACCTTGGTGAAGCCTCCGCCTTGGTGTTATTGCAATCCCGGGGTATAAAGAGGTGGCCAATACCTTCAGTCTGGTTGGGACTGAAAAATTTGTTACAGTCTACTGTTTGGCTTAGCCCTTGCATAGATTGAAAGAAATCAGACCAGAGCACCGCATAATCTGGTACTACGGGTGGCCAGTTGACCGCAGGACTATGTCCTGGTTGGTCAGTTGGTTGAGGTTTCTTCGGGATCCACGTAGTGGCTGTGGTTTAAACCTAAATTCGAAGGGAGAGTAAGTGGCGGTTAAAAGACTGATGCATGGTAAAGTCAATATTTCGGGATAAGTTCAGTGTAATTGTATATGGTACGGGATGAATGTGAGGTTTGGCGGGCCTTACCCCACCCGTCTACCTAATGAATGTGTCGTATGAATGAGATGTGTGCTTGGTTGAATGATGATGGATGAAAGGTATCATATACATATGATGCTATTGAATTTTCCTTCCTTGTCTAGATTTTTTCAGAGTATACTCTGTTCATATCAGAATTATCGCAGTGTGCCCCTGTGAGTATGTGTACGGCTTATTGATGGATCGTACTTCGGTCCACCGGTTACGTTTCTAGGTGCTGTTGCCGAATCAACAGATGTCATCCAATGGTTAGAGATTAGATAGCTCGAGTACTTCAGAAAGTACTTGTGCATTATACGATTCTGAAGATAAAATTTATATTATTGTCATGTCAGAAATGAGCGTTATATACTAAAAGTATTTATATAATCTATAGGATATTTTTTATGAAAGTAGCACCAATTATAGAAATGTATCCGCTATACTTTGCAAAATGATTTTTGTGTACATAAAACAAAAATTTGCTATATTTCAGTGCAATCGTGCCCAGCAAAAACTGGGTAAAGATTTTCAATTGTAATTACTTACCTAACAACATACTTTTCAATGACTACTAGATAACGCCTGGATTACATAGAAGTAGTCAAATAAGATATTACTAATAATGTATTATATAAATACTTTCTGATTCTGTATATGTTTACAATGACAACTTTTTTAATTACTTGTAATCATTTGCTGTAAGTACTTGCCTCCATTGACATTACCGTGTTAATATAATGACTTAAAATGCTATTGTGTAAGTAAATTTTTGTTTTTTAACCCCTTACATGGTAATGAAAGTTTTTACTGGGATATTATTGAATGTTTAAATTGTATTTCGAGAAGCCACTTATAAAGGATCTATGCGAACATGTGGCTTTTCATTGGATCTACGACAAATATTTCGATGAGTTACAAATGGAATAACAAACACAATATACCACCCATCTTTTTTGATAGTGCATAAATAAATATTTCATAGACTTATAATAAAATTGTTCAATATTTAATGCAAATTAATTCCTTTACTTTTCTGTTGCAAGAAAGCACACAATTAACAAAAAGTATCTGGAATGTGCAAAGGTGGTGCTGCTGTTAGACAAAATAATATGTAACAAATTTTGTATAAAAGTATAAAAAAGAAAAACTTTGATTGTTATTTAAATTATAGTAATAGAAAACTGCAGTAACGAAAGATATGTACCCAGCAGAAACTTACATTGAAAAGTAAAAGGTTGAAATCATAAAATTAACTTACATAATAGCAGTTTAAGTTGTTATTTTAACATGGGAAAAACATTGGTGGCAAGTATTTACCACGCTTGCTTACAAATAGCGTGTTATGTAAGTACTTACTACGATCGCCTGCAAAAAGGTAGTTAAAAAAAGTAGTTGTGTTTTGAGAGATCAAAAATAGCCTACTAACTTAATTCTACTATTAACTTGTTTTTGTTGGGTGATATTGTTTGCTCTGTATCTTTTATTTCTTGTCACAAAATATTCAGCAGCATTTTTAAGTGTGTTGAAGATCATTGATCATGTCCGTCTGTCTGTCTGTCTGTCTGTCTGTCTGTCTAACTTAATTCACAGCCACTCTATTTCTGGAGATGTGTGTGAGTGTAATAAAAAGAAAATGTCATTTGTTTAACATTTCCGTGTTCCAAGTTGATGGTTTTGTGATATAGCACCCCACGTGTCTACCAAATTTCAAATTTATTCATTATTTCAACCAACCATGAATCCAGTCAGCCATCCATCCATCTATCTAATACATTTTCCTAATAATCTCTGGCTTCATTTTTCTATTTTTTTTTTTTTTGTTGTTCTTTAGATTGCTTTCTTTTCATTTTTTTGTGTTCTAGTTCCTGGAGATTTACCAAAATTGCTGTTGTTTTTCTTTTTTGTACATTTGTGAAATTATATCTTGTAAATACCATAAAATATCTGTATCAGATGATCGGGGGGATTTATAAATTTACATCACTTCCTTAGCGTCGTATGGAAAAGTTTTTGTTTCTATGTGTGTGCTTTATATATATATATTTTTTTAAATATATTTAGAAATCTTTAAATATTTTATGATGGATATAAAGTGATTTAGAGTATTTTTTTTTTGTCTTTTTTTTCATTTGTATGTTTTGTGTATTGTTTGCCTTTAAATGTGTCTTTTACGTGGAATTTATTACTCACCTAATTTTTGTTGAATATTTTAATCGTTGAAATTATTTAGGTTAATTTAATTTCGTTTGTTTTAATTTAATTTTCTTAAATATTTTTAACTCGTTTTGGGAAAAATTTTGTTTAATTACATAAGAAGACATACACTTTTTTTAATTATTTCAGTTTATTTTGTTAAGTTAAATATATAATTTTTTAAGATTTTAATATTAAGAAAAAAGTAATAAAAAATGATTTTCTTATTTTTAGAATTTTATTGTTTTAAAAGCATTTGTTTTAATAAAATCTAAAAACACGATTCTTATTACATGTTACAAGACAGATTTTATATTTTTATGGGATTTTTATGGAATTTTCTTAAATTTTAAATTATAACAAGATGGAGGCATCCCAGCAAATATAAGCAAAGTACTACCAAAAGAATAACACATAGTACTACTCCAAAAGTAGCACTAAGTGAACTTTTGTAACTTCTGTAGAAGTAATGTTTATTGACGTTTTTTTGATTTAAGGTAAATTTCCCAGTTAAAACTTTCATTACAATGTAAGGGGTTAAAATGCTAAAATTTACTTACACAGTAGCATTTAAGTCATTATTTTAACACGGTGATGTCATTTGAGGCAAGTGCTTACCACAAACGACTACAAGTAATTAGAAAAAGTTGTTATTGTAAATCGGATGAAAAAACTTATACCGCTTCTATATCTTTACTGGCAAGATGCCTAATGAATTAGAAAGTAGTTATATAATACATTATTAGTAAGACCTTATTAGACTACTTCTATATAGTCAATGAAAGGTATGTTGTTTGGTAAGTAATTAAAATTGTAAGCCATTACCCAGTTTTTTCTCAGTTGTTAACACTGAAATCTTTCTGAATTAAACCAATTTTATTTTGGAGTTAATTGATAAATACGTGGAGTTAATTGATAAATACGTTAATATTATTTGAATCAATTTAGTTGTATTCTATAATACAATTTCACTTCTTAATAACTTCTTAAAAAATAACATACAAATTACTTCGTAAGAATGATTTTAGATGTGGATTTGGAATCAAATAAAAAGGACATCTTTCCTATTACAAGCCTGTGTTAAAATCACGACTTATTCAGGTCTTTTTCACTACTTTCATGGAGTAAATTATACTTCTTTTTTTGGTTCTTTAAAAGTTCTACTTTTTGCTGGGATATTGAAGAATAATTAGGTATTATTACGCTAACTTTTGAGAAAATCGTTTGAATGTCACATAATACAGATTTTACCCTTTAAAAAAAATCCCTAATAATTGACTCTTAAATAAGTCGTGATATGAATTACATGGTAATGAGTAATTAAATTAATTTAGTATTACTTATAGTCCAGCTGCCCAAGGCTTAGAAAACAATTGTAAAATCCATTTCAAATTCCTAACAACTAATTAAATACACATTAACATATAAAAATAACCAACTATTCTATTAGTTTTTCGTAGGTTCATTTGTAAACAGTTTTTTTGAAGATCGTGCTATAAAAATAATCAGTTTTAGTTGCTTACCAGGTAAGTGATGCTTTTTTCTATATTTACAAAATTCAACTCATATATGTATATACATGTATGTTGAATTAAAACAACAACCTTCTCAATAACAATATGAATTTGCCTAAAAACCTAGATAAAAAACAATAAAATTATTATGATGATAATAATTCTTTTACAGCTGATAAAGTACAAGTCCATTTAGTTTTATAGCATTTTGCCATTAAGTGACACCATATTAAATGTACCTTGTGAATCCCTTTATTGTAGTTGTGGTGTAATAAATAATTATGCATGTACACTTGAGAGCTAAAAAATAGAGGTGATTTTCATAAAAAAAATGTTTTATTAACTTTTAGTAAATGATAATGCATAAGAAAATAAATACTAAAACGAAATATATATCCAGGAAAATCTTACAAGTAGCAGAATAAAAAGTACTTCTAAGTGTACAGATAATAAGAAAGTCATTACTAGAGCACTTCTAAGTAATGCAGAGGATAAGTAGTAGTTATTGAAAAGTAAGTGGTTATGTAAGTACAACCTTTTATCTAGTTTTTGCTGGGTATGTATAAGACATACACCCGGAATCCAGTTTTTGGGACCTATCAGAATTCTCGTTAACTCTTATTTATACTTGCTCTTTCGACAGAAATGTACAGACACACAGTTATAATTCTAGTCGAATTTTTTAATATAAGGATTTGAAATGCTAAATTTGTTAAAGTGACTCATAAGGAGTCACCGATTTTTATTTGTTGCCTAGCTATGTCCTCTGCCCATGCCTCCTGAAGGCCCTAGAGGCTTTCAAACCCCATTTTCTGTTGTCCCTTCAACTACTTGTAAAATATATGCTATCGATAAAGCCGCGAGAAGAATCCAGGAACTGAATTTCGATTACATATATATACTTGAATGGAATTGCATCAATCGTTGTTAAATCGAAATAACTTCTCAATCACATCCAATCACTGTCATAACTCTTACAACTTAACATGGAGTTTTAATGAGACTTAGGGCATGAGGACATCTGGGGAAATTTATATTTGATAAATACAAAAATCGTCCTAAGACGTAACTCTTGCTTAATGAGATATAGGTACACACTCTCTTGGAGAACGTATCGAAATTGATCGATGAATAAGCTTTGAATGAGACGGAACTCAGGTGGGCACTTGATTATCGCAATCTAGATGACCCACACTGACAGAGAATAGGACTAGGACAATTTGCTCTTTTAGTAAGAATTCGATTAGACTTTAAATGGCTATTATCACTAGACGAGGTAAGAGATCGGTACAACACCTTCTACGTGACGGTCTACCCTTACAAGAGCTTATACTCTAGATAGAGTTCATTCCATGAACTGGACTGTCTCAGAGACGTGTATATTATTATCAGATTTATGACGAGCATTATAAAGGAATCGTAATTCTAAGACTACCACAATAGGCCGCGTGACTTCCGAGTGAACTTTTTAACTTTAACCCACATAACATAACCAGACCTAACCTTGGCAGTACACACACACTCCTATTTTTCTATCCACCTGTATGCATATTTATGTAAAAATGTCCTATTACCCACTTCTAACATGCACAATTAACTAATTTTATTAATTAACTCCAGCAATTGTCCCTCAATATAATGACAATTCCTAATATGAATATTTATTCCCTTTTTGTACATATATTTTTTTGTTCCTTATCTACACATATACAAATGTGTTTGTAGCTACACACCACAATGACATGTAAAATTACTTGTATTTTGTGTGTGCGTATGTGAATAAAATTTCACTTTTAATTAAAAAATTTGTATGAATAAAATAAAAATTATTGTACAACAGCAAAAAAAAACACAAACATTTAAAATCCTTTACTTGATTTTTTACTTTATCTAATTGCAAAATGTACAATGACAAGGATAAATGTTATGTTATGGCAAAAAGGACACATATGTTACGACAGACACACACACACACGTTGCCATAGAATATAATTATAATAAAAAACATTAATAATTTGCAAAAAAAAACAACAAGGAACACATCATTATGTATTCATCAGGAGAGGATAATAATAATAAAAAATAAAAAAATAACAACAACAGAAACAAACCTCAACATACATAAATAAAAACAACAATGAAACAGTAAATTCTACTAAGTTAAATCATAAAGTTCACCAAACGACAACAACAAGTAATTAACTCATTCTCTCTAACTGTATGTATGAAGAGAAAAAAAAAACATAACAAAAACAAGTACTTAGCAAAAACTTGTCTCTCTCAAACACACTTACATACATACTTACATGCACTTACCGTTACAGGACAATAAAACTTACTACAACAAAGTCTATGAAGAAAATGGAGAAATATAAAAACAAAAATTCGCAAGTAGAACGAATATGTCAGAGAAAAAAGTAAAATAAAACTTGAAGAGGATTGTAATAATAATAATAAAAAAAGAAATAAAACAGACATTTATGCATACAATAACACACTTATCCGTTACTAGCTGCGAATATTATTATTGTTGTTATTGTTTTAATTTTTATTTTCGTATAACTGTTATATAATTACACTCGTAAAATAACGGTTAGTTAATAATTGAATAATATTTACTATTACAACAGTTGGCGGATGTATTGGTTTTGTCATTAGGTTTCTAATGATTTCGCGAGACCTCTTTTAGAAAAGTAATTTATAATCTAAAAATCAATTTTAAGAGATAATCCTATAAATACTCAATCCAATAAAAAAACAAGGGATTGATCTGCAATGAATCTGTCATCAAGTTTTCGAGATATAGTGTCATAAACTAAAAGATGTTTTAAAAGCACAAAAGAAACTTTAAATTTTCTCTTGAAAAAAATAATATATATAATATACAAACAATTCAGTAGGAATGCTTTAGATTAAGTTGTATGTATCAAAGAATAAAGAAGATATTTTAAAATCATTTGGCCCATACACGAACTCTATTGGAAATGGTTGAAATCTGTCCATTATTTCGCCTAGCCCTAGTTCTACAGAAGTTTCAATGACACTGCTAATTTTTGTAATGATCGGACCTCATTCGACCCCATACAAACTCCCCTTCAGAAAATGGCTTGAAGGTCAAAATTTACTTAAGCCGGCTTTACACGATCACACAAGTAATATGATCTATCAAAATTTTGGTTAGAAGAGTACAGATGGTATCGTCTAAACGCAATATGTAAAGGATGGAGAATAGGACAGTTCTCTTTATTTTTTGAAATGATTAAAAAAACAAGCAGGTCGCATTAGATCAGGAATGTATTTTTATGTAAACACATACAAAAAAGTGAAACAGCTGTTTCCATCTTACTTTCTTTATTGTTTTATACCAATTTTGTAAAGTTTACATGTCACTTAGTTTACATTACACTGCAAACACAATATATATAAATCATACGACTTTTATTCTCTTTTTTGTTATACGGATGTAAATTCATTTTACATTTTCATCAGACTTTACGTATGTAAAGTGTGATCGTGTAAATTGCTCTTTATAAACACTTATAACATGATTTAATGCCTCTACCAAAATGTATACGTTAACCTTATACGAGCCCTCTTATAGAAAATCTCTTATTTTTTATCAAAAAATATGAAAAAATATTCCTGAATTAAGGTAAAAGTTAAATGCTTTATTATTAAAAAAGTAATAAACATTTAAAATATAACCACTGGTATATGGTCATATGACATATTGTTCTTAAAACAATTAAGTACCCAGCAAAAAAAAAAACTTCTAATAAAACTATTAATTTTCAATGACTTCTACTGAATTATTTAGAAGGAATCTGGTAATCACTTACAAATAATATATGTATTTTGTAAGCATTTACTCTTTTGCCTTTTCAGACTCTTTTCAAACTTTGTTTTTAAAACAAACCAAACTTTGTGGAGTGAGCGCGAGAAGTACTTGCCTCCAATGTCACCCCTTCTTAGTACGGTTCTATAGTTGAAACGAAAAGTCGACTTTTCGACTTTTTTCATTTAGTTAAAAGTCGAATTTTAGACTTTTCGACTATAAGTATTTTATAAATAGTCGACTTTTCGACAATTTTCGACTTTTAGATTTTTTCGACTTTTTGACTATTTTCGACTTCTTGCGACTTTTTTCCAAATATTTTAGAGTTTTTGACTTTTTTTCCGCTTTTTTTAAAATTTTCGACTATTTTGGACTTATTTCTACAATTTTCGACTTTTTCCGAGTTTTTTTCTACTTTGCGACTTTTTTTCTATTTTTCGACTTTTTCCGACTTTTTTCCACCTTTTTTCGACTTTTTCCGACTTTATCCGACTTTTCGACTTTTTTCGACTTTTTACGACTTTTTGACTTTTCGACTTTTATTAACAAAGTCGACTTTTCGAGTTTTTTCACAGACGATAATTATCGACTTTTTTGGAACAAAATAGTCGACTTCGACTTTTTTCGACAAAAATCGATTGTTCGATTATTCGAAAGTCGATTTATAGAACCCTACTTCTTAGGCTATGAATTAAAAACGCTCGTTTGAGTAATTTTTGAAAGTAACAGCAACGTTTGTTATAAAATAGATGTCCTTAGGAGGCCTAGACAATTGTGGTGTAATAGAGAGTTTGCTTTCAAAAATCATTTCAATATTCAAAAGTCATATATTTTAAATATTATGCTGAAATTACAATAGAAATAAGTAAATAAATTTAAAAACTTTTCTCTTTATTTGTAATGCACACTCATACACACTCTCATTTATTTACATAAACATTTTTCTACATGCGTAATAAACCTAAAATAAACGATTAATATCTTTATGAATACATAAGTTGAATCTTTAAGGACATTTTTAAAGAAAAAAACTGAATATGAAAACGTCGCCAGAGACAAGACAAAAAATGTTCCATTTGTCTTTTGTTTTCAGCTTTTTTTAGCTTTTGGTTTTTACCACAATAAATATTTCTATTACAATGCATACTCTCATTAAAAGTATGAAAATAGAAAACAAACTACAAATGCTAAAAAGTAAATTAATAAATATTATAAATGGAACCTGTTATCTACCTTATAATAAGAGCCGAAGCTAAAAGATATCAAAAGTCTTTTGAAAGTTATTCACTTATAGAACTTAAACTTATTATTTTAATACGACTTAGACGAAGGTACTTATTACACTTGCTTCAAATAACTACTCAAATAAGCACTTACAAATAATGATTATAAAAAGTAGCACATAAAAATTGCTCATTACCGATTTTTTCCCATTACTTTGGGGTATGTTGTTGTGAGCAAAAAAGAAATATTTGTATTTTCGTAAGACATACAAAACTGTCATAAAGTTAGTCAAACTGACTCAGTCTTAATTTTACATTTTTGAATATTTGTAATGGTATGTTTAGTTGTGGGCAGCTACACTTATTTTTACATTGTAACAAATAAATAAACGTTGTCATCTAAAAACGAAAGTTTACTCAAAAGGCTCAAGGGCAGAACTTTATATAACCTACCACTTATGGTTAACCCTAGTCACCGACTGTTTGTCCTACGAAGAAGTCACTAGCCATCCCATATATTACGAAGATACAGACAAAGGTCCAATGTTTGTTTTTAAAGTTTCCGCTCTTTCTCTCTCTCTTACAAGGGTCATTGGTCAAACTACTGGGTATTGCTTCAAGGACCAATATAAATAATTACGTTTTAAAATTAACATCTTCCACATTTCTCACTTTTTTGTTTTAAGAAAATTGTGTCAATTTAACAGATTAGAGAATTTTTTAACTTTTATATTTACACCAATTCAGCTAATCGAAGTCCTGCAAGGTTAGACCGATTTTCTTAGAATATTTACAATGGCTTTCTAAATTTAGAAGGAAATTTAGACTACTTCCTTTTTAATAGTGTCTTCCTGTTTCTTTAAAAGGAACAATAGGCTACTTTTTATTTTGAAAATAAATTCTAACATTTATTGCGAGCAAATTTGCAATCGATTTGAATACTTGGAAAGAAATGGGTGGCCTCGATGTAGTACCTCCCATTTTATATTTAAATATTTGAAAGAAGGTGACACTTAGAGTTCCAACCATTTTCTGAGTCACTTTAATATCAATAAGAATATTTAAGGCAAAAAATGGGCGTTCTTGAAATAGGGACATGGTACCATTTATATCAGATAAATATAGAGCTTTTTATATCCCATATTTGAATCAACTTTTCACAGAATGCTTTTAAGTAATTTGGATATAAAAGTTCTTAAAATAAATTAGAAATAACTTATTTTTCATACTTTAAGAATAACATTTTTAAAGATTTTTTTTTAAATTTCTGAATAATTTCAACTTCCTTACATGACAAACTCAGACACAGACACATACATATCATACTTTATCACGAAACTGTAAGGTAGACAAAAAGAGGAAGACAAGTGAAAGAAAACTTTTGAAAAACACAAAACACAATTACACATTTTGTTAAATGTCCTTTATGTTTTGGTAAAGGATATCTTTGCCAATGAATGGCAATGAGTTTACGTTATTAGGTGAGAGCCAAAAATAAGTACTAACCTTTAACAAAATATACTACAAGGATAAAATAAAGTCTAAGACAAAAGAAAAATCAGTGACAATTGCTTTAAAGGAAATAATCAGCTATTTAAATGTAATGAAAAAAATTAAGAAAAAATTGCTACCAATTTGATAAAAACTGCAATTTAAAACTGAAACAATAAACTTTAATCGGTTGAGAATTATTGGAAAACATATATGTATATATATAATTATTTTTTTTTATAAAAAGGACCATCCTATTTCACAAATTTAGTATGTGTACGTGCATATGCATGAATTTTGTATCCTTGTGTGTCTATAATGGTATGCTTATGTGTATGATGTCATCTTTATGGCACAATTATGATAGACAAAGCTTATAACCATTTTGAAAGAATTTTCACAAAAAGCTAAATGTCCGCCTTTATATGTCACACATAAAATCTACTACTATATATGAAATTTAGCTACTTTACTGTAGCCAATAAATACCCGGAAATTTTAAGAACTATACCCATTAACAGTTTTGGTATAATTTCGAAATTTAAGAACACCTAGAAATAACAAACTTTGCATATACTTTCAATAAACCCCTTTTCTCTAATAGATACATTCACTAGTCACCGATCATGTTATGTATGTTAGTCGATCGAGAAACTAGTTTTGAGGACTACCTGGTAAGCTTGTACGTATGATATACACATTTGTCGCCAAATATATGACCAAATATATTAAGTTTATCATTGTATTTGTAAGGAATGTAATCTCCATTGATACATAAGGATATCAAAATAACCTTAAATCTACTATAGATCTTTAAATACATGTCCTTGAACCTAAAATCGGCGGAAAGTCCTTAACCATGCGTTCCTTACATGTGATCACTTTACTTTTTCATCAAATTACCAGTTTTATGCAAAAAAAAATATTAATTCTTTTAAAAGTTAAGTTTTGTTATTACCGAACAATGTTCTTTAATACCGATATAAACACAAGTACATACGCATAAAATAATCCCCGCTTAACTTTTCTTAACCAGACTTTAGATAAGACTATAGACTAGACTATATACTAGACTATAGGCTAGACTATAGACTAGACTATAGACTAGACTATAGGCTAGACTATAGGCTAGACTATAGACTAGACTATAGACTAGACTATAGACTAGACTATAGACTAGACTATAGACTAGACTATAGACTAGACTATAGACTAGACTATAGACTAGACTATAGACTAGACTATAGACTAGACTATAGACTAGACTATAGACTAGACTATAGACTAGACTATAGACTAGACTATAGACTAGACTATAGACTAGACTATAGACTAGACTATAGACTAGACTATAGACTAGACTATAGACTAGACTATAGACTAGACTATAGACTAGACTATAGACTAGACTATAGACTAGACTATAGACTAGACTATAGACTAGACTATAGACTAGACTATAGACTAGACTATAGACTAGACTATAGACTAGACTATAGACTAGACTATAGACTAGACTAGACTATAGACTAGACTATAGACTAGACTATAGACTAGACTAGAGACTATAGACTAGACTATAGACTAGACTATAGACTAGACTATAGACTAGACTATAGACTAGACTATAGACTAGACTATAGACTAGACTATAGACTAGACTATAGACTAGACTATAGACTAGACTATAGACTAGACTATAGACTAGACTATAGACTAGACTATAGACTAGACTATAGACTAGACTATAGACTAGACTATAGACTAGACTATAGACTAGACTATAGACTAGACTATAGACTAGACTATAGACTAGACTATAGACTAGACTATAGACTAGACTATAGACTACTATAGACTAGACTATAGACTAGACTATAGACTAGACTATAGACTAGACTATAGACTAGACTATAGACTAGACTATAGACTAGACTATAGACTAGACTATAGACTAGACTATAGACTAGACTATAGACTAGACTATAGACTAGACTATAGACTAGACTATAGACTAGACTATAGACTAGACTATAGACTAGACTATAGACTAGACTATAGACTAGACTATAGACTAGACTATAGACTAGACTATAGACTAGACTATAGGCTAGACTATAGACTAGACTATAGACTAGACTATAGACTAGATTATAGACTAGACTACAGACTAGACTATAGACTAGACTATAGACTAGACTATAGACAAGACTATAGACTAGACTATAGACTAGTCTATAGACCAATAGCGTTTCGTATAATGTACAACATATTTCGTTAATATCAGGCATGACATATGTTTGTATGTATTGTACATATCTTCCTCTGTCCTTGCTTATATGTACATATTTAGTCAGTAATAACTAAGTACATTTATGAAGCAAAAACAACGATTTAATAAAAAACAGGAAATACTTTCTATGCAACAACAGCAATAAAGATAGTTTAATTTTTCTTTCTAATGGATTTATTATTTTTTTTAAGTTTAAATTATATCAAGCTATTTTTTCTTCATTTTTATCTGCACTTAAAAAATAGTAGCAGCAATATACATAAGTAGTAATAATTGTAATATTTAGCAGGCATCATTAAACATTAAAATCAAAATCTTCATAAAAGTTTTTATCAAAAAAAATTCTGAATTTATTTCTGGCATCATCTAGTAAACGTTTATAATTTTTAAACGTAATGTTGCCTGATATTAATCGTATTTTAAAGTTTTAATAGTTTTATATGTTTTAATTTGTTAATTAACGTTTTTATGGTCTATTTTTAATTATAATTTTTGCAAAATGATTTTAAAAATACCAAACATAATGTTTCTATATTTATGTTAAACAGCTTATTACAATTTTATTTTTAGATAATTGTATTTATTAGAAAAGTATATTTAAAATATGTTTAGCATATTACAAATTATACAAGTTATCAGATAGAATATTTGTGACTACATACATATGTACATATATATATATATATATATAATTTAATGTTAACTAATTTGAGCAGTATTACAAAAATTTGTGGAAATGGTCTAACTCATTTCCATCTTTTCACAAAAACGAATCATGTCAATTTCATATACATACTATGTTTAGAAGTTTTTATCCAAAATAGAACGTTTTGCTTTGATCAAAATTTTAGTTGGTCAAGGCAACCTTCCGGCCAAAGTTCACTTCAAACAAATCATTTGCATTCGGCTCTAATTCTCTTTGATAATGAGGACAGACTTCAGTACCCTATTTTGGACATTAGCACCATGCTTAGTTTCGGGTAATTGGAAGATGTTCCCACACAATCTCTTTAATAATCGTTAGGGATCAATTTATGATCGAAATTATAGTGCAAAAACGTTTATATTTTAAATCGTTATACAAATTTTCGATCAATTTCTCTGGATTGATGCAAGTATTCGATCAACTTCTTTTGGGCTTGGGATGAATCCTATTGATCCCCAACTTATTTAAAAATTGTTTTATTTGGCTCTTTTTTGTCTTCTTTGTCTTCAAACTTCTTTTGACTGACCCATCACTCAGTGACTCACCAATATCACTTCTGAACCACGCTATTCATCTCATGCACATTGAAACCAATGGATAACATTCAACGTAAGCTTCGGTTGACTAAACAGCAACTTTTTCAACATATATGTATGTTAATTATTAAAGTCAAAACCTTCATTCCAAAGACATGGCATCTATTAATCTCACACTCTTTAGATATACAACCCAAAATCTAATTTAATTCTTTAATAATGAGCAAAAAAATAATAAAAATATTGTATTTTATAACGTGCTCGAGAATATTACACGAATTAATTCTCTAATACCGAATATCCGTTAAATTTTAAAACTTGGAGTATTTATACCTATTTTAAACTGTTGCCTATGTTAAGGCATTTATTAAAATATAAATTATTGTCTACAATTTAGCTTAAAGCAGAAAGTGAGTTATATTGTGGAACATACTTGAATCTTAAAAAATTTTAGAAATTTTGCTAACTTCTACCATGATTGTAATTTATTTTACAAAACTTTCAGGACTTTAAATTGTTTTTATTGAGGAAACACTAAAACATACATATGCGCATATGAATGTATATAAATTAAATAAACTATACATTATCTTTGATTTAAGACAACTTTTCAAATATTCCAAACACATAAAATGACCATATTATTTATTTTATTTTCTTTTTATTTTACTGCAAGTACATATAAGTACAAGTAAGTAAATATATATAACACGAAACCCCCTCCCCACTCCTTTCCAGAAGTTATATCATAAATTCTTTCTTTATTTAACATTATATTATTCAATTTATATAAATATATTTAATCACCTAATGGATGGCTTTAGGAAATAAATAAAAGAAATGTTACCAAAAAATAATGTCACACACACACATGCTTACTCAAACTGACATACATATGAAAACAATCAAAATAATATTATTTGACTAAAATGTTCTCTGTTTTATATGACAATTGTAGTCAAATTTCTATATCTATTTGCTATAAGAATGTGATGCGATAGATGCTTTCTCAAAAATGATTTTTATAAATTATATATACTTATACAATTACTATTAAACACACTCACACATTCATACATTTATGTACAAGCATATGTGGCTCAAAATAATAGCAGTAAAAATTTGAAAACATTTATACGTAATCTATTCTACTCTCTTCTATTTTATTTTGCATTACACTTCTCTACCCATAGTGCATGTTACGAGTATAAATTTGAAAACAATTACAAATATCAAATGATAAAGTTTATGTCGAATGTAACACATATACAAACATATAGACATATATTTCCACCTATGTGGGTGTGAGTACTTTTTTGAAAGTGTGTGCACATTGTGAGGTGTAATATTGTGGGTTGTAGTAGTGTGTGTATACTTTAGTAATTTACACACGTGTATGTAATTTTTTGAAGGCCAGGATATTGCAAGAATCTATTGTTTTATTAAAAAGTTTAATATTTAATAACCATAAATGAAAAGGAAATCAATTATATTTTACAATGACAAATGAATAATACTGTAACGTTTTATTTCGCTTGAAATTTAGTAAAAATTTAATTTGCAATTTTTGTTTAAGAAAATATGTAAAGTTAAAGTTTAACCAAATGTAAACAAAATGATTAAGCACGGTTTATTAAATGTTATGCAATTAAGTATAAATTTAGAAATGCCATAAAGTATGCAACAGCGTATTACTACAATATTAGTTCAAAACGTGGACGATGTTTTAAATTTAACGGTTGTTTTGTACCACATGTCTTAAACTCCTGAATTATTTTTGAAAAAAACAAAAACCTCTTTTTAAAAAGAAAAATTTTAAGAAACATACGTAAAAGTACTTTAGAGACATTTTAAACTGTTTATCAAAGACAGATTTTGACTAATCTTTTAATAGAACTCATGTCATCCATTTTGCAGACAGTTTGAAGTTTTTCCGGAATACTAGAACTGAACTAGAACTGAACTAGAACTGAACTAGAACTGAACTAGAACTGAACTAGAACTGAACTAGAACTGAACTAGAACTGAACTAGAACTGAACTAGA
>NC_060951.1:60719454-60720972 GCF_022045245.1 Lucilia cuprina | reverse complement strand
TATCTATCTATCTATCTATCTTTCTATCTATCTATCTATCTATCTATCTATCTATCTATCTATCTATCTATCTATCTATCTATCTATCTATCTATCTATCTATACGCAGCCATTTGTATTTGACAACATATTAAAGACTTAACAAAACTTTTCCCTTAAAAAGATTTAATTATTACAGATTGTTTTTGTTGTTTTTACAAGCTAATATGTAGCTTTTTCAATTTTCATTACACTTTTTAGTAATCATCCTATATATTGTTGAACGGAACTATCACCACAAAAATTTATGTTTTTTTTTTTTGTTTTAAATACATTTTTCCGGAAATACTCATCATGCCACAAAATGAGTAATAAAACAAAGTACTCATATGAAAAAAATAATAAATATTAAAATACACACAGCAGTCCTAAAATAAATAAATTTAACACAAAAAGCGCCATTCATGCAACCAACAAAAAAACATGGACTCTCTCATACACAAAATAATGTATTTAAAATTTATTTTCATTTATACCATAAATACTCCATCATATTAACGCTTTAAATTTAAATTGTTTGTAAAAAATTCTTCTAGTTAAAAAAATTGAGCTGAAAAAAAAACTTTTTAAAATAAACATACAAAATCGTACCTTAAAAGCGGAAGTGAAAAATACATAAACATGCGATCAGAAAAAGAACTCTTCAGTTTTTTTCTCTTCTCATGCATAAGTGTGAGTATCAATGACATATTTTACACACATAAGTGACACCTTTCAAAGCAGATGACGATGCTGTGGATAACATCGAGAGTGGAAGACGACATGAAATATCATCAATAGTGTAAATATTATTTCTAAAAATTTGTTCCGGTTTTTTTGGGATACATTACAGTTTTTCATTTTAATTTCAATTTCAACGAAGCGTTTTATTTCGATTTTCTTAATGAAAATAGACAAATAATTTAGAAGAAAAAAAAAAAAAAAAAACAGGCAACTGGAAGATTTGTGTGTCATAAATATTACGTTGAGCGTGTGTGAGTAAATATTACGTTGTTGTTGTTTTTGTATGTAACTCTTAAGGAGACAATGATGATTACGGGTAAGTGTTGCTGCTTACCTTGTGATTTGGAATATGTGTGACAATTACATTAATGTAACATAAAGTAACATCTGAGACATAAACACACACATGGTGTCTGATATTTATGTTTACTAATTTACATAAAATCTAAAAGAGTTAAAAGATCTGATTCATGATACTCAATGACAGTTTTCATTGAACTTTTATAAAGTAAAAAGTAGTCGAATTTTTTGATATAAAATTGATTTATATATCAAAGCAGTTAGGTTATAGATCAGTTCAATTTCATTTCTAGTTCTGTTCTGGGTTAGTTCTAGTTCAGTTCTAGTTCAGTTCTAGTTCAGTTCTAATTTAGTTCTAGTTTAGTTCTAGTTTAGTTCTAGTTCAGTTCTAGTTCAGTTCTAGTTCAGTTCTAGTTCAGTTCTAGTTCAGTTCTAGTTCAGTTCTAGTTCAGTTCT
>NC_060951.1:60713753-60719354 GCF_022045245.1 Lucilia cuprina | reverse complement strand
GATAGATAGATAGATAGATAGATAGATAGATAGATAGATAGATAGATAGATAGATAGATAGATAGATAGATAGATAGATAGATAGATAGATAGATAGATAGATTAAACGGAAATAGGTCTTTTTGCATATGACCTCTCATATAAGGTCTTATTCACAAATCGACTTTAGCGCTGATAAACATTAAGGGACCTTTTAAGGCAAATCAATTTAAAGCTCAAAACTGTTTTGAAACTAGCTGTTGACCATCACATCAACTCCCCTTTTAATAAAAAGGCTTAAAATCTCATAACAGATAAAAAAAATCGTCAAGTTTTTGTAAATTCCAAAATTTCCTTAAACAATTTATATAAAAGTGTTCACTAACGCGACTCTTTTATATTTATATATTATGAGTTAATTCAATAAATTACCTTCCATTATACAACATTATTTTACTTTCGATTTAAATCATAAAATATAAATACAAAACTTTAACTGCAAATTTATAGAACTGGTACGTGTTTATAAGCCTCCAATAGACACTTACGCACGATATGGTCATGCAAATAAAATAAAATATCAACAAAAATTAAATAAAATACTTAAAAATATTTTTTCTCTTCTTTTATTTTTTCGGTTTAAAAATCATTCATCATACATTTAACCACTTGAAGCGTTAGGTCATATTCATACGTACATTTGTGCGAATGTGTGTTTGTATATATATTGCCACTTGAATGTCGAATTCTTTATTTAAAAATAATGTTATTATTCCTGAATGCCGAAAAACAACATAATATTTAAGTAGCTATAGTCAACAACACCAGCTACAGCTACCGAGGCGGTAGCAAACAACAGGAGTAGCAGCAGTTACAACAATATCATCAACATGATTAGCAAAAGTTGCAACAAAATATGCGACACAAAAAAAATATACAAGACACATGCATGAAAACACAATCGCATTTGTTCGCACATGTAGCCAAATAAAACGAGGTACGACTGTAAAGATTTACAAAATAATGCATTCACGATCGATCAGAAATGTTTGATATTCTGTATATAACTTATCTGTCTGTCCACTTCTTTGTTTTTGGAGTGAACTGCCATTCCAGAACATTGATATTGAATAATCTATCAATAACTTTCTGTTGAAAATTAAAAATTCTGTAAAATTTCCAAACTAGTCTCGATCAATCAAAATTTTGAACGTAGAATTACAAATTAAGAATATTTTGAAGATCGTCCTTCAAGGTTCATTTATATCGACAAAATAACACCCACTCAAATATAAAATATCCTCCATTTTTTCCTTGTTTTTATTTTATTTTAAATTCACGTTTATATTTGTTGTAAAACAACAACATTTTCACCAAACGACTACCTCCTCGAATATATGTGTTTGATTGCAATTGGGACTACAACCACTTGGCAACAAAGTCATAAATAAAGTTCTATATTCGTTACAGATGATCTTTCTAGTTTAAATTTCATGTTCTCTTCACTTTCAATTGCAATAGACCGATATGGTAGGGCATAGCCGACCATTTGATACCCTACACCATTAAGTATGTTAAAAATGGAAATTATAAAAAAAGCATTTGATTTGTTTTTTAACTTTATTCCGGTATATTTTTACTTATTTTTGACAGAAAAAAGAGTTTTTTTACAAAAGGCCTCAAAGGGGAGTAGGGGAAAATATGAGCCTATCCTTATTAATGTTTATAGAGGAAATCACGTCAAAGTTATTTATGTAGAATTTTAAAGTTTATATGTGAATTTTGACCTTCAAGTCTTTTTTTAAAGGGAGTTTGTATGGGGACTAGGCGAAATAATTGACCAATTTTATCCATTTTCAATAGGCTTCGTCCTTGGGCCGAAAAATTAGTTTCATCAAATTATTTCGAAAATTGCGCACAAGCTTCACATGGAGAGCGGTTGGACGGACATAGCTTAATAGAAACGATGCTAAGTCGATCGGTATACATTGGACTTTGGGTAAAGGAAGGCAAAACAATCTACAGTATTCCGATATTGTTACCAAAACAAAATTGTCGCTTCTTTCCTAATATTACTAAATTTTTCTAATCGTCAGTGGTAACAATTGTAATCAAACTATTGGATTCAGAATATTATTTGCCAACGAACGAATGAACAAATGTAAACAGAAAAAAATTGCAATAACAAATAAACAATACTACAGTAACAACAATAATAAAATGGAAATAATATTTATACACATGGCTTTATTTTCACATAACGTAGAAACGTGTTTGGGATTGTGTGTATGTGTATTTGTTAACATTTCAGAATACTTAAGATTCAATTCAACACAATATACACTGAATATGACCACTATTTATCAAGTAACAGTGGATTTAATGTTTTGGAAATTTAGAAAAATTTGGGAAATTTCATCAAATGAGCGAATAATTTCTTTTTATCTATTTTAAAGTAGGATTCTATAGTTGAAGCAATAACATGATTATTTACAAGCATAATATGATTACTTGAAATCATAATATGGTTACTTGATGGTATAATAAAATAGTTATTTGAAACTTTAATTTTATTATTTAAAATATAAATATGATTATTTTAAACCATATAATGATAATTTTAGACAATGTTTTGATCCCATTGGAATATAATATGACCATATTATGAATAATATAACAATATTTTGATGATATACATAATATTATACATTAGAACTATACGTTATCTTAATATGATTACTATTAAGTTTTATACTAATAATGATGATAATATGAACTTGTATACTAATAATGGTTTGACTTTAACCACAACTCTAAACATAATATGTTGCACTTAGATTATGGTTACTACAACCATGTTTTTTCTCTGCATGTATGCAATGTGAGATAACATTGAGATGAATACTTCGCACTTCACTTTTATATGAAAGTCAACCCTTTATTTTTGACCAATTCGAAGCTCAAAATATTTGAGCTTCAAAATATTTTAGAAATCATAAATAACTCTTTGGGGCCCTATAGAGACCTATGTGAATTTCATGGAATTTCCATTCTGTTTTCAAACTAACAACCTTCGCTCCACTGTGTTTCCTTTGCATTTTTCCACTCTTTTGCTTTTTCAACTCTTTATTTGTAGTTTTTGACTTTTTTTCGTGTTCATTCACCGGTACAAGAGTCCTTGATGAATTCCGTAAATGTGTGAATATGTATGAGACTGGATATTCATGAGTGCGTTTGTTTGTTCTGTTTACAATAGTTAAGTAGTATAATGGACGTTTGTTTAATCAAAACTAAAAGAAAAGTTCACAGAAAGGGGTGGAACGCCTAAAAGTCCAATAAAAAATAACACACAAAAAAAACAAAAACTACAACAGAAATATTGCAGATGTCAAAGTAACCCACAGCACAATGATCAAAAAAAAAAAGAAATAAAAATTAACGAAAAAAATAATAAATACAAAATTCGCAAAATAAAGGAACTGGACCATGTGTTGTCATGTTAACTACTACTTCAACTACTATAACTACCACTAATACTACTACAGCTCTTACAACTACTGTAACATTTAAAATATTGTACAACATTTTTTCAGACAAAAGACTAGTGATTCACAAAAACAAATTGGGTGGTGGGTTAAAATCTTTTTTTGTTGTAATAATTTTGTTCAATGACTGCATATATAAAATACATACATTTTAACATACAAGTCAACACAACACACACACACACACAATTTGACTACCGCAAGTTGTAAAACATCAACAGCAACAAATTTTTATTCATACTAAATGAAAAGCAAAAAAATAAGCCAACAACAATATTACTTCCAACAAAATTTCCAAACAAAATCCACAAAAAATACAAAGATTGTTGTTGTCGTCGTCATCAGCATCAACATCATCATCATCCCCACCGCCAACAACAACAGCAACAGCCAGCAACACAATCAGTAACACGAGTCAACAGAGGAAAATGTTAAATCCGGCAAAAAGCCGACTAGGAAATGTTTAATGTTAAACGCCGTCATTGGTGGGTGCGTAAATCCTTCCTTCATCGTGATTATACTTATGCATAGTTAGTTGTTTGCATTACAATTCCCTTTACTGGCATTTTCATATGAACAAATTCATGTGACAAAGTCACCGATTTTTTTTAGAAAATATTTGAAATTTCACCCAATAAGCTATTTAATTAGACTTAGCGGTAGTTATTTACTGATAAATTAATCAACAAGTGTCCAAAGTATATTTTTTCGCATACACATAAAATATATTTTTTTGATTGAGCCGATGTAGATTGTTATTGATTTATCAGTTGTGTTCTGCTGGATAAGATATTTTAGAAATCTCAGAATTCTGATAGAGCAAAATACTAATTCTCTTCGAGATCTCGCACAAGAAGAGCAGGATTTTTTAAATCTATTCGGATGACAGATATATCTTAACAAGAAGTAAAATGGGTTAAACTACAATTAGTATAAGATCTTCCTCTAAGGAAGGTAACTTGACTTCTTAGTCGGACTTCTTCAAACGTATATTCAGCATAGCGCTCTCACTATAATAACCGCTGGGTTAAAACCAAAAAAAAAACATTTGTTTATGTGTATGTATTTGCATATGCTTAGAAACTCTGACTGTCTGTAATCAGGGGGTGTTTCGATATATTTGTAACTAGATGTGTGTGATGATCTGCCCCAATGTTAGTAGTACATGTATGAATAAATAAATGTTGATTGCTTTTTCTGCCTGTTTATTTTTTTATTTCGCTTATATTCGTTCAGACTATTTTATTTTTATTTTTTTGTTTTTCGTAATAATGAAAGCTAATTAGTGTAGGAGGCCGATACTAAAAATTCTATTGTTAAAGAGTTGAAGTTTATGTTATTTACCATGTCTACAAGGGAAGCTACAACGACAAAAACAACAGCTATATGATAAAATCCATTTAAGTTTAGAAATACCAGAAATGTCGTTTGTTGTTTGTCTGTTTGTATTTGAGAAATAAAATTTGTTAAAAATCATGTAAAATTTTATATTCATGTTGTGTTTTTTTGCTACAAAACATATTTTTTGTTTTGCTTTTATTTGTTTATTTTAGAAATATGAAAGTTGTCAACAGTGTTTTTTTAATTTTTATTTATTTTAAGAATGGGAGGAGTTGTTTGTAAATATGTATCTATAGAATATTTTTTGCAAATGAACTTCGTTATAACCAGGGAAACCAAAATATGCAAATGCATGTTTTTTGTGGTGCGTCGTATGGACTCATGGATAAGATATTTACACGTTTCAGACCAATTTGAGAAATTTGGCATCGATTTGTTAGAGAATATTTTTGCATATTTTCCCCATAAGAGCATGATTTGACTTTTTAGCATATTTAAGGCATATTTTCGAGTTTTTAGAGCATATTTTACTCTTTTAGTGCATATTTTGATGTTTTCGCTTTTTTTCGTTTTTATACATTTTTAATTTTCTTTTCAAAACTTTATTTAAAAAAATAAAATTATATTTTTTTTTATTTTTTTTTTAATTTTTTAGCCTATTTTACAATTTTGAAAAAAAATTTCGTTATGTTATAGTTTTTTATTCAATAAAGCATTATATTTTAAATCGGACATA
>NC_060951.1:60677120-60713653 GCF_022045245.1 Lucilia cuprina | reverse complement strand
AGCATATATTTTAAATTTTAAGAGCATATTTTGAGTTTTTTACGGCATATTTAAAGCGCTTAAAACACTTTTTTTAGAGCATGTTTTCGGTTTCCCTGGTTATAACTAATTTTGTTTTATTAAAATGCTCCAAGGGAAAAGGAAATTTTTCCGCAAAATATATGAGAAACCTTACCCTAGAATTTCAGTTCTAGTTCAGTTTTAGCTCAGTTCTATTTCAGTTCTAGTTCAGTTTTAGTTCAGTTCTAGATCAGTTCTAGTTCAGTTCTAGTTCAGTTCTAGTTCAGTTCTATTTCAGTGCTAGTTCAGTTCTAGTTCAGTTCTAGTTCAATTCTAGATCATTTCTAGTTCATTTCTAGTTCAGTTCTAGTTCAGTTCAGTTCTAGTTCAGTTCAGTTCTAGTTCAGTTCTAGTTCAGTTCTAGTTCAGTTCTAGTTCAGTTCTAGTTCAGTTCTAGTTCAGTTCTAGTTCAGTTCTAGTTCAGTTCTAGTTCAGTTCTAGTTCAGTTCTAGTTCATTTTGAAGATGATTCTTAAAAACAATGTAACCTTTTATTAAAATTGTAAAAATATTATATTTCATTATTTACCTTTTACTTTATAAATTTGCTTTTTCATTTTAGCATTTATTAATAAATTTCCATTTAATTATAACATTCGCCTAATTAAGATGTATACGATAACAGAAAATCAATGAAATCAAAATTTATTATCAATTTCATAAATCCTAATAACTTAATAAATATTCGAAAAAAAGTTTCTATCCCATTTTAGTTTTACTTACACATAGACTAAACTCTTCGAAAATTCGCTAAAAATCCCCAAATGAAACTAAACGCAAAAGAAAAAAAAAAAACAAAATGTATGTAATTTATAATCTAAAAGAGAAATCTTAATTTATTAACACATCCATTACTGTGTGTTTAAGAACATTCATAACTTTTTTCACAATTTTTTTTTTTGTTTCCATACAAGTATTAATAGTTTAGTCATTTTTCTTTTTTTCATTTCATGGCATTTTGGTAAGATTTTCTTTATTTTTTTTTTTTTTGTGTATATATGTATGTGAAATAAATATTTTACGCTTTCTTTCAAAATTCATAATTCACATTATTCACAAGAGCGGCAGTAGCAGCAGCAGCATCGGTGATATTGATCTGTTAAGTAAAACATTTATCTTACGTGCAACAAACACATCACATGTTTCGTATTTATTTCCTATAAGTATCTTTTTCTAATATTATAACAAATAAATTTTGTTACTAAATGTATTGAAAAACGGAGACACACTATTCTCAAAACAACATGGCAACATAAGGCGACATTTATCCATCCACCCATTCAGCCATAAAAGCAATTACTCGTGCCCCCCCTCAACACAAATTTTAAAAAAACTACAACAACAATATTATCAAATAGTTAGAATATATATATTTGTATAAACAACAACATACTCCGAAAGTAATCCAATTTATTCATCTTGTATTTCTTTAACTACATCCGTCAGTACGTCAGACAGCGAGTGAAATATACATGCATGCTACATACATATGTATGTAGCTAGACTACTAGTACATAGTTTTTATTTTTCTAAGTAAGGACGAACTACTGCATGTCACTTAATCTTAAAATGTTGGAGAATTATTATATTTCTGTTTCTAAATACACACTCACACCTTCTTAATTCTTTTCTCAAAATGTTTCCTCCACCTTCCACAGTAGACAAAGAAACTTACATAAATCCATAAATTCGAAACATACGTGCAACGGACGACGGATTTATCAACAACATACAATCAATATGCATCAAATAAATAATACACCATTTCTCAAAAGTTTTCATAAATATGCTTGGTTTGCGATATGAAATCAAATTAACTTAATCAGATATGGTTTCTTTGGAGAATCCAAGGATTTCAATACCAATTTTGGTATCAATTTTTGGTTTGATGAACCTAAATGGTTGAAACAATCTGTCGCTAGCATTTGGAGATCCAGATTAACTATTAACATGAAAATCTGTCATAAATGTTTCATATCTTAAGTTTCAAATCACTTTGCAAAGACATTATTAGAATGATCATAATTCGAAAGATTTTATGATCGAAGAAGAATTAGTCACATGACTATGAATAAGAAATATTGGTCAATATTGATTCAAATCCCTAGGAACAGAAACAAGCTGATTAATGTTAGTTCACAGACCTCTCCATGCATGTTAGTTTCCATTCCTAATTTTGGGGAGTCGAGAAAAAGTTAAACTGATCCACGAAAGTTATATCGAATATAGCCGTAATGATAGAGAAATCGGGAAAACTGGTACAAATATCGATGAGCAATTCCATAGTTGAGATTACAACTGTTAAGATCTCAATAAGATCTGCGGATCTTTAACTATCAAATTATAAATTTCTAAAAGAGAACAAAGTCATCCGATATATTTTATAGCACAAACTTTCATTGGGACTGAAATTTGACCTACTTATCGACTAAACACAAGAAATCTTGTTGAAAATGGTGTAATAAAAATAACTTGAAGTTCAGATAATGTCACAGAATATAAGAATTGAGATGAAATGTGAAGACGAACAACAATAACAAATAAATGTTGTTGTTGTTGTTTTTTTGTCATTCCTCACATCTTTTTTTAATTTTATTTACCTTTATGGTTGTTATTCCTGCTGTTGTTGTTTTATCTATAAAATATGTTGATGCATCTGCTGCCACCAATCACACTTACTAATGGTTCCCTTAAGTCTAATGAGTAACGAGTGTCGTCTTCATGTTGTGAAGCAATAGTTCCTGCAACAGTGTGTGATGTGATGAATATAATGGGGGGCGGGTGGCAGCGGTGTAACGAAACTTTTATTTTGTAATTTATGTTACACGTATGTGTGTATAGGAATACCGGGAGGGAACTTGAATGAAAATCTTACAACATAATGTGGCAGCAAAAAAAAAACACATTTTTTTTGTTCAAACAGAGGGTGGTGGTTGTATTTAAACAAAAATAGTTTGCCTTAATTTAAGTACTTTTACTTAAACCCAAACTAAAGTAATTCAATTAAATTATCTTGTAGTTTTAAGGTAGACTTAATATTAGTTTTAGGAATTACACACATATTATAATGGTTCCTTTTGGTAGAGTATGAAAATCATAAATAAACCTGGCATGCAGGATCTTGAATATATAAAAATGTCACACTTAAGTTAATGGTCCACACAGATGTCTATCTCTGTGTCTTGTGTTGCTCTGATATACTCATCAATTACTTTTAAAAAATCCAGTTTCATAATTAAATCTATCTTATGACTCGAAACTCTAAATTAAAAATAGATTTTTTTTTGCTCCAAGTGTCATTTAATTTAGGTTTATCTTAACTTAATGTTATTTAAGAAAATGTAGTGTGAAATCATATTGAAGTGATCGTTAGAGAAATCGAAAAAGACACTTTAATGTTTTTCTATTTTCTGTAGCTTTATTACGCTGGTTTGCTTAACATAACACCACTTTGAGATTAAAAGATCTTTTTTCTACATACGTTTTCAATTTTGAAAATTTAATTGATGTGATTGCTGGCATTAGCAAACAGAAGTTGATGTTTTAGTTAAATTTAAAGCTGTTTCCTTTAAAGCCACTGAATTGATATGTTTGCTGGATCTTATAATATGTTATTAGAGTTATTTACTGTGATGTAGTTGTATAAATTACTGATGCAAAGATAAAAAGTTTTTTCTACAAAAATTACAAGTTCTTTTAATTTTGAGATATGCTAACAGTTTGTATTAGCGGGATAACATTTTATACTTTGGTAAGACTTAAGTGGTATGTGTTATAGATTTCAGCTAATAACATCATTTAATTTAATTCAAATCAGTCAAAATTTTTACTTCGTTTATATATAAATTTATTCAAAATATGTTATAACTTTTTCTTCAACTTCCCCACAACCTATTAAAGAACTACTCGTCTTTTGAAGCCTGGGCCAAATTAAGCCAATTTTGATGCATATCCCGAAAGATGCAAAGACTATACTAGATCTCGGATGAGGCAAAACTTCCTAACATGACAAATAAACTAAACTTAAAAACATAAGCTTAAAATATTCTCTGCAATCGTTTCTGCTCCCACATTAGTACGTTTAATATGTGCAATCTAAAAAAAATAGTTTTAAATCTACATAAATACTACTACGGTAATCGGTTTAGACAGTAATTTATAAAAGTTTATACAAACATATATTTATGAATAAATAGATTGCATTACAAAATTTCTTAAAACGAGTGAATTTGTTTTGCTCTTAATAACTTGAATGAAAACAAGTTCATTAATGAATTTGACAAAAAAGTTAAGTCGGTTTTATTTAATGAAATTGATTTTATTTAATGAATGATTTACATACATACTAATTAACTCACAACTTATCACCAATATTTGTATACCCTACGCAAGGTATTATTAGTTGTCACGTATCATCTTCGAGTGTGTATTATTATCAATCGAGCTAAATTGTTATTAAATGTGACTATAGATTAGACTATAACCAAAATATTGTCAAGAATATAGACTAGACCTGACTAAAGACTAGTCCATATACTAGGATATAAACTAAACTATAAACTAGACTATAGACTAGACTATAGACTAGACTATAGACAAGACTATAGACAAGACTATAGACTTGACTATGGACTAGACTATAGACTAGACTATAGACTAGACTATAGACTAGACTATAGACTAGACTATAGACTAGACTATAGACTAGACTATAGACTAGACTATAGACTAGACTATAGACTAGACTATAGACTAGACTATAGACTAGACTATAGACTAGACTATAGACTAGACTATAGACTAGACTATAGACTAGACTATAGACTAGACTATAGACTAGACTATAGACTAGACTATAGACTAGACTATAGACTAGACTATAGACTAGACTATAGACTAGACTATAGACTAGACTATAGACTAGACTATAGACTAGACTATAGACTAGACTATAGACTAGACTATAGACTAGACTATAGACTAGACTATAGACTAGACTATAGACTAGACTATAGACTAGACTATAGACTAGACTGTAGACTAGACTATAGACTAGACTGTAGACTAGACTATAGACTAGACTATAGACTAGACTATAGACTAGGCTATAGACTAGACTATAGACTAGACTATAGACTAGACTATAGACTAGACTATAGACTAGACTATAGACTAGACTATAGACTAGACTATAGACTAGACTATAGACTAGACTATAGACTAGACTATAGACTAGACTATAGACTAGACTATAGACTAGACTATAGACTAGACTATAGACTAGACTATAGACTAGACTATAGACTAGACTATAGACTAGACTAGACTATAGACTAGACTATAGACTAGACTATAGACTAGACTATAGACTAGTCTATAGACTAGACTATAGACTAGACTATAGACTAGACTATAGACAAGACTATAGACTAGACTATAGACTAGACTATAGACTAGACTATAGACTAGACTATAGACTAGACTATAGGCTAGACTATAGACTAGACTATAGACTATACTATAGACTAGACTATAGACTAGACTATAGACTAGACTATAGACTAGACTACTGACTAGACTATAGACTAGACTATAGACTAGACTATAGACTAGACTATAGACTAGACTATAGACTAGACTATAGACTAGACTATAGACTAGACTATAGACTAGACTATAGACTAGACTATAGACTAGACTATAGACTAGACTATAGACTAGACTATAGACTAGACTATAGACTAGACTATAGACTAGACTATAGACTAGACTATAGACTAGACTATAGACTAGACTATAGACTAGACTATAGACTAGACTATAGACTAGACTATAGACTAGACTATAGACTAGACTATAGACTAGACTATAGACTAGACTATAGACTAGACTAGACTATAGACTAGACTATAGACTAGACTAGACTATAGACTAGACTATAGACTAGACTATAGACTAGACTATAGACTAGACTATAGACTAGACTATAGACTAGACTATAGACTAGACTAGACTATAGACTAGACTATAGACTAGACTATAGACTAGACTATAGACTAGACTATAGACTAGACTATAGACTAGACTATAGACTAGACTATAGACTAGACTATAGACTAGACTATAGACTAGACTATAGACTAGACTATAGACTAGACTATAGACTAGACTATAGACTAGACTATAGACTAGACTATAGACTAGACTATAGACTAGACTATAGACTAGACTATAGACTAGACTATAGACTAGACTATAGACTAGTCTATAGACTAGACTATAGACTAGACTATAGACAAGACTATAGACTAGACTATAGACTAGACTATAGACTAGACTATAGACTAGACTATAGACTAGACTTTAGACTAGACTTTAGACTAGACTATAGACTAGACTATAGACTAGACTATAGACTAGACTATAGACTAGACTATAGACTAGACTATAGACTAGACTACTGACTAGACTATAGACTAGACTATAGACTAGACTATAGACTAGACTATAGACTAGACTACTGACTAGACTATAGACTAGACTATAGACTAGACTATAGACTAGACTATAGACTAGACTATAGACTAGACTATAGACTAGACTATAGACTAGACTATAGACTAGACTATAGACTAGACTATAGACTAGACTATAGACTAGACTATAGACTAGACTATAGACTAGACTATAGACTAGACTATAGACTAGACTATAGACTAGACTATAGACTAGACTATAGATTAGACTATAGACTAGACTATAGACTAGACTATAGACTAGACTATAGACTAGACTATAGACTAGACTATAGACTAGACTATAGACTAGACTATAGACTAGACTATAGACTAGACTATAGACTAGACTATAGACTAGACTATAGACTAGACTATAGACTAGACTATAGACTAGACTATAGACTAGACTAGACTATAGACTAGACTATAGACTAGACTAGACTATAGACTAGACTATAGACTAGACTATAGACTAGACTATAGACTAGACTATAGACTAGACTATAGACTAGACTATAGACTAGACTATAGACTAGACTATAGACTAGACTATAGACTAGACTATAGACTAGACTATAGACTAGACTATAGACTAGACTATAGACTAGACTATAGACTAGACTATAGACTAGACTATAGACTAGACTATAGACTAGACTATAGACTAGACTATAGACTAGACTATAGACTAGACTATAGACTAGACTATAGACTAGACTATAGACTAGACTATAGACTAGACTATAGACTAGACTACAGACTAGACTATAGACTAGACTATAGACTAGACTAAAGACTATACTATATACTAGACTATAGACTAGACTATAGACAAAAGACTAGACTATACACTAAACTATTGACTAGAATATATTGTCTAGTATATAGTGTAGTCTATATTCTAGTCTATAGTCTAGTTTTTAGTCAAGCCTATAGCCGAGGCTGTTGTATAGTAGATATACTATACTAGACTATAGACTAGACTATAGACTAGACTATAGACTAGACTATAGACTAGACTATAGACTAGACTATAGACTAGACTATAGACTAGACTATAGACTAGACTATAGACTAGACTATAGACTAGACTATAGACTAGACTATAGACTAGACTATAGACTAGACTAGACTATAGACTAGACTATAGACTAGACTATAGACTAGACTAGACTAGACTATAGACTAGACTATAGACTAGACTATAGACTAGACTATAGACTAGACTATAGACTAGACTATAGACTAGACTATAGACTAGATTATAGACTAGACTATAGACTAGACTACAGACTAGACTATAGACTATAGACTAGACTATAGACTAGACTAAAGACTATACTATATACTAGACTATAGACTAGACTATAGACAAAAGACTAGACTATACACTAAACTATTGACTAGAATATATTGTCTAGTATATAGTGTAGTCTATATTCTAGTCTATAGTCTAGTTTTTAGTCAAGCCTATAGCCGAGGCTGTTGTATAGTAGATATACTAGAATATATACTAAACTAAACTTTTGACTATACTAGACTAGACTATAGACTAGACTATAAACATGAAAATGGCAATAATCTATGGAAAACGATATTTACCGTACTGGCTAGTCAATTATTTTTACATATTTTTTCAATTTTCTTGTTTTTAATCAAAATTTCAAATCTGAGCTCTTTTTTTATTTCTAGGTAAATTATTATTATTTCTAAACTTTATGTAAACCGCTTTATTTCTGTTTGAGTTTATTTATGTTTATCAACTAATGGTATTTAAAACGCACACATTTTTGGATCCCACTCAAAAAAGTTTATACCATGAAAAATCTTTTTCCTAATTATAAAATCAAAAACCCAAACAAAAATCCAAGTAAATTAAAGCCAATGTGACCAACAGCTGGTGGCATAAATTAAAAATAATGCTGTTTTGATAATGATAAATAAAAATTCATATAATTTGCTTAAATATTTTGTGACATTTACTTTGGAGACATTTATACCTATTTTAGTTATAATATTTAAATTAAAAATCTCATTTCTTTTGTAACGGAATTACAATAAGGAAAAAATAAGGTCAAATTTCCATTGTTTTATATGATCTAATATTTAATTTAGGAGTGCATACAAAAAAAATGAAACCAACAACAAACTACAATGAGACAATACTCTGAGTAAAAGTTCTTTTATCAAAAAAATATAACAAATACCTTTAAACAGACTAATAGATGAGGTGAAAAAAACAACATAGACAGACATAAAGGTGAATTAAGAAAAAGAAAAAAAAAATCCTGTAAAAAGAGTATTTTTTGTTGACATAAACATTTCATTCATGCTCAGGCACGCGCCTTGTGAGAAAATTTTGTTATAGCATACAGGATAC
The DNA here is from genome assembly GCF_022045245.1 of Lucilia cuprina. Lineage (NCBI taxonomy): Eukaryota > Metazoa > Arthropoda > Insecta > Diptera > Calliphoridae > Lucilia > Lucilia cuprina. Next base: position 60,704,696 of record NC_060951.1, on the reverse strand, counting down.
TCTTTGTTAAGGTGAGTATGATAAACATAAGAATGAATGAATGAGATTTCTGGGGAGAATTGGAAAAGTATTAAGAATTGAGAATTCAGAGGTGTTTTTGTTGTGGTTTTTCTGTTAGTACTAAAGATAATTAAGCTTGTTGACAAAATGCAGATGTGAGGTGATGAGAGTGTATATATTTGGAGCCCAAAACATAAGTAGGAAGAGCAAACTACAAGGTCTTTTTGCTTTGTTTTTGTTTTATGGAGAGTTGAATATCAACAAAACAACAATAACAACAGAGAAACCTATAGAAATAATGTGGTAAATATAAAGATAACAGAGAGTGTACGATGTATGATGATGGTGCCTGGTACAGGGAGATAGATATAGATTTTATAGGTGGTAGTGGTGTATTTTTTGTTGTTGTTGTTGTTTGTTGGAGTCTTGTTTGTGATTATTTGTTTATATTGCAGCATTTGCTGAGCACAGAACTAATGATGCAGACTTTTCTGTTGTTTACAATATTTTGTTTTCGTTGTTGTTTTGTGTAAGCGCAACGACCGAAATTCCGACATCGTCGCCGTGACTAGTCAGCCACATTTACACACATACATGATACTAATATACAGCAGCAGCTATACAAAAAAAAAATATCAAGCAAAATACAACACTAGCAGCGAGCGCCATCCAGCCACTATAGACAAAGCAAGTTTTAGTACGTGTTCCTCCGTGTCTGAAAACAGTTCGAATTCCTTAACAAAGCGCGTGAATTTCCGTTTTTTCTGTTTTCAATTTGTAACTTCAGAAACATATCACAAAACGTCAGACGGACAGACAAACAGAACGACACAAATAAATGAATGAAAAAAAATATATATATTAAAGAAAATCCAAACACTCTCACTTACAATGCAACTTTAAACATACCAATACAATTTACCTTTAAAAACACACTCACACACAATTACACATTAATACATATATACACAAATACCTATACATATAAATAACTACATATCCAATATTTATTAATGAATTATAAAAAAATAAATAAACACGCACATCTTAATTAATAAGAAATTAAACAAAAGTATTTAAAAAAAGAAAAAAATTAAGTTATAAAATTTAAAAAAAAAAGTGGCAAAATTTTAAACAAAATTGCATTTTTCATGTTCAGTGTACTTTAATAAAAAATAATACATATCAACAGTCTCAACCTTAAAGTTGTGAAAAATCTCCCAAAAAATAAGTAAAATCATTTTGAAAAGGGCAACAATTTTTTAAAAATTACACCCAGAAAAAATAATAAAACCTAAGTTAGTCAATTATATAAAATTAAATTTAAAAAAGTTTAAATTTTAAATTTGAAAAAAAATAAAACTACTTAAATTAGTGTTTAGTCTTAAGACTTTAAATAAAAAGAAGGAAAATTATTTTAGCAAAAATATTTCGAAGCAAAAAAAGAAAAAGAAAAACCCCACGCTGAATCTGTTGATAATAACAACAACACTAACGACAAGTACAGTGGTGAATAAAAGTGTGAGTGTTAGCTGGAAAGCTATGTTTTTGTTATTTTGCTTATACACCGTTATAAGGTGAAAAATTCTTGCAACAAAAACAAAACACAAAAACAACAAAAAAGAGCAAATGTCAAGTGAAAATTATTAAGTTTAAAAATTTAAAGAAAAGCTGATTAAAAATTAATAAAAGAAACAAAGAACACCCAATAAAAAAGTCAATTAAAACAAAAAAACACAATAAAAATCCCCTTTTAAAAAAGAAATAACAACGAAATCTTGTTTGAAAAAAAAAACACAAAATATTCCTACAAAAAATGCTCCCCAATAAAAAAGTATCCAAATCAATTATAAAGAAAAAAATACCAACCAATTAAAACATACAACAAAAACAACATTAAAGATATTCTAATAAAAACCAGTTACAACAAAAAGAAACAAGTGTATATTTGATAATTCTTACGAAAAAATAACATCAAGCATAACAAAAAAAAATAAAAATAAAAACGTTTGTTGCATGCAATACAACACACACATACGAATACATACATATCTGCAGCTTCCTCTGGAACCGGTTATAGCTAAAATAATAACTACCAACCAACCATATTTAAACTAAATAAATCAGTGAAGAAATCAAGTTTTTTTTCGTTGCACCTGTTTGTGGCAGCTTAAATTGCACATGATTGGTTTGCAACTTTAATTTGCAACAACAACAACAATCACCACCTAGCCTAATATGCAAAGTTTAATGGCCTAAAGGAAGCGCAAACAACAATAACAACAGCAATATATACAAACATAACATGTTTTAGTTTTTAAATAAAACGAAAAAAATAAAATCTTAAAGCAGGATTTATGAAAAACCTGAACTTCTGTACATTAAAAGTGGATTTTATGCAGCAGTCAGCAGCATCTTTAATACTTTGTTGAATTTTACCCGATTTGCGTTTTTTGTTTTTTTATTTTTGTGAGTGTAAATCTTCGGGCTGTGGCATCAACCGATAAACAAAGAAAAACTTTGTTGTTTTGTATCTTTAAACAAGAATTTTTGTTGCACAATTTTATGGTAAGTTCTTTTTTTTATCAACAACAATAATTAGTTTTAAATTTAAAACTTTTGGGAAATAGAAACCATAGAAAATTATTTTTCGTAGATTATATGTATATAAAGATAATTTTGGAATGTAGCACTGATATCGCAACTATTATCTTAATTAATTTGATTTAATACCGAAATTTAGAAATATTTCCATAAACATTTTGTTACGCCCACAAAGAAGAATTGTAAATCCGTAGAAATACACCTAGGCCACTATCGGACCTATTGTGCGATCCTTATGATGAAAAAAAGTATTGTGCAATGTTCCGAAATTCCGTTTCCTGGACGTAATTCCTAAGAATTTTCCAGTCAGTGTTAGTCAGGTATGTTATTACCGGAATAACATCACTTGTAAGATACTTGGATCTAACTTCCACGAATGCCTGACAGTGGCAGAGAAAGTGCTCAAGAGTTTCACTGTCCTCTCCGCATGCTCTACATTCGTTTGAATCCGCACGGCCAATTTGGTAATCCTGTGTGTATGTCATATTAATTTCAGATTTGCTCATCAGGGTGACCCCATAGGATTTTTGTGGTTCTACCCACGGTTTCATTATTCCAAGAGGCCTTATGGAATTCTCTAGCCCATATTTTTAATTCGGTTTTTGTTGCGTCCTATGCTTTTGCGTTTGTCAGGTTAACTACCTCGAGCTTCCTTCCCTTTCGTTGCCGACTACTGCCGGTACCCATATGATGTAAATCTTACCTCTGGGAGAATATTCAGTTAAAGTTTTCTTACATTCCAATACGGTCTTAGATTTACTTCTATCATCTGATATTACCCTTATTGTGTTCTGGTTGTTGGTAAGTATATTAAGGGCTGTTTGGCGCCATTTTTTTTTTTCTAATCCAATTAACACATTCCGCTATTGCTCGGATTTTTGCCTGGCAGCTTGTATTATGATTAGCAAACGGTGATATATTTCTGTTTTTGGGGTCTTCAACTTAGAGCCATCCGTGTTGGGGGATAAAGTTGACCTGGAATTCTATATTGAAAACCCAAAGTTTAAATTAATTTGATTTGAGCTCGATTTGTACTTGAGTTTACAATTCAGAGTGTTTCACCAAAAGTTACTAAATTTTGATCATAACCTTAACTTTCCGGCCAGAATATAATAATGACTTGTACTTACTCAACATCTTACTTTTCAATGACTAATACATACCATTGCCATTAGTTTGAAGGAGGCTAGTAATGACTTACAAAATAATAAATTTGCAAGTACATACTTTGTAGCCTTGACGAAAAAAAAAACTCTAACTCCTTATTTGATGGCGATTGATGTAAGTACTTACCTAACTCCCTATTTATAAGCGAGAGAAGTATGTACTCATCTTCAATACCATTCCCGTATTAATATAATGACTTTAAATACAATTACCTTACTTTTCAATGTAAATTTTTGCTGGGTACTTATATTAAAAGTACTCTGAGTACTTATATTAAAAGTTAAGTCTAAATCGATACAAGAAGTATTTTTTAAAGTTAAGTGATTTAAAGTAAGTGCAAAACGTTTTTCGACGTCTCCAGATTTAAAATACTGTTCACAACCCTATATAGAGCTACGGAATTCTTATCGCGAATATTCCCAAGGAAGTTCTTATATACATCATTGCGCCGTGTAAATTGAAATCATGTTACTTTTATATTAAGCGCTCAAATATCACAGTAAGTGACTCTTATTATAGGTCATGGCAATATCATTATTTTATATTAGTTAAATATATTTTTAATTTTGTTCTATTTTTCCTTAACTTTGAATAAGTTTGTATTATATATCTGCGGTACACGTATCATGCTGGCTAATCAAATCAAATCATTTCGAAAAACAAGTTTTAGAAATTTGTCTTAATAATTCTTAAATTTTTGTATATTTAATTCTTTTCAATCTTGCATTAGTATTTCTCAATAGAACTTGGGCATACTTATCGTGAAAATTCCCAAGCCAGTGCTTATATACCTCATTGTGTTGTGTAAATTTGAAATCATGTTCGCTTTATATTAAGCGGTCAAATGTCATAGTAAGTGACTCTTATTAGGTCATGGTAATATCTTTATTTTGTATAAATTAAATATTTTTTACTATTTCTTTTATTCTTCCCTTCTTTTTCTTCTTATTTTTATTATCATTGACATAAACTTCCTGTCAAGTTTATTTAAATTCCATTATCCCTCAATTATTGTTGACATTCGTTAACAAAAATCACCTTCAAATAGTAAAAAAAAAATGAAAAACTTGTTTGAAAAGAAAAAAAAACTCAACAAACTTGTTGCCCTTTTAACTTATTTAACATAATAATAATTTATTATTTGAGTGAAAAACCATTATATAAGTTTACAATACTAAATGAACATCCTTCATCAGGACTCTTTCATTTAATTGTATACTATTTGCCTCCTGTCTTCTAGTTGTTTGTATTTAATTGTCTAGAATCACTTTAAACTTTAAATAACAAGTAGATTTTATAACTTTGTTTTTAATTTTTAGTTTTAAATAGAACATTTTAAGTGCAAATGTTATCTAAGTATGTACTTGGTTTTTAGTTTTATATATGTACATATATTTTCAAAAAACTATTTTTTTTTCTATTTTTTATAAAAATAAACACTTCATAAATTTCTCTCATAGTGGTAAAAGTGGTTAATTGACACACATATAAATAAATATTACAAATTTATTTTTTTATGATAATAATAGTTTGCAATTTGTTTAGAATTTAACCAACATCTGGTTGAGCTTTAAATACTTTTTTCTATAATTTTATTTTTTTAAGCCAATTTAAGCTTAAATTTTTTGGAAGAAAAACTATTTTGTTTATATAAGTTTAGACCACAAAAAATAAAACCTTAAATTAAATATTTACTTAAGAATGCAGAAATACATTGTGATAATTGAGAAGATACGAATAGAAAATTATTTTTCGAATCTGATGCAGCCTTTTTTAACCTAACACATGTGCAGAGAGAATAAGAAATATACACGCCTGGTACTAAATTGACACCCACATGTTTAAAATTTTTTCAGTAACATCCGTTGTCAAAGTATATACATACGTACGACAACACTCGTTGTCGAAATCTAAATTTTATACACGTCCGTTGTCTAAATATTAACAAATGTGGTAAGCTCAACGAAAAAGCATACGAAAAAGACAGTAACTTCCACTAATAGTTAACCACCTGGATGATCGTAATTCGTATGTTTTGGAATGTACCCTTTGTAATCGAGAATGAAGACAGTCGCCACTTTAGTGTCCTCTTTGTAAGCGGGAGCGGAGACAGTGGTCTTTTTACTATCCTCAAGTAACCTAGAGATTTTACTCTTAAAAGTTGTTTTTTTTTTGTACTTCCGAAAAACAGTCTACACTTTAGTGTTCACTTTGTAAGCGAGAGCGGAGGCAATCGTCTATTTACTGTCTCTTTGTAGAGTGACGATTGACTTCCTCGTAGGACAAGCCCATGTTAAAATGGTCGGTCACCTGGGTAGCCAGGTGGCTAGGGACCACCACAAGTGGTAGGTTAAGTGGTCAGTTCGGGACTGTCCCGTCGAATTGCTGGGTATATTATCAAATAGACCATATTTAAGAAAATAATTGAAATTTACAATTACTTAGTAATGATAACCACAATTAATTGTAATGGTAGAAATATAAATTACAAGTAATTGTATTTGATTGTTAGTTAATTATACATTACAAGTAACTGTAATCGAAAAACACTTCAATTACAAATAATTGTAATTTGTAATTGCTCAATTACACATTGTAAGTAATTGTTATTGACCATATAATGAAGAGGTATTTGTAATCATTAACCCTGCAAGATTGCTTTTAATAGAATCGTCCTTAGAGTAGTTAATCGAATAGTCTAAAGATTATCTTTGTAGAACTTCGTGTTGTGTCTGTGTGTAAGTAATTGTAATTGCTCAATTTCATATTGCAAGTAATTGTTATTGATATAATGAAATAATTTGTATAATCATTAACTCCTTAGTTTCCTATTATATAGTTAATAGACTATTTATTAGATTAGTCCAAATACGATTCAATAGACTAATAAAGTATTAAATCATACTTATCAGACTAGTTAGTAGTCTAGTTCGTGGACTAATTCAGAAGTTATTCAACAGAAAGTTAACTAGCTCAGGCATTAGTCATTGGACTGGTTAATGGATTAGATAATGAACTAGTCCATGGTATACTGGCTTTTAAACTATTACACTATATATACTAGTTAATAGACCAATCCATTGACTATTGAATAGACTAGTGAACTTACTGTCAGTATTCCAATTTGTAGACTATTAAATTGATAAAAGGAATTTGAAAAATAACTTGATACTTTTAACGCTAATTCGATTAATGCTCCAGTGCATTTAATATCCTGTGTTATCATGTGCATAGACTGCGATCGAATCATTTCGAATAACATGTTTTAGACATTTTTCTTTATATTGCTATTATATTACTTTCTATTCAATCTTGCCCAAGGTACATATTCTCAAGAACATATTTTACAAATTATTTAAAATCCCATAGAAACGTAACGAATTTCTTTTAACAATTAATCCTTTTTGACTTTAGTTTCTTTTGCAATTTTTTTATATCTTTAACAATTTACGATAATTCCTTGTTCTGCTTTTTTCATTTTCAATTATTTAAATTTCATCTTCTTGCTAGTTTTGTAATAGTTTTTCTAGTTTCTTCCTTTTTTTACTTTATATTGCCAGCAATATTTACCATACTAGCAGATAAATACAAACTTAAACTTGCAGTAAAAATTGTTTTTTTTTTTTTTTTGAACTAAAAGTAAACCCGGTCAAATTGTGTGAATTTTGTATTCACAAAAAAATAAAGTCTGGAGTTAGAAAATTTAGTTTTTGTAAATAATAAAAAAAGAATTTGTACAAATACCAGCAAAATTTATAAACTCACAAACATACAAACATATGTATGTAAGTAGTTTTACAAAGCGAACAATGCTATTGAAGTAATTGACTTTGATATAATTTGCACTCATTGTTGCCAAATACTTGCTACTCGAACTTAGTTGTTAGACAAACAAACAGCAGCAGCAACAACTGAACTGGTAGCTGTAGTGGTAGTAGTTTGTAATAAAGGAAACTACAACAAGTTGTACCAAGACATCATCAGAGTGCTCTGTATTTTTGGTTTGTTTATTTTTTTCTCCTTTTTTTACAACAAACTCTTAAGTATTTAACGAAACTAAAAAAGAACTACTTATACTGCTAACTAAATACTGCTATTGCTGTGGCTGATGCTACTGATATTTGCTACTTCTTCCCGCTCTCTGGCTCTTATAGTTTTTGGTATTTTACCACAAAAGTAGTACTTTACAAGTGGCATGTATATAGTACGGTACTCGATTGCCTTTGGGATATTAAGCTCGTACATAAATGTAAAGTAGTGCATACTTCGAGGAGGAAGAGTTTACTGAGAATTGTACGTGTATTTGCTGTTAATTTGATTAGAAAACTTTTTTTACTATTGTACAACTAAAATATGGTTTAGTCATATAAATATATACATATGTTTGTATACTTAAACATTACATACATACTTACATGTATTTTGTAATATGTATATAAGGAATCGTGCTAAGAGTTTGTGGCATTGCTCAATATTGTGATGTTGCCTTTAGCTGTATGCAAGCAAATGTTTGTGGGTGTGTTACTTGTAAGTTTGTTTATGTTTTTTTTTGGTAGGTACTAATGGAACTAATATTGGCCCTAGTTGACTGCACTATAGAGGTGGTAATGCGTTTAGTAGTTTTTTCTTTTTCATGCCTCTTACCCTCAATAAGAGAAATCTAGTACTAGTTATTGCTAGGTAAGGGTTTGTTTATTTTGTGTGTAAATATATTTTTCCAAATTGGGAATTAACGTTGACAACATGAACAGCAGCAGCAACAATAATGCCTCAACACTTGAAATGTAATTGGGATTAAGTGAGTAGAACATATTTTCATTAAAAAAGTTTTTCCTTTATGAGTGAAAAATTCACCACAGAAATTAGTTTAAATAAAAAAGAAAATTAAACAATTAATATAATTATTTAAAATGAAATATTTTTTTGGTTAAAAAAAACTAATAGTAGACGCAAACAAAATTGCTTACCTAAATCCCTTTTTTTTTGTAAGCGAGTGGGGTAAGAACTTCCAATGCCGTCCTGTGAGAAGAAGAGAAAAACATACGACATTTATTATAGGTAGACGGGTGGGTGAGGCCCGCTGTACCCCAAATTCATCCCGTACCATATGCAATTAATACCAACTCATTTCCAACGCCTAGTCCCACAGTCACTCCTATGTGGGGTATCTGTTGTTTCGGCAACAGTACCGAACTTATCCAGAAATATTGACTTTATCTTACATCAGTCTTTTAATCGCGAATTTGGGTTTAAACCACAGCCACTACGTGGATCCCGAGGTAACGTTAACCAACTGACCAGCCAGGACATAGTCCTGCGGGCAACTGACCACCCGTAGTACCAGATTATGCGGTGCTCTGGTCGGACCTCTTTCAATCTATGCAAGGACTAAGCCAAACAGTAGACTGTAACTAATTTTTTAGTCCAGGCCAGACTAGAGGTATTGGCCACCTTTTTATACCCCGGAATTGCAATAACACCAAGGCGGAGGCTTCACTAAGGTAACATGCCCCCGGGGGTTGTCCGTCTGTCAGTTGAAATCAGTTTTTAGAAGACCACAGATATCGGCGAGATCTGAATTTTCAATAATTCTATAAGACATGCTTTCAAGAAGATCACTATTTACAATACGCAAAATCGGTCCGAAAATATCTGGGGTCTTAAGAAAATTGATTTTAACAAACTGACTTACATGGCTTAATCCACTCAGCTATTTAGAGGAATTCAAAATATAAATGCTAAGTGGGTGTTACCATATAAGCAGTGTTCAGTTTAAAATGGTGATAGATGTCCAGGTATGTTCAGAGAATACTCTGTTCATACCAGATTTATCAAAATGTATTCTCTGTATCGGATTGTTTGATGGATTCGTACTTTGGTCTACCGGCTACGTCTCTAGTGGCTATCCCATCTGCGTGGTTCTAAACGGATGTGATGTTTTTACAACGTGGATGATAAGCAATGGGACAGCAATCATCAGAGATTAGGTAGCTTGAGCAAAGTGTACGTATAGTAGACCGGAAATTCCATATACGTAATTTGCCAACTGCGTGTAAGATACACAATGGGACGGTGGTGAGTCATTACAGAAGCTCAGCATACGACAAAGAGCAAAATTTTGTCACAAGAAAAAAACTACATTTTGTCAAAGTAATTCACTATTTTTATAATTTATAGACGTTAGTTCGTACCTATCTATGTATGTATGAGTATATGTATTTGAGTTTTCTGCTTTTGCAAAGGAATCCTTTTGTAAGAATGTAAGTGACACAAGTTTATTACTTTTTCTTGTAAATAGTACTAATAAACCAAAACTAAACTTAATAAAGTTTGTTAAATTTGTTACTTTCAGTATTTGTCTGTCGGTGTGTCAATTGTTGGCTGTAACAAGTAAAAAAAATACTTAAAAACAATGTTGTATACATACTTGTATATACTTAAAATACATGAAAAGTAAAACTTATTCTTCAGAAATCATTTTAAGTGAAGTTTGGAACACTATAATTTTGAACTACATATATATTTCGTTATTTTTTTATGTTTACTATAGTAAACAACACAAAGAAGTTTGCAGGTCACTTTTTTATTTTTTTTTACTTGTTCTTGTTTTTGTTGTAAGGAGCCTGATCCACTCTTGTAAGTTTGTGCTATTTTTAGCACTATTGTTGTAGTTTTTTATAGTCATTATAAGTATTCTAGAGTTTTATTTCAATTCTAGTTGCACACATACATACATAGTTTTGCTATTTTCCGTATTTTTATTTTTTGTAGTTTAGTTTTTTTAACCAACAAAACTTTTGTCTGTATGTATGTGTGTATTTTTTGTATTTTTTCGCGGCTTGTAATTGGCATGAATATTTTATGATTTTCTGGATATAAAATTTTTACCACCCTTGTTCTTTATCATCATCCTTTTTTAACCTTTTTACGGGTACTTTATATATGGCTTTGTTATAGTATTTACAAAAAAAATGAGAAAAAAACACATTGCTCCAAAATAAGTAGGAAACACACATACACACACAATGCTGGTTTAAAGCAATATTTATAGTGTTATATAGTAAATGCATCAGGTTTGGTTGGCTGCCATTGTTTAAACTTTCGTTAGCGCGTTGCAGGCAGCATTTTATATGGCTGTAATATTAAATGTGAAAAAAAGAAGTGGCAAATAGAAAATTGGAACAGCTATATGCGAACACAAAAAAAAAATTAAATAAAGTTAACTTTTACGAGTATGTGCCTTTTTTTCTGTTGTCTGTGCAAAATCTTTTATTTTAAAAATCATCTTATATATTTTCGTTATAGTTTAGTTTGTGATAATTTTATTTCTAGTAACTTTCTAGTTTATTTATATCTAGATTTCAGTTTATTTTATTATAATAAAAATTTTCGTTTTTGCCAGGATGTTTGGCAAAAAAAAACGCGTTTTTATGTCAAAGCAAAAAGTTTGCTGCAAAATGAGAAGAAAAAAAGTAAAACTTTCTTGCAGTTAGTTTTATGAGCTAAGGACATTAAATATATTTCTATTTTTTTTTTTTTTTTTTCGTTACGAAAAACTAATATTGAAAATTTTGTGTGTGTGTCTTTGTAAAATCTAATTTAGTTAAGAGTTTTTAGTTGGTTGGTTATCTTTTTTTTTGCTATTTTTTTGGTTCCAGGTAAAAAGCTTTTTGATAAAAAGTTTTAAACTTAACTAAAGATTAAAGTTTTTAATTTTAATTACCATAACTAATATAGTATTTTGTTATTTATGAACTCATAATTAAAATTTTGTTAAATTCAACGAAACAAATTTTTATATGGTTAAATAAGTACAAGCTTTAAATTTGGCAAAAGAAATAATAATATTTATCAACATAATCTGTTCAAAATTTAATTTTTTTAAATATTAATCTTATTTATTTGAGAAATATATTATTGTTTAAATTTTTATAATTTTTAAAATTCTTGTTAACATAGAACATACAAGGTTTGAATGTTCCATCATTTTGGAGGTCACGTGTTCGATTCCCACCCGATACGAACTGAATTTCAGAAATAAATGTTCAAGTCTTTTAAAATTTATTCCAATCACAGACATCTATATCATGACATTTTGTAGAGAAACTTTTGTTAAATTGTGTTTCTTATAGCAAAAGCTGATTTCAGGATAATTTTCTTATAGAACACTTTCTTCAAGACTATTTTCTCTTATGAAATTTAAGATTTTCACACAGCTAATCTTCTTTGCAGGAAAAGATTTTCTTAAAGATGATTTTCTTATAGAAAATGTTCGTAAAAACGATTTTTTTTATAGAAATTACGAAGATATTTTTTTATGAAGAATATTATATGAAAATGATTTTCTCTACAGAAAATATTCTGTTACGTTAATTTTCAAATAGAAAATCATTTATGAAGGGAATTTTCCTATAGAAGATATACTGTGAAGATGATATGCTTAAAGGAAATATTTAGTCAAAATGATTTTCTTATAGAAAATTGCCTTTAAAGATGATTTGCTTATAGAACATCTTCTCTAAAGATAATAGTCTTAAAGAAGACATTCTATGAGGAAAATTTTCTTAAAGAAAATAGGAAATATTTTCTAAAGATTTTTTTTATAGAATATTCTTAATTTTCTTACAGAAAATTTTCTGTCAAGAAAACATTCTTAGATTCTATAAGAAAACACTCTTACATTCTTAAAGAGGTTTTTTTATAGAATCTTCTGCAAAGAAAATTTTCTTATAGAAAATCTTCTGTCGGGATATCTTCCACCAGAAAATCTTCTATTAAGAGGATTTTTAACAGAAACATTTTTTGTTAAGTTTACTGGCCTCCGGTAGGTTAGTGTACTAGTCTAGTAGTCCGGAAGTTGAGGGTTCGATTCGCACCAGAGGAGCGCACAACGAGTCCGATAGGGGGCTAGGTGTATTTTGTTCAGGTACACCTTTCAACTACTTTTAATGTGTAAATAAGGAATAACCAATTATAATTACTTGTAATTGAAATTGAAGTTTTTTTTCAATTCCAATTACTTGTAATGTGTAATTGAACAATAATCAATCAGAATTATTTGTAATTGAAATAGCCAATTACAATTACATGTAATTGTGACTTAGATATTACTAATTTTATATTACATGTACTTTAAGGAATAAAGTTCACAATTACAAGTAATTGTTATTAGATATATTGCAATTACAATTATAATTGGGAAAACTTCAATTACAATTTAAAAAAATTGTAATTGACAAAACTTAAATTACAATTAAAAGCAATTGGTAAAGTTTCAATTACAATTACTTCAAATGTAATTGTAATTAAAAACACAATCATTATTATTAAGCCTGGCCCTAAAGTTGTTGAACAAGATCTGATCTGTAGCAGACTTTTAAAAACAAATTGCTTTTGGTTTTCTAAAAATCCAAAAGCTAACTTTTTCAAAATTAAATATTAAAAAGTTTTCACTTTTCTCTTTGTTAGTGCTTCTTTTGTAAAAATTTAAAATATGTTTTTTTCTAACATTCCTCGTCTAATTCGGCTCAAAATCCATTTAAGTTTTTCTTATATTTTACTGGGTGTCAAAAATTTTGCCATAATATCCCAAAAAAATCTCCTTTAAATCTCTGCAAACTGTGTTTTTAGCTTACAACTTTTGACATTTAATATGGCTTGGACATACTTAAAGTATTTCATTTTTGTTTTCTTTTTTTTAATTTAAATATCTGTTGTACTTTACTTTTCTTGAGGTTTTTGTTTTTGCAAAATAAACAACAAAAACTATATAAAAACATACCAACAAATCTAACAAGCAGGACTAAGTAATCCCCAAGACATAAGGCGGCTTTCATACAAGAACACCAAGGCCTGGGTAAAAAGGAAAAAAACTAAAAAGAAAAACGCTAAAAGTATGTACTTGTAGTTACTTAAGATTTCCTTTTTTACTTTTTATTATAATGTTTGCTGTTGTTAGTTGTTTTTCTTTTGCAAATTCTCTAGAGACAATTTTTTGCCTTATTTTTTTTTTTCTCAGCTGACTTTTGTGTGACTGATGCGAAAGTTCTCTTTATTTTACAACGGATTTTGTAAAACAAAAGAAAATTTTTAGTAAATTTTGTTATTTTGTTATTAATGTATGAATGTTGTGTTTGTTTTGTTAGTATAAGTAAGGACGCCTAAAAGCAGCATTAACAAAAACAAATAAAATGTTTTAGAAAACTTTAACTAGTCACTCTGTCACTTTTCCTCTCTCTATCTCTCTCTCTCTTACGAAAACAAAAAGAAGCAAATTCACATGTTATATGACATTATTTTTTGTTATACATATGTATGTTGTTATTGTTTTGTAAAGGATAAGATATCCCTGTAGTTTGTAGCAGCTGATCGAAACTAATAATTTTGTCCTGTTTTTGAGTCCAAATTAAATGTCTATCGTAAGTACACCTGCTGTTGTGCAAAAAATTTAGCTGACTACATTTTAGATTACTTAGAGACACTAAAAAAAAAAATTGACTACTCAGTACATTACCTAGGGTGCATAAGTAGACACTTCCTCTCTCTCTCTCTCTCTTTACCTTTCTCTTCGTATCTTTTAAACTGTAATTTTTTTATTGTGGTAGTGAAAAAACATCACATGTTTATATACAATCATAAAACATACCGTTTAATGTGTTGCCCAAGCTTTTTAAGATACAGAATACTTTGGATACCTACGAAAACTGTTGGGTTAACATTACCAGTTTAGAATTCTCTTTAACTAGACTTGTAGCTAAATAAAAGTAGTTTATAAATACTAAGTAATAGTAGTAGCCGTAGCATTTACAACATACTAAAGTTTTGTTAAGCAAAGTAACTTAAGAAAGAAAAACGTAATAAAAAGGGAACACTTTTTTTCTATTTTATTTTTGATGGTTTGTCACTAAAACTATAAAATTTTATTGTAATAAAAATAGACTTTCTATCCAAACATACTTAAATGAAATCAACTGTTGGAAAGAAAAAGTAGCAACAAAAACAACATAATTTACATAATATTAACATATATGCAATAATACAAACATTAAACCTCTATATATATCCTTGCATAAGGACTATTTGGTTTCTGTTGTGTCGTTTCTGTCGATGATGATGAGCTAAAGTTTAAATATATTTTAAGTTTGTATGAGTTTTTCTTCTGTTTATTTCCCCCATTATTTGTTATATGTATGTACATATGTGTGATTAAATTACTGATGATATTTATGAATGTTTGTGTTTTGGGTCTGTATGTGTAATGGTTCAGTTCAGTGTTTTTTTTAAATAACCATCCATCCAATGATTTTTATTGTTTTCCGTTTTGTATCATCATCAAAATTGAATTATTTCCTCTTGATTTTTATGGCATAGCGTCCCTAAAGTTGATTGCTGATATATATGTATATACACACACTCACACACCCATATACTACTTTTTATGCACACATTTATAGGTACATATTTACATACATATGTAAATTAGGGAGGACAAAAATTCATGTTTTTCAAATTACTTTAGTTTTTCTCTTGAACATATGCTAGTTATTTCATAGGTGACCACTAAACTATTAGGTAGCCAGTCACCATATTGCATATTTAGGCAATGTTTTAGTACAACTAATGGCCAAAAGTCGTTCAAAAAAGTATTTCAAATCTCTTTAAAATTATAAAAGATTAATCATATTACCACTGCTTGAGATAATGGAGTTAGAAATGTGTCAGGACCTCCTCAAAACCGACCTTCTTAAGATTTCGTATTGATTGAAATCTTTCTAGACTTGCCGAAATCTTAAAAGTGTTAGAACCTCCGTATTTATACACAAACAAGTATTCAACTGTATAATATTTATTTATATTTAAAGCTATAACTGTATTTGTGTTAAACACACTCATACACACATCAATACTTATTTATGAGTGTATAAGTAGATAACGTTGATTTTAATCAGTTTTCCATTTTGCCCATTTACCTATCAAAGTGGAAAGATTTTCAGGTTCAGTAAAAAACAACGAAGGAAAGCAAAAAAAAAATAACAACAACATACAGGGTTAACAAAAACATTATGAAAATTTGTTAAAATATATAGCATACATATAGGGGAACTTCAAATACACATACATACTCGTACACATTAAAATGGTTAAAACGTTAGTATGTTTCTCTGTTTTGAGAGTGATTTAATTTTTGTAATTTTTTTAAGTGTATTGCTGTTATTGTATGGGTAATAACTGTTAAATAAGCTTTGAGTGTATGTATATAACTACTTAGTTGTCTTTTTTTGCTGCTGTTATTATTTTAAGCAATTTTTTTCCTTACATACATGACTGCCCAGCAGTTTTGTAGGAAGTGTAATTTATTGACACTTAGACAGTAATTTTACAAAGATATACAATTTTGTAAAAAATTAGTCAACTTACAGAGTAAGTTGAAGACACTTTGAGTATTTTGTAAGTAACTTACTTATTCAACTGTAATTAAAATAAGAAACCAACAAATTTAAACACATATGTAATTATTTAATACTTTGGCAAATAATTTGTTCATAACACCTTGAACTACAGGGTGTTTATACACTTACACCTACACTTTTATGCCTTAATATGTGTGCGTTTGTTTGTATGAGTATATGTTGAATAAAATTTTGTTTATTTCCTCTATCAATTTAAGCTTAAATTTAATTTTGTTCCTTTTGGCTATGAAAAAAGGATTTATCTGATATCTAGCTTAACAACTACAACAAGAGCAGTAGCGTTGGTAGTAGCAGCAGCAGCAGCAACAGCACCAGCCAAAAAACAGCAAATTTGTTTGTTATAGTATGTATATGTGCAAAATTTAATAGCAAAAAAATTTTGTATAATTTATACTTATTATCGCTTCATGGATTTTAATCTGAGAAATGTTAAATATATTTATATTTTGAGGGGGAAATATATTTTTTTGTGTTAAATTTTATTTAAATTTGAAACATTTAATTCTTACATAAATTGGAAAAATAAAATTTATTTTTTTATTGCAAATTTTAAAACTATTAAAACATGTTTTATAATTGCACTTTAAATTTGTTTTATAGAGACAACGACGAGTTTAGAAAATTAATTATTTAATAGGTACGTCATTAGAAAAGTCAATAATCTAGTCATTAGACAAGACTGGTGAATGGTCTATTAGACTAGTTATAAGAGTAGTCATTAGAATAGTCACTGGCCTAGTCATTACACAAGTCAATAGCCTAGTCATTATACTAATCAATTATAATCATATCAGTCAATAAACTAGTCACTAGAATAATCAATATACCAGTCAATTGACTAGTCAATATACTAATCAATAGACTATTCAAGAGATCATTCAATAGAATATAAAATGGACTAGTCATTTGAATATTCTAAAGATTAGTTATTGAACAATTCAATAGCCTAGTAAATATACTAGTCAATAGATTGGTCAATATATTAATCATAAGAATAGTCAATATACTAGTCAATAGACTAGTCATTATACTAGTCAATAGACTTGTCAATAGACTAGACAATAGACTAATCTTTAGGTCAATCATTAAAGTAGTCAATAGACTAGCCACTAGACTAGACATTAGAATAGTTAATAGAGTAGTCATTAGGCTAGTCAATAGACCGACCAGTCATTATGATAGTTTGTAGGCTGTAGCTCACTATCACTATATTAGTCAATAGACTACTACTAAGTCACCAAATTCGTTTAGTTACAATATCTATCAGTTACTAAAGTAGTTAAGTTCCTGATTACTTAACTACTACTTATCGATGCTGGAATCTGACTATTACAGATTATCAAATTTAGTTCAATTAGTTAGTTATAAGAATTAACATTTAAAATTTGTTTGTTTTTGAAAAATCCAATTTAAAGAAAAAAATATCTTTGTAAAATATCCCTTAAAATATGCTGCTATATAAATGTATAATACAACAAACTTATATAAATGTATAATACACACGTGTTAATTGCCACTAAATGAGAAAAAATTACACTGTTCACCCAACCCACTAATTTAATTATACATACTTTATCCTTATAGTTGTTTGTGTGTTAATTTCTTACGAAAAAAGGTATTAATAACAGATTATAAAAAGAACCCTTTTTCCCGAAAGAGGGTTTGCCACTTTGCCAAAGAAAAACAAAATTTTTAACAAGAGAAAACAAAAATAATATTAACAAGGATAAGAGGAAAAGGAAATACAAAAAAAATAGAAAAACTTTATCATAAGTTTAACATTTATTTTTTAATGCATTCTACAAATGAAATTTTCATTTCAACTCTTCTAAATGTTAGTGCTTTAATACCACCATCATCAGCAGCAGCAGCAAGAGCAGCAGTATCTTTGGCAAACACAACTTTGAAAAGTGAAAAATTAAAAAGAAAAAACTTTTCTTTTGTTGTTGGCCCCATTTAAGTTTAGCTTTTTTATTGCTTTTCAAAATAAGGGTCATTTATCCTTCAAGATTATTGCTTAAGTAATTATTAATGATAAAAATTTCCACAAAAAATAAAAACTCCAAGATAAGAGTAAAAAAAACAAAATCAAAGTGCTAAATATAAAGAACATACGTTCTTTTAAATAGAACATAATGATTAGAAAAAGCTACATTTAAATACATTTTAATTGACCTCCCACAATAGTTTTTAACTAATACAAACAAAAAATGCTTTTGAACACATATTTAGAAAGAAATTTATAATTGTTCTCCCTTTGTGTGCTTTCATTTAATAATAATTAGCTTAATTATAAAATTGTGTTAATTTTCAACATAAATAAAACAATTGCAAATGAACAACAACAACAAAAATTATAAATTTATCGCTACGAGCTTTCTCTCTCTCTTTATCTAACACAACAAACTCTAAATAAAATTTGTAAAATTTATCATCGTCAGCACAAATATAACAACGCCCCCTTTATTTCCGAAATTTAATATTCAAACATGGTTTTACACAATTATTTGACAAGATTACATTTTTGTTGTTAAACTTTTTTGT
Source organism: Lucilia cuprina (assembly GCF_022045245.1). Classification (NCBI taxonomy): domain Eukaryota; kingdom Metazoa; phylum Arthropoda; class Insecta; order Diptera; family Calliphoridae; genus Lucilia; species Lucilia cuprina. The sequence goes on along the minus strand of NC_060951.1, from coordinate 60,685,911 downwards.
TGTTGCAAAAATTTATGTGTTTTATAGAACGAAAATTGGAGATTTAAAATTTAATTTAAAATATTTCAGTTAAATTATTGCAAAGAGTGTAGAGTATAATATAAATAAGAAGTAATAAGAAATTTATTACGTATTTGTGAATTTTAGAAGGATTAATTGGTTAATGTATTAAATTTAATGGGAAATTTATGTTGTGGGTTGCAGAGAGAGTTTTTAAGTTTTGTAGGGGGAAATACAATTATGAAAACTAAATAATCTTATTCTAGAGAGTATAGTGGTAAAGCGATCACTTATTCAGTAAGGCTCTTTACCGAATCTAGTTCTAAATAAAAAGGAGCTGTTTTTTAACATATGTCGGCAATGAGCTCTCTTGTAAGCTTACAAACATTCACGCAAAAAAAAATCAACAATAAATTAAAGAATTCGTTTTTTAATTTCAGTCGATGCCTGCTCTGCAGAGAATAGAATAGAAAACATATGTAATAATCCTCTTATACATACAAGTATTTAAAGAGTTTAAAAATAAATCCAACTAAGAAAGTAATAATTCCACAGAAAATAACCCAAACAACAGCAAACATTTTTTTAACATCTAATAAATTTCAAATTTTCTGTAAAACTGTTCACTTAAGATTGATGGCCACAACAAAATGGGTTAATGAATAACATTTTTTTTGCGATTTTTTCACAGTATACACTTGTTTAGCACTAAATTCTATACAATTGTAATGGACTAATGCCATTGCTTTTTTCATACTATTTAGTAAATAATTTCTGCTGAAAAAGAACAAAAAGAACAGTTTTTTCTACTTTTTCAAAGGCTCTTAACACAATTGTGTGTTTAATCAGTAATACTCATACAATAAGGAACAAAAAACAAAAGGGGTTTTGCTCATATATTTGTTGTACATGTATATGTATAAACAAATTCCTGCAGTTCGCCATTGTTTATTTCATTTCATCTGACTTTATTGTGTGTTTGAACTAGAACTGAACTAGAACTGAACTAGAACTGAACAAGAACTGAACTAGAACTAGAACTGAACTAGAACTGAACTAGAACTGAACTAGAACTGAACTAGAACTGAACTAGAACTGAACTAGAACTGAACTAGAACTGAACTAGAACTGAACTAGAACGGAACTAGAACTGAACTAGAACTGAACTAGAACTGAACTAGAACTGAAATAGAACTGAACCAGAACTGAACTACAAACCTCGTATTAAGATTTTGTAAAATGTGGGTGTATAATCGCGAGTACCGCCATACACATGTAAAATACATGAATGTATAAGTATTTTTCTGAACGTTATTGGTTTTTTTTCGTGATGATTTTTATGTCGCATTTATGTATCACAAGGGGTACGTGTGAAATATATTTTGAAAAAAAATATATATATAAAAAAAATTATAAGAAAAAAATAACATAAAAATATAAAATGCCGATGGGCGTATATAAATATTTTTAACTTTAGCTGTTGTGTGGCAGCATTTGAAAATTGTGTGGCATTAATGTAATGTTTCTGCAGAGGATGATGATGCATGTAGCAATGTATGTAGATCTTAGAATGTATGTGTAAGTTATTGGTTGATGGTTTGTATATTATTTAGACTCTTTTAGACTGCCAACCATCAATAAAAAATAAGAAAAGCAAACAACTACAAAAACAACAACCACATCATCACCAACATCAATTTCAATGTACATTTTTATTAGAAATATTTATTGATATAGATTTGAAATTGTTTGCTATGAGGCAATTTTTGCGTTTATATTTTTATTTATGTTATCTTTAGCCATAGAAACTATTCCCCCTCCTGTTCCAATTTTTATTGATAGAACGATTTATTAATAGGAGTTTTTAAACATATAAATATATAATTTTATATTTCCATGGTTTAATTTAAAATTAAGAAAAATCTTTCACTTTAGTTTTATTTAAAAAAAATTATATTTACAGATTATTTAGAATTTAGTTGGATGTTCTTACTTAAGATCTCCTGTAATATTTTAGTCTTGATCATTATTGCTTACGTCCACAGCATTTCATATAGTTATTCATTGAATATGCAATACAATTTTTTTCTTCCTCCATCAACATCCATTAATGACAACCAGCTAATGGCCACAAAATTCCAATCATTTCGAAAAGTCTCTACGGTATTAGTGTGAGCATTGTTCATATGTGTAAGTATTTTTACACACACAAACATATTTTAAGTTCTATATAAATGTACATGCATGCCTATGATTATTCCCTATCATTGCTGAAAATAATTGGTTGTCATTTAAAATTTGTGGCTAAAAAAGGTTTCTTTTATGTTAGACTCTCAACACCACTGTGGCATTTTATAGTTACATTTTTAAATGCAATAAAAAACAGTGGGTTAAGGAAAAAATAACTTAAAAATTACCAATAACTTTTTTATACTCAAAATTTCTAAATATTTTGTAGTTTTATTAACAATTCTTAAAATCAAAATCTTTTAAATCTGTATATTACTATATCCCTCAAAAATATTTTTTATCTATTTGTCACGGTATTCTGTCATCCAACAAATGAAACTCTTACAAACGTATGTTTATGCATATGTGAATATGTGATGTGAATATGTACAGTAAATATCATTGTATGACGGTGTATGCAATTGGTGCGTTGCGCTGTTAGAATGTGTGCTTGTATATGTCTAATAGAGTATGTCAACAATCATTTGTGTATATGGATGTTTTCAAATGTATGTACTTGGATGTGAATGTTTCTACAAATATTCATGTACATTGTACATATATGCGTTAATGCGTATGAATGTGTGTGTATGTCGTCCATTGCATATTTGTGGTATCCCGTATGTTTTGTGGTCAATAATTAATGATCTATTGCAGCAAAAATAATTTATTTCAATTTATGAACGTACGAATGAAGAAGCATACATTTAGGAATGTCGTATAACAATTATTGTGCATGTAAATTAAACGTATACATAGTCATAAATGAACATACTCATGTACTTATAGGGTTTTTAATACAAATAGAAAATAACTAAAAACAATTTTATATTTTTTAAAGCTTTTATTTAAATATTAGGATGTTTGTTTTTGGCGGATTTTTTAAATAATTTCGATAAAAGCATTCGTTAAATAACAGCTGTAATTCATCTCTGGTTCAGTTCTAATTCAGTTCTAGTTCAGTTCTAGTTCAGTTCTAGTTCAGTTCTAGTTCAGTTCTAGTTCAGTTCTAGTTCAGTTCTAGTTCAGTTCTAGTGCAGTTCTAGTTCAGTTCTAGTTCAGTTCTAGTTCAGTTCAGTTCTAGTTCAGTTCTACTTCAGTTCTAGTTCAGTTCTAGTTCTAGTTCAGTTCTAGTTCAGTTCTAGTTCAGTTCTAGTTCAGTTCTAGTTCAGTTCTAGTTCAGTTCTAGTTCAGTTCTAGTTCAGTTCTAGTTCAATTCTAGTTCAGTTCTAGTTCAGTTCTAGTTCAGTTCTAGTTCAGTTCTAGTTCAGTTCTAGTTCAGTTCTAGTTCAGTTCTAGTTCAGTTCTAGTTCAGTTCTAGTTCAGTTCTAGTTCAGTTCTAGTTCAGTTCTAGTTCAGTTCTAGTTCAGTTCTAGTTCAGTTCTAGTTCAGTTCTAGTTCAGTTCTAGTTCAGTTCTAGTTCAGTTCTAGTTCAGTTCTAGTTCAGTTCTAGTTCAGTTCTAGTTCAGTTCTAGTTCAGTTCTAGTTCAGTTCTAGTTCAGTTCTAGTTCAGTTCTAGTTCAGTTCTAGTTCAGTTCTAGTTCAGTTCTAGTTCAGTGCTAGTTCAGTTCTAGTTCAGTTCTAGTTCAGTTCTAGTTCAGTTCTAGTTCAGTTCTAGTTCAGTTCTAGTTCAGTTCTAGTTCAAGTTAATTTTTATTCAGAATTGTTCTTTTCTAGTTCAGTTATAGTTAATTTATATTTCAGTTCTAGTTCATTTCTAGTGTAGTTTTAGTATAGTTCTAGTTTATTTTCTGTTTAGTTCTAGTTCAGTTGTAGTCCATTATTTGTTTTTATTCTACTTTAATTTTTTAAGATTTTCTTAAAAAAACGGTGCAGTCTGACAAATTTCGATCAGGTGCTAATTTGGTCAATTTCATCAGTCCGGATAACTATTTCACCTTCCCTCGTAGCTAGCAATATGTGTGTGCGTATTTTTTAATAAATAATAATGTTCAGTTTTTGCTAAAATACATATACTTACACATACATATGAACTTATGTATTTTATATATTATTTTATAGTCTTACATATTTATGGTTGAATTGGTTCGCTTTACCAGAATGACCATAATGTGTTGCTATTGTTTAATTTCAAATTGTTGTCGTTGTTCGTTTAGTATAGAATTTTGTTGCAGCAGTAATATGTTGTTGTAGTGGCAGCGGCAATACTAGTTGGAATTTTATGTTCGATTTTTATAAGCATTTTTCAATATTATGGCACCACATAATGTGTGTGTATGAAAAATATATGTGGTGATTGTAATGAAAGGTACAACAAAACACCAACAACCAAAATCCAACGACAGCATTAATATTAACAATGCATAAATACATACTATGTATAACTGTAAAACAGACTAAGTCAAAAATTTCATTTTCAAAAAAAATAGAGTAAAGTTTAGCTAGTAGGAAATAATAGTATAAGTAATTAACTAAATTTGCTCTTATAAAGACATAGTTGGTTTTAGGTTGGGACCATTCACATAATATTTTACATATATATTTGTAAGTTATATTGTTATGTATTAAAGTAAGTGCATTAGTTTGTATAGAGATGTATGTATGTCAACAACTCTGCCATTTTCGCAGTGCGGTAAGTAATTAATAAAAGTTGTATTTGAAATAAATTAAGTTGAAAGTTTATATTGTTTGTTTTTCTTCTTTAGATTGTATTGTTGTGTGCTGTTAAAAGTTATTGGCTTGTGAATTCAAATAAAAATAAGAACTATGTACATTTATTTTAAACTGCAAATGCAAAAAAAATGTATATATTTATACTAAATATTAGTAGCAGTAGTAGTAGTAGCTGCCAAATACAATAACATACCAGCAGTTTTCAAACTAATTTTTTCACAAGTCTGTATTTTTTTAATTAAACTCTTTATAACAGTTCAGTTCTAGTTCAGTTCTAGTTCAGTTCTAGTTCAGTTCTAGTTCAGTTCTAGTTCAGTTCTAGTTCTAGTTTAGTTCTAGTTTAGTTCTAGTTTAGTTCTAGTTTAGTTCTAGTTCAGTTCTAGTTCAGTTCTAGTTCAGTTCTAGTTCAGTTCTAGTTCAGTAAGGCTTTTCAGTTCTAGTTCAGCTATAGTTCACTTCTATTTCAATTCTAATTCAGTTCTAGTTCAGCTATAGTTCACTTCTATTTCAGTTCTAGTTTTATTCTAGTTCAGTTCTAGTTCAGTTCTAGTTCAGTTCTAGTTCAGCTTTAGTTCAGCTCTAGTTCAGTTCTAGTTCAGTTCTAGTTCTAGTTCAGTTCTAGTTCAGTTCTAGTTCAGTTCTAGTTCAGTTCTAGTTCAGTTCTAGTTCAGTTCTAGTACAATTCTAGTTCAGTTCTAGTTCAGTTCTAGTTCAGATCTAGTTCAGTTCGAGTTCAGTGTTTGTTCAGTTCTAGTTCAGTTCTAGTTCAGTTCTAGTTCAGTTCTAGTTCAGTTCTAGTTCAGTTCTAGTTCAGTTCAAGTTCAGTTCTAGTTCAGTTCTAGTTCAGTTCTAGTTCAGTTCTAGTTCAGTTCTAGTTCAGTTCTAGTTCAGTTCTAGTTCAGTTCTAGTTCAGTTCTAGTTCAGTTCTAGTTCAGTTATAGTTCAGTTCTAGTTCAGTTCTGGTTGTGTAACTCTTAGAATTTTATGCTATTCGATATTTCCAGAATTCGTTGTCTTTACATAATGACAACTAAAAGAACTTTTGATCCCGCTGTCATTTTTTAAATTCTCTCACACTTCAGTTTAAGGTTGGTTAAAGCTTGTTTAAATTTCCTTTTTCGCTTAACTCTTTTATTGTAATACGTTTTTTTTCGCTTTCTTCTTGTACTTGTTTAATATTTAGCCTTCTATAAATTTCAGTTTTCAACGCAATAGACAAACAAAAAAACCCTTATTCAATATTTTATATTCCTAACGCGATTCTATGCAGTTTCTCCTCTCTTTTTTGTCTTGCCATTTTTTATGCTTTTTATCCTTATAAAACGACAAGCATTTGTCAAAATCAACAACGACGAACATTTTACACAATCATGCCTCTTATATCCTGTGTATTCCAAGGATGTTTTATGTCTTGCAAATTTTCTTTTTTTATATTGCAACATTTAAAGAAAATTTAAGAGAAAGTGAGGAAAATATAGTAATTTTTTTGGTTAAAAATTTAATTGCTTGCGAAAGCAATTTAGTGGTATTGAAAATATTTAAATGAAACTTATTTTTATTTTATTTTTATAAAATTACTTAAATGTTTTTTACTTTTTTGCAATTTATTTATTTTATATGTTTTTTATCCTAAGCTAATTTATCAATTTTATTGTCATTTTATTATCAATATTTATCAATTTAATATTGTTATTACTTTGTTGTTATGGCTTTTTATCGCCTTTGGTCTATGAAGTAATGGTTAAGTCACAATTTCCTTATAGAACCTGAAGGCGTATTAATAAATGCAATAAAATTTTGTCAATTGGTTTATTTTTTTCCTTCTTTAAGTACTTTTCATAAAATATTAAAATGATAAATATTGCTTGCATTTTATCTAAGCAAAAGCTAAAAATCTATGAATTGTGTATATCAGTATAAAAGTATTGCTAGAGGAGATAATGGGTTTTTTACCCTCAGTTCAGTTTTAGTTCATTTCTAGTTCAGTTCTTAGTTCACTTATTAATTAGTTTTAGAACTTTTTTAAAAATTTTCGCTTTTTACCCATATTTACTTTTCGTTATAACAGTTTTTGTTTATTTAAAACAAATTCTCCTGGCTATTACAATATCTTAATTTAGTAGATTGGATATTTTTTTATAATAATTTAGCCTATCTTTTACCTTTACTAAATCCTAAATATCATAAATTAATTTTTCTATTATAAAAATAATCCCTTTTAGGTAGGCTTTACTTTTTTCCATTATCCAAAGATATGTTAAGCCCCAAAAGTATGTTAATTATAAACAATAATTATAAGCCCTATAGTTATGCTAATAATTATTCAAATATTGTGGCTAAAAATTAAACCATTTAATTTAATATTGATATATGAAATTTGCAAAAACCTTTTAATTAATGTATTTAAAAAACAAACAAAAAATACATTTATTCATATTTAACTTTATGACAACTTTCAGCAGGTATTAAATATAGTGTGATTTGAAAAAAATACGTGAAAAATTTATTTAGGATTTAAATTGGTAAAAAAGGGTTCAATTGTGACATGTTTTGTAACTGCTTAGAGTTATATAATGTTAATTTTTAGAATATTTCTTGGGGCATTTATGAATATTGTCTAGATTTGTTAACACAATTTTACCGTTTTTGTGGAAAAACCCCAAAAAAAAGAATGGTAACATAAAAATCTCTAAAACATAGCTTGTCGTTTATATTGCTGGCTTATCTGCAGTTCATTTTTGACATATTCTGCTTTTTGCCGATTTTTGGTTTGTGTATGTATGAAACTTAACAAAAGCAATCATTTTAAATTTACATTCATCTGCTGTAACATTATGTTTACCAAGGATTTCTCTCGGTGTAAATGATATGGTTTGGATATTATACACTTTATTCATATAACAATGCCATGGCAATTGTACAATATTTATAATTTTCTTATATATATTTAGAAAAGGGAATCCCCTACCAAAGTATAAGTTTAAAAATGGGGGGAACACGTTTAATGTGAACGTGTACTTGGGAAAGCGTGCCTTGCGTGCACAATAATAAAAAATGGAACTCTTAAAACATTCAAAAGCGACAGTAAATTTACGTTATTTGTTATTCTCGTTTTGTACTCCTCCATATACAATTTATTTATAAATGTATGTATTTACTTATATGTGTGTAGAATTGTTGTGTAGGACATGCATATTTCTAAAAATTGTAAAGTGTATCAGCAGTAGCAGCAGTTAGACAGACCATTTGTACTACCACTGGTGTACTATTCCCTAAAAACTCAGTTAACCAGTAACCAAAAGCAGCTATTGTGTCGACACTACAATTCTACTCATATAAAAATGACATTAACTATGTCGGCCGAACTTATCCGTCGATTTCTGTCTGTATTTTGGTTGGTTGTTTTTTTTTTTTTCTGTACTGGTTCGTGCTGTACTCCCTGGGGAGCTAATAAACCTCGTATCTGGGCCACCAAGGACTAAAGAAAAAAAAGTTTTTATACAATTTATATTTTTGTTGTTGTACACTATATATATACATATATCATTGATGTTTACGGTAGATGTATTTTCTCATACTATATACACACATACATATGTATGAAATTATATGTGTGTTTGTAAATTTACTGCATATGTGTATTAATAAAGACTTTATTCGCTCTATCTCACTCTGTCGGTTAAACTTTTTTTGATAAAAATTTCCTGCAGTTATTCAGGCATGTTCACAGCAATCATAATTACAAGAATTTCGGTTCTATTATAATCACTTCAATCATATTTCCCACCGTTTACAAATAGACAGTAATTTCTTCTGATGTTTAAGTTCAAGTTTAGTTCTAGTTCAGTTCTAGTTCAGTTCTAGTTCAGTTCTAGTTCAGTTCTAGTTCAGTTCTAGTTCAGTTCTAGTTCAGTTCTAGTTCAGTTCT
>NC_060951.1:60674196-60677020 GCF_022045245.1 Lucilia cuprina | reverse complement strand
GACTAGACTATAGACTAGACTATAGACTAGACTATAGACTAGACTATAGACTAGACTGTAGACTAGACTATAGACTAGACTATAGACTAGATTATAGACTAGACTATACCATAGACTAAACTATAGTGAATCACTTTAAGGAATAAATTCTTTAAAATCACTGACCTGTAGGCAAATACTATACAATTGCTTGAATATGAAAATGTTAATATGTGTTAGCAGAATATGTATAAATATGTATAAGTAAATATAGATTGTTTTAATACACTTAATGTACACATACACATGTACATACATGTATTTAAGTAATTTTCATTTTGAAAGTAATTCACAGCCATAAGAGTGTCTACATCGTGACCTGACTAACTCAGAATTTTAGCACACATATACTGGCAAATATTCACATAGATTCAGACATACATATGTATGCAAAAACTACACATGTATATAACCAATAAACAATCATTGACTTTAGCCTGTATGTTTTTTATATATTCAACAATTTTCTTTTTTATTATAGTTAAATGTGTCTTTAGAAAATATCTTTAGAAAATTTAAACAGTCATGAGTGCTGAAAAGTAAATGCGTTTGTTTTTCTTTTTAAGTTTTCTCTCAGGCTTTAGGGATTTTTATGTTTGTGTCGATTTTTGCAGACTGTTATTACTATAAAATAGTAGGGAATTTTAGTTTTTAACACACAAATCCTTGTACGATTTTGTTGTTTTTATGAAACCAAAGTAGTCCTCTTAAAAAAAAGACTTATGAAAAGGATAACACTTTTTTAAGTTTTTTCCTCAGTTTTTAAGTTTTATTTTTGTTGGTAATTTAAGGCGACATTAAAAACCAACTTTAAAATCGCCGTAAAACACGCAACAGAAAAATATGCATTTTTATATGTATGAGTATAAAATAAATAAAATAAAACTTTAATTTTTATGTTGCTGTTGTTGTAGTTGTTGTGTCTAGTGCCTTCAAATGTTGGCAGTTTTAAGTTTAAAGTGTACAGGACATTAAGGTAAAAAAAAATAAAAAGAAAAGAAGTAGCAAAAGAACATAAATGCTAAAGAAAAATGTTGAAAAATTAAAAAAACAAAATAATAATACCAAACATAAGTTTACCCAAGAAGGCTTTCAGGTGCTCTCCCTGAAATACTTGCTTTTAACAAAAATGTAATAAATAAAAATTACAGGGTGACTAAACAAATTGGAGCATGAGAAAAGGATGTTAAACATCAAACTGGGAGGGGACAAAAAGGTTTGAGCACTTTTTCTAAACAATGGAAATGTGGAAAAAATTAACATAAAAATAGTAAACCAAAAAAACTTTTGTTTAAGAATTTAATTAAAAAAGAGAAAACACCAACAAAATTTAAAAATCATCTTTTGAAAATGTGATTTTTAAAATAATTAAAATCATTGAAATTTAAATAAAAAAAAACTACTTACTTGAAAATATAATATTTGTTAATACATCACTCACCTGTAAAGAAAAATGAAAAATATTTCAATAAGTATTTATTTAATATTTATTCCTAAATGTATGTTAAACTTGAAAGTAATAAACGAAAATGTGGCATATTGCTGGTCACTATAATTTAATATGTGTATTATTACAAACATTGTAAACTAAAATAACAAACATATTGTAAACCCTTTAAGGCTTAATTTAAACTATATTTATTATGCTAGTAACACCAGTAATCTCTTATACCAATCAAATCACTCCACACTTATCATTTACTGAGCAAAAAAAAAGCGCCTTAAATTATAAGAAATTATTAACAACTTAAGCCTAAGTAGACTGTTTGCAAAAATCTAAGAAATTATTATGCCTACCACACAATATAGCCTCAAGTTAGGCTATTCAATACTAATCCGCCCCTAAGTATGCTATTAAAGTATTAGACCACCTAACTGTACTGCTTATGTTTAGAAGGGACTAGAAAGCAACAATCAAATTGTGAAAGAAAGTTTTTAAAAATCTTAACACAGAATTTATTAGCCCAAATAATAGATTTAAACTAATTTAGTGTGCAATAATAACAATAATAATAAAATAAATATTCAAAACAAAGAAAAGTTTATTAAGTATTTTGTACAAAATTAAGCCTAAAGTTATGCATTGAATTATAATTAAATCAATTAACAGAGAAAACAAAATTACGCAATTATTATGAAAGATGTTGTAGAGAGTAAATTAAATAGAAAATAATAAACGAAAAATATATTGTTTATTTTTGGGAAAGCTGACAAGGTACTTAATATTAGAAGAAGTATTAGTTAGAGAACAAACATTTTATTTAAAACTTTTATTAGGGCAAAGAACAATTCCAATTTTTTTATCAGGATTTTGCAAAAAAATTGCTTTTAACATAATTTAAAATTTTTATGATCTTCTACTTAAGAAAGAAAAATATTGTTTAAATTTTTTTAATAAATTATATATTTATATTTTTTGTAGTGGGTGCATAATTTAAATAAAAACGTAAAATTACGTTACAGGTCAATGGGTTTAAAAAGAACTTTATTTCTTTATTCTTTTTATTTTATTTGAATGAATGATTTCAACACCCCCTGTATTAAAAAGAAAAAATAAATATTTTTGTTGTTATGTTTGACAACCCAACAGTTTTACATGGAATCAATGAAACTCTTTATAGGCGGACTTATGTAAAACTCTAACCTAAACAAGAACTTTTCTAAAAGTATATTAGAGATGAACTAGAACTGAACTAGAACTGAACTAGAACTGAACTAGAACTAGAACTGAACTAGAACTGAACTAGAACTGAACTAGAACTGAACTAGAACTGAACTAGAACTG
>NC_060951.1:60618043-60674096 GCF_022045245.1 Lucilia cuprina | reverse complement strand
TCTAGTGTAGTCTATAGTCTAGTCTAGTCTATAGTCTAGTCTAGTCTAGTCTAGTCTAGTCTATTCTAGTCTATAGTCTAGTCTAGTCTATAGTCTAATCTAGTCTATAGTCTAGTCTAGTCTATAGTCTAGTCTATAGGCTAGTCTATAGTCTAGTCTAGTCCATCCATCCTATAGTTTAGCTTATAGTCTAGTTTATAGTCAAGCTTTTAATCTAATTTATAGTCTAGTTTATACTATATTTATTTACTATATTTTATATTTATAGTCTAGTTTATACTATAGTGTATAGTCTAGTCTGTAATTGAGTCTACAGTCTTGACTAAACTTAGTTTATGGCCATTTCTATTGTCTAGCCTATAGTTTGTAGTCTATTCTATAGACTAGCTTATAGTCAAGTTAATGGTTTTCCATACCTGGTACGAAGGACTCCATCATTTTATTGCTTTCTAAAAAAAGTTTAAATATAAATTGACTATAAATTATTTCAAGTTAAAAAAATATTAAAATAAAGTGCATACTTTGCAATTCCTTTAATGAACTGTCTCAGCTACACACATTAAATGTATTAACACGCTTCATTGTATGCATGTGAGCTAATGTGTTTTAAACACACATACACACGAAAAAAGTACCTATACAAAAATAAAAATTACTTAAAAAAAACATAAAAAAATGAACTCTCACTCTTCCCCCAAATCACTAATTTCTAAACATTATTCTAACACACTGTTGCTTTATTTTACACATTTTTTCAGAAGCTAACGGTTTTTTTTGAAAAGGAAGCAATATTTCAGACCCTGTCCACCCTCTTCGATAAAAACAAATACAAAATGATTTTTTTTACAAAATTTTTACAAAAAAGGAAAAGTAAATAAATGAAAAAGTAAAGAAGCAGGATGTAACAGATGACGTTACCTCACGCAGCCTTTAAAAATAAAAAATTCATTGACTTTGGCATGACAGATCGACACACTTCATACATTTTTCAGTAGAGTCAAGTCTACTACATCTTTCTACTACGTTACTGCTACTGTTTAGCACATGATGTCTGCAACAGTTTTTTGGGGCAGGGGATGAGCTTGATGATACTGCTCTGTTTTACTTATAGTTAATGCTTTTTCGCAAATTATTTAAGGAAATTTTTGTGGACTAAATTTATTTCATTTTGGTTTTTTTTTTTTGTATTTTTTATTTTAACTTTAGGTTTGCGTGCTCAGCATCGATTTTGAAAGATTTTCTTTAGATTGTTATTGTTGTATTTTTCATTAGGGAAAATATTGTGGGTGGTTAGGTGGTTGGGCCGTAGGTTGTTTGATGTTTTTAGTCTAGTATGTATATTTGTATGTAAACTTAACATGTTTGGTAATAATGCTAAAAGATGCCCGCACGTACACTTTATGCGTATTTATTATTAATGAACATTTACCTCAACACACACATTAACTTATTTTATATTTTATTGTTTTTCATTTTTGCTGTCTGTGGAGAGAAAAAACCTGAATTTCTAAACTCATCTGCATTAACGTTACAAAATTTTCAATTCACATAATTTAAAATTACTGTTTTGCTGTTACATTATTAATAATTTGTTATGGCGCTGCTGCCTTAAAAAAAAAAAACTAAACACTTAATTTTCGTTTTTAAGCAAAGAAGAAATTCTCATTTAAACGTTTTGATATATAAAATGCTTTATATTTTTAATAAATTGTTTAATATACCTAGAAAAAGTATGGTAAATGATAATCTATTGTCCTGACGATTACGTAGTTCATAGTCAGGACGATTTTCTAGTCTTTAGTCTGGTCTATAGACTTGTTTGTGGTCTAGTATATAGTTTAGTCTATAGTCTAGTCTTTAGTCTAGTCTTTAGTGTAGTTTTTAGTCCAGTCCTTAGTCTAGGCTTTAGTCTAGTCTTTAGTCTAGGCTTTAGTCTAGTCAAGTCAAGTCTATAGTCTAGTCAAGTCTATAGTCAAGTCTGCAGTCTAGTCTATAGTTAAGTCTATAGTCAAGTCTATAGTCAAGTCTATTGTCAAGTCTATAGCCAAGTCTATAGTCAAGTCTATAGTCAAGTCTATAGTCAAGTCTATAGTCAAGTCTTTAGTCAAGTCTATAGTCAAGTCTATAGTCAAGTTTATGGTCAAGTCTATTGACAAGTCTATTTTCTTTTCAATAAACTGGTCTATAGTCTAGTTACTAGTCAAGTCTAGGCTATAGTACAGCCTATCGTCTAGTCTAATTTCTAGACCATAGGCTGAACTAAAATCTTTAGTCTACAGCCTTGTAGTCTACTGTGTAGTAGTTCTCTTACACTTTATAAATTTTTACAATTTTTAACATTTTATTTATTTTTAACACTATTTAATTAAATTGTCCAAAAAATAAAATTAGTTTTAATTGTTTAAAAAACTGTGCAACAATTTAAATAATTTAATTTTTTAATTTTATGAATATCAATCTTATTTTATATTTAAAAATTCAATTTCATTGCATACTTCAAGGCATTTTATACAATCTCTCTTCGTTTTCAGTCCGGTATTAACTAACACAATTTCAAATAATTTTTTTTATTGTAACTGTTACAGTTAAACACGGAAAAGATTTTTTATTAATAACAAACACACACACTCACACAAAAAGACTGTTGATGATACAGGTGTTTGGCTAATGGCTGTATTTTTTTTTTAACAACTCAGTTAATATCTTTTCACTCTACATCACTCAAATAGGATGATATTGAATTTTAGAAAGATTTTGAAAAGTTTTTCTTATTACAATGATTAATTTATTTATTAAATGGGCGTATGATAAATATTTTTACAAAATTATTCATTATACGCCAGAGTGGTCTTGAAAAAAAGCTTAAATTAACTATACGTATGGTTGATATGTATATGAAACAATTACATATTTCACATACGTTCTAAGCATAAAAAATTTGACTAACATGTATATATTTTCAAATTAGTAAATTTAGTTGGTTTTGTAGTTTACAGTAGATTTTTAAAGTTAAAATTGTACATACAGTTTAATTAAATAATTTAAGTTTAGGTATATTTTCGTTTTACAATAGTACAGCCATGTTAAAGTCGTTTTTGCTTCATCATTTCATCTCGTTTATTTACCTAAAATTCACCATTTACCATAGCCTCTAACAATCCCGAAAAATGATGAACAAACAATTTTTTTATAGTTTTTTTTTTTAATTTCACATTCACACAAATTGTTTTCCAACAAATTTCACCATCTAGTTTGTTGTTCTTTTTTTGAAGACAATGTGCTGTTGGTCATATTCCTATTTAAAATGACAACAATATTTTTGTTGAACGCTCTCCAGTTCTGTAGCAAAATTACCTTTGGCATTTGTCAATGCTAGTGGCAAAAATTACGCTACAGTTACAACACTGTTAAAAGTATCAAGACCTTTACTATAAAAATTTCCTTTTTATTATTTTTCCTTAATATGTTTGTTGTTTTTTTATACTATTAATGGTTTTATTAACCAATTAGTTGCGCATTAAGTTTTGTTAAATGATAATTTTATGAAATTTCGAATTTTTATAAATTTTGTATAAATAACTATTTACTCAATATTCACCTTTAAAACTAATACTTTAATAGCTAAAAAACAATTTACACTCCCTTTATAAAGTAAATACCAAGTTATCTTGCCTTTTATATTAAAAAAGTGTTCACTATTAAGGAAAAAAAGAAAAATTTATAATAAATATATTTTTGCTTTCATCACAGTTAATTAGCTATACGTTATTTATGGCAGAGAAACATAGGAAAAGGAAATGAAACGAAACAAATGAAAACAATTTGTATTTAAATAATAAAGAAACATTTAAATATTTTTAATATTCATAACAACTTGAAGCCTTGATAGTTGGTTTTTGAATTCAAGGTTGAAATTTTTCAAACGTACCTCGTATAGATTACTTTTTATATACATTTTTTTAAAATATTTGTTTATGTGTTAGTATGCAATTTAATTTCTTTTTATATATAGTTATGTTTTATTTAGAGTGCTGTTGCTTTAAAGCCTCATACATACATGCTACATCACTCCCTATCAGAAAGACCTCTTCTCCAAAACACACACGTACTTACTTATTTATGGTCTACTGTTTCTCAGCCCACTTTTGCTGCTGCTTTCTGTCCTTAATGGCTAAGAAAAAAATATAATTTTTCTTTTTTTTTCATTAGACAGTTGTGCTGGCTGGTCTGCTCGGGCTGACTGACTAGCTGGTTGGTTGGTGTAGTATGGTTTGGTCTGGTCTTCTAGCATGCCTTTTTGGGTAGGTTGATTGACTTTATTACGTCTGCCTGCTCTTTTCTCTTTTCCTCTACTCTTTTCCTTTGTTACGTTCTACACTATATAATGTTGGCCTGAATGTTGTTTTTGTTTTAGTTTGAAATGGTTTGTTATTCATTCCTTTTTTTCTTTAACGTTGCCATGATTTTCATCAGAGACAAAATGATATGACGTGCCTAAGTAGAAAATACTGCCAACTAAAAATAAGAAAAAAATATATATAAAATAAAGAAAAATTAGAAAAATATTACAAATACAAAAGTACGGACATTGAATAGAAATTGATTATTACTTATGTATTTATAACAAACAAAAAAAAAAAATTGGAAAAAATATAGAACATTTTAAGCATACAATTTTTTGTTCATATATAGCGTATAAATACTTATTAAAATTATGGCCAATTATAATAAGCAATGCAATTTGCCAAACAAAACGAATTATATTATTGAACATTGTTATTATGACAAGATGATTACATTTTTCTAAAAAGAAAATTTTTTCGAGAATTTCATAAAAATTTTCTATAATATAAATTTCTCAAAATTTATCTCTAAAAAGGTTAGCCTATCTTATATTACCCTTGTTTGGGTCCCTGAGCTCCTGATATCGCTAACGCCGTTTTAGTATCAATTTTGTTAGGTTTTATGAAGAGTAGTGTCCTACGATTCATTCTTCAAAAGCTTGAAAATATATGGAATAACCTAGACATATTCATAGGGGTCATGTTATTGGGGCTTTTCCTTAATGAGAAATTAACGCGATATACTAAGGTTGATAGCAGTCATAACAGGACACTGGGTACTAGACAGACAAGCGAGTCGACTTGGGCTCCGCATCAATGAACAATGATGTAGTTGTAAAGATAAAGGGAACGTAGTCGTTAAGCCGTTAAAAGAAGCAATTTTCCTGACAGTCACTTTATATCTAATCTTATCTGGGTTTAAACTTAAAGATATTTAATACAACATCTGACGTTTAAAGTGGTCCTGTCAATACGGAGTACATTAGACTCTTCTTGATTGTTCGTGGGCAGTGAACTTTCACGATAACCAACATAAAAGGAAAAGTTATTGAATTTTTCTGCAAAAGGAAAATTTTTCGAAAATAAGCTCTGAAAAGAAAATTTATCAAGTATTTTCGCTAAAAAGAAACTGACATCCAACAATGTCGCAGTTGATAAACGAAATAAAGAACTAACATATCCACTGCCGTGGCCCAGCTCTAGCCATTGGCAGTCACTTCATATCCAATCTTGATAAGATATTTGAGTCGAAACTTAACGATATCGGCTGGCTCTAATACTACATCTGATGAGTGGAGTGGGCTTGTCAAAACACACTATCTTCGACTCCATTGTCTCTATCAAAGTAATCTCTTAAAAATGAAAGTATTAAAATTTTCTCTAAAAAGAAAATTTATAGATTTTTTTTTAAATTTTCACTAAAACACAAAATTTATTGAAATTTTTTTCAAATAGGAGAATTAATCAAATATTTCTATAAAATCGAAATTTATCGAGAATTTGCAAGAAAAACTAAAAACAAAAATACTTTTTTCTATATTAAAAAATTATCTAGTTAGTTTGAAAGGGAAATCAAATCCGAAGAAATACACCTGGGCCTCTATCGGCGCTGTTGTGCACTCCTTAACCAGTGTCTCAGGTGGGAATCAAACCCATCAGCTCCGGTCTATTTAAGAGCCTTATTTATAACAATTTATCAAAGGTTTATAAGGGAAATTTTCATACAAAATTTGTTCTATAAACTTTTGATAAATTGTTATGAATTTCTTCGTATTAGACTTAAATACAATCTCCTTTCAAAATAACTATGTACATAAAAATTATATAAAACTTAAGAATTTATTTAAAATTTTTTATAACAGTAATCAATAGTTAAGTAAACTACAGCCTTTCTCTAAATACTAACAAATCCTAATTCCAAAACTATGGGCTATATTTCTTAACAGTTATTTTATTTGTGTATAATACGTATAAGCCTCTTATGTTTTTTAATTTGACTTCTATTTTTTCTTAATAAATAAAAGTATACATTTTTTACTCTTCACATATTTATTTCTATAAAAAAACAGCTTTTATTTGTTTAATTTAAAATATTAAAAAATATAAATTTATAAAAAAGAAAACAGAAATACATATTACCTCGTATTCATTCAGCACTTTTTTATTTTACTTTTCATTTTGGCATCTACACTTAATGGTTTTCATTTTCACATCATACAAAGCTGAAGAAGATGGTTGCATAGAATGGAAAAAAACAAGGTTTCCATCTTATTTAAACAGTTCAGAAGGTTTTTCTTATTTTCTTAATGTTGACCTGCATTTTGCCCTTCAAGGTTTTTTTTTTTTTTTGCTTACAGACAGTACAATTATACATATATAAATATATAAATTTATCTTGGTATGAAGATATCACAAGACTTTGTTTAATTTATATTGATTTTTTTTTGTACATATATATATTTTTTGATTCATCATCATCTGTCTTGTATGTTTTCTTTTAAGTTTTTAGCAAGTAGTAAGAAAATTTATGTCTTTTTAGAATAAATGTTTTATGTTTCATTTTTTTTTTTCATTTGCTAAACTTTAGTTCAACTAGATTTCAATTTAATATTTTAGTTTATTTCTCTTTGCTTTCATTCATTTATTTACTTTTGTATTGAAATGTATTGAAAAATATTAACTTTTTGTCAATTTATTTTGTTCTCTTCATTCAAGTTATTTATTTTACGAATATTATTCTATATATTTTATTTGTAGGTAGTTATAGTTGGTCTTTTGCATTCTTAAGTAATGAAAATATTGTCACAATACACTGAAAGAAAAAAAAGGGTAACAACTTTAAATTCATTAAAAAAAGAATTCGTGCCCTGTTAACACATAAAATTATTATGTTTATCACAAATTTATAGAAATTTCTCATAAATTTATCAAAAATTGTGCTCAATCGCGAACAGCGAACTTATCGATTTACGATTTATGAGAAATTTCCATAAATATGTGATAAACACAAAAATTTATTCTGTTTATCACATATTTATGGAAATTTCTCATAAATCAATAATTTATGAAAAATTATCTTCAATCGCGAACAGCGAACTCATCGAAAACTCTTCAAATCAAAAACTTTTTGAAAAGTTTCTTAAATTGAGTTTTAAATCAGATTTTTATCAGAAACTATCTTAAATCGCAAATTCATCAAAATCTTTGTCAAATCGAAAATTTATCGCAAATTACCTTAAGTTGAGAACAAGTTGAGATTTTATAGAAAATTTGCGAATTTTCACAAATTTACCAAAAATACAGAGAATAATCGTGAAATTCTTTTAAATAGAGAATTAATTGTTTTAAATCGATCATTTATCGAAAATTGGCATAAATAAACAATTTTTCAACATTTTTTTTTTTTAAATCAACAATTTATAGGAAATTTTCTAAAATCAAGAACCTATAGAAAATTGTCGTAAATCGAAATTTATCTAAAAAAATTAGAATTTATTGAAAATTTTCTCAAAATGAAAATTTATCGAAAAAATATTGTCTTGAAATAAGAATTATTGAGAATCCATCAAAAATTCTCTTAAATCGAGAACTTATCGAAAATTGTCTTAAAATGAGATTTTAGAAAAAATTATCTAAAAATGCGATTTGATTGAAAATTCTTTCAAATCATCGTTCTATCGATAATTTATCGAAAACTCTATTAAATCGAGAACATATCGGAAATTTTCTTAGAGAATTCAGAGAAAATTGTCTTAAAATGACAATTTAATGAAAATTATCTTAAATCTAGTAATTGGAAATTTTGCGAATATGGCTTGAATCGAGAATTTTTAATTTCTCTTAAATTAAGAATTTGTCGAAGATCGTTAAGTCGTGAATATATCAAAATTTTTTTGAATTGAGAACTAACTGAAGATTTATTTAAAACTAGCTTAAATCGAGAATATATTAAAAATTATAATTTCTCAAAAATTCTATTAAATGCATTTGGTTTTTCAAAGATTAAAACAGAGTCTTTGATCTTTTTTATAAGTGTAATGTAAAATTGTGTAAAATTGTAAGTATTACATTTGTCCGTCCGTCCCATTGGCTGCCACTCGGTCTCTGCACTCTTGCACACACACACTCCAATCTACATATATCTGTGTAAAACCATTTCGACTTTATTTCGATTGCGGATAAATGCGCCATTTCTCAAATACTTAAAATTTTTTTGCGTCGCATACCATTTGCCATTGATTAATGGCTTTTTCAAGTTTTCTGTGTTTTTTATATATTTTTAATTTTTTTTTTATTTCATATATAAAAAGCAATATTTGTGTGTCATTGTCGTCCAATATGCACAGAAATAAACAGACAAACAACATTGGTTCACATCCCTTTTTGGCTGTGAACAACAAAAATCTGACTTTAAGCACTCGGAAAAAAAATCGCGTACAAGAAAAAAAAATTGGTTTCCGAAAATACTCTCACTTTGGATAGATTTTTTTTATTATAATTTTATTTTTGTTCGTATTTTGTTTTCTTTTTGCCAGTTGTAGACATTTGTGTCGTGTATGCGACACATTATTCCAGACATTTCGTGACAGGAACTTCTGAAAATTGCATTCACTGCAATTACAAATTATATGTTTATACATACACGTATATACATTATTATGTGTGTTTGTATAGGGAGAGATGGTTGTTTAAAAGATTGTGCTAAAATTTTGTTCCTTTTTCTTATTGCCCAGTAGGTTCACAAGGCTAAAACATATGCATTTCTTCCAAATGTTGACATCATAGTCCGTAAGTAATTTACCAGGGAGTCCATCATGACCCCAAGTCACCTATTTCTTGTTCCTTAGTAATCTAAAGAGTAGTCGTTTATATATTCTACATATAAATCTATTGAATTTAGAAGCTAATGTTCATTTAAAATCAAAGTTAAATTAGAACCTATACAAACTTAAAACTCCTAATCCGGTGCTCATTACCCCAAATTACAGGTTTTAAGTAAAACAAGGTAAAGACTTAAACTTACTCAACAACTTACTTTTCTATGACTACCAAATAGCGTTTACATTACTTAGATGACTTTCAAATAATGTATTACATAAGTACTTACTCTTCAGACTTGACAGAGAATTTCCAAACTTTGAGAAAACTAATAATAAAAGCACTGAAACAAAACAATTTACTTAACTACCTTTTTGCAGACTATCGTAGTAAGTACTTACCTTACCTCCTATTTGTAAGTGAGCGTGGCAAGTACTTGCCTCCAATTTCATCGTCGAGTTAATATAATGATCTAAAATTCCATTGTGCAAGTAAATTTTAGCATTTTAACCCCTTACTTTTCAATGTATGTTTTTGCTGGTAAAGTTTAAATAACTATATGTTTGCAAAGTACTTTAAGTATTGTTATGAAATGCCAAATAAAAAAATTCTTAATAGTGTGACACTCGCGTTAAAATTTGTTATTTTTAAATATATTTTTGCCAAGTTTATTTTATATATTTTTTATATTTTTGTGGATTTTTTTATGATAACTATGAGTGAGCTTTGTTAAATTTTGTTTAACATTTGTATATGTTTTCAACAATGTATTTATTTCATCTTTGTACATATGCAGTACTTATGTATATACGTATGTAAGTATGTATGTAAGTATCCAAAGTACTGCTACAATTATTTTTCTATATGTAGACATTTTGTTCTCTGAAAATGTTGGCAGTCCCTTTTGTACTTGATGTATATTTTTTTTCTTAATTTTTTGCTGGTATTTCATTCAAAAGATTTCCTAAGTGACTTTGTGTAGTAGCTAAATTTAACATTTCACATTCAATATCCTCATCTACTTACTTATTTTTGCATTTATAATAATATTATGGTCGAGAAGGAGATTTAAAAGAATGTATTCTTTTGAATGAAATGAAATGTTCAACAAAGATTTTAGAGAGGACTCAAATCAAGGCATCAATTTTTATTCCATTTTTAAAGGGATTTGCGAAGAATGGACAGTGTAAATCGAGAATCTATAACAAATTTCTTGAGAAAAGAAATTATCAGAAAATCTTAAATCGAGTATCTTTAGTAATCCTCATAAATCGAACATTTTTGTAAACAAGAATTTATTTAATTTATCTCTCATATTGTGAGAATTATCAAAATATCTCACAGATCGAAATATATAGAATATTCTTCTATAAAAGTCACTCATTTAGAAATATTTCATTGATTAATATTTTGAATTATTCGAAAGTCTCTTTGTTATTTAAATAATTACAAAATTCTCTTTAATCGTTGATCAATGAAGTATTCTCTTGATTGAATTTATCGACTCGAGAAACCGAGAATTTATCAAATATTCTTCAACGAATATCGGCTTTTTAACAGTTGAATTTTTCAAACACTGGGTGAGCCTCTGAGAATATGGTAAATCAGTTTTCTCTTATCCTAAAATATAAACTTTACCCTGCATTTCTCTTTTTACCGCAACTCACTGATCCTGTGAATTTGGATTTAAATCACAGAAATTACGTGTCCGACCAACTTACCAGCCAAGACATAGTCCTGAGGGCAACTGGCCACCCGTAGTACGGTTTGGTATGTCTAATCAATCCAAGGAATATCCGAGGAGTGAAATGGCATTACTAGTCTGTCATGACAGACTAGAGGTACTGGTAGTTCACATATCATCAAGATAACATGCCCCCGGAGGTAAATATTTTCACTGTCGAAAATTTAACAAAATTTTTTTTTTACATCGAGAATTTATCAGGAATATTCTCAGATCGAGAATTTATTAAGTTTTCTCTCAGATCGCGATTTTCTTAAATCAAAAATTAATTCAAAATTCTCTTAAATCGAGAAATTGTCGAGTCAATTTTTTATGTTACAGGGTTAAATGAGAACAACTGAATTTTTGGAAGAGTTGGGTATAGAAATTTTTCATGAATTCGATTTTTTTTCAATATTTAATCGGAAATTGTTTTAAATTTGTGGAAACATTTACAAGTGAATGTTGGTAACTAAGAGTGTTCTAATATATGGTCCAGAGACAGATGTAAACTGGGTTATTTTGTAGTAGTTCTTTATATTAATCATCTTTAATCAGAATTTTTCAAACAAAAAATTTTTCAAAAAATATAAAAAAACGTAATTTTCATGTAATTTCTATAGAAAACACTTTCTATAAAAAAATCGCTATTGAATGTAAATGTTTTCTCTGCATAATTTTGACTATTTTTTTAAAAGATTTCTCCCAAAAGGATTAACTATTGAAGAACTTTTTTAGAAAAAGTTAAAAGTCTTTAAAGTACTTAGATGTTGAGAATTTACTTCCTTTCCCTGTAAAGATAATTAATTAAAAAATTATTAATTTAATAAGTTAAACGAATTTAAATTTACAATATTAACTAATTCCTTTACAATCGAATGAATAAAATATGAATAATTTGTTTGAACATTCTATTACTTACAAGTTTAAGATATACATACGTGCGAAACTGTGTATGTGTAAAAAGTATAAATGTATATGTTATCATGTAACAAATACATATGTGTTACATAAGTAACATTTATATAAACATACATATGTATGAATACACACATACAAATAACATATTTTTGTATAATCTTTTATGTACATAAATTTATTTTTAAGAGTTTTTCCAAAAGGATTTATTTTTTAATAACATCAGCAGCAACAGTAACAACAAAAACTCTTTTTCTCATAAAATTGTATTTATATAGTTTAAGTTACAAGTATGTACAAATATTATACAAATTTGAAATATTTATTTTCTTGTCAGTTTAAATATTTTTGCAAATTAAAATTGTATACATATGTACATACATATGCATATGTATATGTGTTCAAATATCTAACAATTTTTTACAAAAAAACACACACACCTTAACAAACAATAATTAATATTATAGCTTAATTGATTTCAACAAATTTTTCATAAATATTTTATTTGTTTAGAAAATGTTTAAAAATAATATTTGAATTTTCTATTAGATTGTGTATTTTGTTTAAAACAAAAAAAGTAAATAAAAATACTTTCGCTAAATCCCAATAGAAGGTCATTTGAATTTTTTAATTTAATCTACCACAAAATTAAATACACTTCGAGTTATTTTGTGTAAAATTACATAGAGCTTAAATTATATTACAAGTATTATTTACGTCTGATGGTCATTATAAATGATTAAATCAAACACATATATTTTCTTGAAATCGTAAAGGGATTTTTAATAATAATGTAGTAGATAGAAAACAATGTTTATTATATTTACTGCTTATGTTCTTTAAATAAACTACACAAATTCAAGAAGAGTATTTTGTTTCTAAAGTGTAGTTTGTAAAAGTATCAAATAATTATACTTTATCCAAATCATGTTGAAATATTTTTCTAATTGGATGAAATGCAGCTCATTTATTTGACCGAAATAGTTAGTTGATAATCATGATTATAAAGAGAAGTTTTTCGAATTTAGCCAAGATTATAGTCTAGCATGGAAATCAGTATAGTCAATAGTTAAAACTTAGATCAGATCAATATAGTTTGAACTAAAGGTAAAACTATAATGTAGACTATAAACTAGACTATAGCATAGATTGTATACTATCCAGTAGACCAGTCCATAGACTACACTAAGATTGCAGTCTAATCTTTAGACTATAGACTGCACTAAGGACTAGCCTATAGACCAGATTATAGACTGTACCAAAAACTAGCCTATATACTAGGCTATAGACTTAACTTTTGATTCGATGAACTATAGACTAGACCGCAGACTAGACTATAGATTAGTCTATAGACTAGACTATAGATTAGTTTATAGACTAGACTATACATTAGTCTATAGACTAGACTATAGACTAGACTATAGACTAGACTATAGACTAGACTATAGACTAGACTATAGACCAGACTATAGACTATAGACTAGACTAAAGACCAGACTATAGACTATAGACTAGACTATAGACTAGACTATAGACTAGACTATAGACTAGACTATAGACTAGACTATAGACTAGACTATAGACTAGACTATAGACTAGACTATAGACTAGACTTTAGACAAGACTATAGACTAGACTATAGACTATACTATAGACTAGAATATAAACTAGACTATAGACTAGACTATAAACTAGACTATAGACTATACTATAAACTAGACAACAGACTGTAGACTATAATATAGGTTTAGCTTTAAACTTGACTTTATACTAGACTATTGACTATACTATAGACTGGACTATAAGCTAGATAATAAACTGGACAATAGACTAGACTATAGACTAGACTGTGAACTGTGAATAGTCTAGACTATATTATATACCATAGACTAACTACTGTCTGGATTATGGCTAAAATGTTATTGCGTAAAGTCCGTGATGTAGTGATTTAAATGGTCTTTCATGTCATCCTCAATAATAACTATCTTGATTTTTATTATTTTTTCAATTACTTCCACCATTTTCTTTTTGCTCCCCTTTTTTAAAAAACACACATATAGTAAAAACGTAGAAGTACAATTGTAAGTTAGTATTTATTTTCATATATCTACAATACACATATAACTACATATGTGATTTTATTATATTTATGTAATAACAATATGTTTTAATGACTACTTCACATTTTTGCAGCAAAAAAAATAACCGTAGTTTTTTCCCTCAACTTTTACGCTATTTATTTTTACCAAATATATATAAAAAAACATATGTTTACTTTAACCAACTTTTCCGTTATAGTTTTAAATGATTGTTAACTCAACTATGAATACAATTTTTATTTGAAAAAAAAACTTTTTTTGGTTGTTTGTTAGAGAAATTGTTTTAATTGATAAATTTAATATTTATAATGTTGATGTTCTCGAAAAAACATGCATTCATATGTGTTTATTAATATACATTTTATTTGTTTTTCTTTATAGGTGAGTGATTTTCTTTTAATTAACGAGGATAAATAACAAAATTTATTATGTAAGTTAAAAATTTATTAAAATTATAGCTAAACAAATATTAAGACTAACTTTTAAAGCCTGTTGTAAAACCCTTTTATTATTTAATTTCTACACAAACAACAAAAATCAATTAATTATTCTAATTCTAACATATTTAAATTAATTTCTTTTTATGTTTTATCTATCTTCTACCACAAACAATAATAATAAAAACTACAACAAGAAAATGTTGGAAAAAAATTGAAAAATTAATTACACGTTTAATTACAGCTCGTTAGCACAACATCAAACGCATTAATAAATGAAATAATGAATAAAAATTCATCTTCTATTTGAACTATAAGAGGAAAGCAATTGAAAAAGAAATACGCAAATTTGTTCTTAGAAAAAAAAAATTCAACCAACAACAACACACACTTTTTAACAAAGAAAACTTTTTTTTATAAAATTGTTTATTTCAAAACCCTCTAAAACAGCGTTTCCTAAAAATGTTTCCTGCTGGATGCGCATTGTTTAGAAATCGCTTTCGATGACGAAATATGAATAGCTTATATATAATATATTTATGTACATATATAAAGTACCTTAATTAAGACCCTCCCCTTAAGTTTTTTAACACAAAGTTGAGAACCCCTGCTTTCAAACAATAAATAGAGAGAGACACACAATAGTCGTACAATTCTTATACAAAATGTTTTTTTTTACAAAATCCTTATGGATCAAAAAGTGAAAACGATTTGCTATAAAAATTTACATATTACACCCATAAAATAAAAACAAAACAAATAAATACAACAATTGCCACCCAGCACTGTTAGTAAGCGGTAGCAATAGCAGCAACAATTCATTAAAATAAAGGTGAAACTTCTATAACAACCAAGTCAATTTTTCTACTTTAGTGAATATTTAAAACAAGGACAAAAAAAGGGTCAGCAGACGACATACATATTAAAATTATTGGGCTTTAAACTCATTAAGCAAATCAACATGGTTTGTCGAAAGAGCATGACTATGTTTATAGCAAAATAAGGATTAAATAAAAATTATTCAACTTATAAGTTTTGTAGGATTTAAGACTTCTTTTAAAATTTATATAATAAATTGTTTACCTGCTAAAAAATTTCGTTAGTATTTGGTTAATTGATTAAGTCTTTATTTCTGTTAACTCCCCTTTTAAAATAGTTTGCTTTGAAAAAATTTTTTAACACAAAGAACTTTGATCTTTTCAATGCTGATCTTTATTATGACGATATTTTATTATTTAAGTTTTTTTTTAAGATTTGTAAAGAATTTTATTTGAAAAATATTACACTCATTATACTAAGTCAAAATTCAAACGATTTTTTATACAATAGTTAAGAAGAAACAAAACAAACATCAAGAGTGCCTGTTAAATAAATGTATTTTTTAGCGCAAAATTATTAGACCAGACCTTGTAAAGTTGGATCAAGCTATTGTTTAAACAAGAAAAAATGTTCTTCGCTTTTCTTGAACAAAAAATAACTTTTACTCACTCAAGATCTAACTTTTCTATGACTACTACTTAGCATCTGCATTACCTAGGAGGGCTTTAGTAATAACTTACAAATAACATTATATGTAATAACTTCATATTTTGTAGAAAAACAAGGAGAACATTTTTTTCTAAAACTAATATTAGACTCAGTGGACCTGCACTTTTTCAATAATAAAAAGTACATACTTATCTCCTTATTTACAAGTGATCGTACGAAGTACTTACCTAAATCTATACTTGTAAGCAAGCGTAGTACGTACTTATCTATAACCGTATTAAAAAATGACTTAAAATTTTATTGTGTTTGGCAATTTTAGTCTTTGCTGGTTAAAGGTCACTTTCAGTCTAACGGGCCCCATATAAAGATCTTTGAAAAACTTACTCCTAACATTCACAATTTATCTATAAACGTTAATATTATAATTAATGAATGACGAAGTGCTTTACGAGAACTCCTGCCATGTTGGCCTAATTTCAGCTACTAGGAGAACTTATGTAACGACTCATCGTTCCATTATGTTTTCATTAAGCGATGGGAATGTACGTATCTGGAATTTTCGGTAAAGTAAAAGTGAACTTTTCTCAAATACTTCAGCTATCTAATCTCTGTCCAATGCTGCCTAGATGCTTAATTTTCAAGATTTAAAAACATAACTTCCATTTACAACTACGCAAATAGGATGGCCTCTGTTGAGTCAGCATTAACATCTAGAGCTGTAACTGGTAGACCGAATTATGAATCCTTGAAATATGCCGAAAACTTTGTTCTTCTCTGAACTTAAATGGACCTTTCATCATCTTTCAATCCAGCACACTTCTCAATTAACCGACACACTCATAGAAAGCAACATCTGACACATATACATTTAACTAGCTTAGTCCCAAATCACTCCTCTGTGGGGCATCTAATTCCATCGGCAACAGCACCGAACAGCACGAATTATGAATCCTTAAAATTTACTGAAAACTTTGTTCTTCTCTGAACTTAAATACACCTTTCATCATTTTTCAATCCAGCACACTTCTCATTCAACCGACACATTCATAGATACACATATACATTTAACACGTTTAGTCCCAAATCACTCAGAGGAGTTAAAACATATCATCAGTTAATAGTCCCGACAGACTGGAAGTAATGGTAGCAATTCTTTTCCCCGGGATTGCTATAAACACCAACATGGGGTCATTCCGGGGGTGCTGCTTTATATTACAATATAAATCTTAACTTTTCTGAGGAAAGTAGGTCACCAATTACATCTTCTTTTATTTTATTATGATTCAAAGATCTCGTAAACATTTCCATATATGAACCTGATACTAGAGGGAATCGTAGTGACCATTACTATTATACCATAAAATTTTAAATTCGACGGAAACGGACTTCAAGTGTTAAAATCACTTAATAGACATTCGATACAAAATTTGAAATTCGCCTCAAATAGCCGTTTAAATATTTAAAAGCTGGAAAAATAAATAATCTGTTTGAAGCCCTAGACTAATAAACACACAAAAGTATATAGTAAAAATAACAAAACTCTTGAACAAAAAAGGACTCGCTAATGGTATCCCTTCATAAAAACCCCCCGAGGCATTAAAATAATAAAAAGTGAAAAAAACATGGAAAAATCCTAAATAAAAGCTTAAATAAAGGTAATAGCTATTGAACTCTTTATGTAGTCTTCCCTCAACACCTCCTTCCTAGAACTGGCTTTAACAGTTTTTAGTGTTATTTTTAACTTTTTTCATTTGATAACATTTTTCTTTGTTTTTTTTTTCTGTTTCGGAAAACGCTAGCTCAAAAGAGAACGGCAGTGGTGATGGCATAAACCGAAAACTACAGTTTGAAAACAAAAATCAACTGAAGGTAAAAAATATGTACACAAATCCATACATACATATGTATGTAGGTATGTATAAAAGTACTTTGAAATGTACATATAGTAGCAGTAGGAAACATATATACATATACATACTAACTTAGTAGCCAAAGGGGTATTTAATGGGTTGATGGATGGAGCAGCATATAAAATTGTAGGGAATAGAGGTGGTTGGTATTGTTGGTTGCACTGTTGGCGGTGGTGCTGTAGTGGCATTAGTGGTAAAGGACTTTTTCATACAATAAACTATCAAACTAAACCCAAAGCAACAACAAAAATATATTCAAGTCAAACCTACAAAAAACAAAAATGCATGAAAAATTCAACACTTTTCATTGCTTATCGATCGCTTGGACTTGGTCTATACTAAAATATATGTATGTATAATATAGTTTTTCAGGACTTTGTGTATTTGTCTGTGTTTAAGTAAAATAGAGGTACATGCGGCGGTTACAGTTTATATCCTTTTTTGTGTGTTGTATATTATTTTAAAGTACATTTTTGTATGTTGCATTTTCATGGTTGTAGCTGGTTTAACATTTTTCCATATATATTTTTGTTTTTGTTTTTTGTTTGTATTTTTATTATTGTTGTAATATGTTAAAAGGATAAAGGGAAAAATCATTTATGTATGCACTCCTCTACATACATACACACTTACCTGACTTATAGTCAAAATAAAGATGCATAAAAACTATACTACAAAAAAAACTCGAAATAAAATATAAATTTTGATGCATTTTAATACATATTTGAGTGCTTGCTTCTCTGCTGTTACAAGAGCAGTGCTTGTTGCAACACTACAACCATAAACTATATTCTTTAAGTTTTGATATATTAAAAATCATATTTTCAGAAAATAATAGTTTAACATGTAATAACAAAAAAAAGAAATATTTACATATAAAATACGGATATTAATAATATGCATAATTTATATACATTTATACATATGTTAATATCTAATTGGTATTTATTTATTAAACACACATAAATATATAAGTTTGAGTAAAATCTAAGAAATTTTAAGTTAATTCAAGTGCAAAATTTTATCAACTATCAATTAGATAAGTAGGTTAAGGAGATTTTCTTCTTGCTGATTTTCCTATAACAGTCGTTTAAGATTCACTTTCATTGTTAATTTCAAAATATCTGATCAATTTTTCTTTTAATTTTAGGCTGAAAATATTATGCTATGATACAAAGTTTAAGGGTTTATGATTTTAAATCAGTTAAGTTTCATTAGTTTCTTAGTAGTTTATATGAAAAAAAAAACTATGTATTTTGATTTAAGAAAACTTTAAATCCCTTCAAAAAATAATACGAATATAAGAAACTAAGGAGGTGTTACTTTTTGGTCCCATACCCGATATACGACTTATAAATTTTAGAAATGATTAGCGAAAGAATTGATCAGTTGTTGTTCCCTTAGTACTTAGCAGGTCTGAGAGGTAATGATTGTATTTTCAATTACAATTACATGTGCAATTATTGTAATTGATGCTTTACCAATTACAATTACTTTTAATTAAAAATTTGCCAATTCCATTTATTTGTAATTGCAGATAAAGCTTTTCAAATAGCAATAACATGTAAATATAATTGAGAATTAACCAATTACAATTACTTGTAATTGTAAATTTCTTCCTTATAATTACAAGTAAATGGTAAATTCAATTACAAATTACAAGTAATTAAAATTAACAAAATTTTAATTAGAATTACAAGTAAAAAACTTCAATTAAAATTACAAGTAATTGTAATTGATTATTGCTCAATTACACACTACTAGTAGTTGAAATTGACCATGTAATGAAAGACTTTGTGTAATCATTACC
Organism: Lucilia cuprina; assembly: GCF_022045245.1. Lineage (NCBI taxonomy): Eukaryota > Metazoa > Arthropoda > Insecta > Diptera > Calliphoridae > Lucilia > Lucilia cuprina. The sequence goes on along the minus strand of NC_060951.1, from coordinate 60,654,550 downwards.
CTAAATGCATGGTACTTTGTTAATAAGTAAGTAAATAAGTTAGTTTGTGTGTTAGTTACTTAGTTAGTTAGCTAGTTAGTTAGGTAGTTAGTTAGATAGTTAGTTAGCTAGCTAGCTAGCTAGCTAGTTAGTTAGTTAGTTAGTTAGTTCATTAGTTCGTTAGTTAGTTAGTTAGTTAGTTAGTTAGTTAGTTAGTTAGTTAGTTAGTTAGTTAGTTAGTTAGTTAGTTAATTAGTTCGTTTGTTCGTTAGTTTGTTAGTTAGTTAGTTAGTTAGTTAGTTAGTTAGTTAGTTAGTTAGTTAGTTAGTTATTTAGTTAGTTAGTTAGTTAGTTAGTTAGTTAGTTAGTTAGTTAGTTAGTTAGTTAGTTAGTAAGTTAGTTAGTTAGTTAGTTAGTTAGTTAGTTAGTTAGTTAGTTAGTTAGTTAGTTAGTTAGTTAGTTAGTTAGTTAGTTAGTTAGTTAGTTAGTTAGTTAGTTAGTAAGTTAGTTAGTTAGTTAGTTAGTTAGTTAATTTGCCTAATAAATACTTGTATATACCATTATACTTAACCAATATAATTATTCTTTTACCGAAGAATCTCAAGTCCTCTAAATGTATACGCTTCATAAGTTTTTCTTAATACTAGTTACCATCATGCAAATCAAAAGTCCTTCTATCGTACAAATTTTCTTCTGAAATCATTGACATTTAAATGTGAAGTCCTTAAATGTAACAATTTTTCGTTAACAAATGCATAAATAAGTATTTTTCGTCTTCATCTACGTTTCTTTTCAAAAATGTTTTCAAATTTTATAAACAAATACACATGCATATTTTGACAAATACTTGTATATTAGAACGGTCCCTGAAAAATATATTTTTTTGCAATAAATCATACTGATTTAAAAATCGGACATATTATGAATACATTAAAATATGTAAAAATAATTGTAACAAAATATATTTATTTAATTCAAACATATATTGTTGACACAATCATTTGTATGGTTACGGTGACCATAACATTGTAGAATTTAAGTTTAACTTCTGATAGATTTAGACGCCTCCAAACCACAAATATTTTGAAAAGTTCCTGACTAATATATCACATGTATTTTATTTACACAATATTTATGTATGTCATTCATACGTAGCTACATATCCATACATATGTACATTTATTTTTGTTTTCTTTTCATTGAATGAATATTTTGTGTATTTTTTTGTATATTTTCATTTTTGCTTATTTATTTTTCCAAATATGCATGTAATTGCATAATATTTTTGCATCAACTATTTATGCAATATACAAAACAAAAAAATTGACAAAAAAAAGTTGTGAAAAAAATGAAATCATTTAAACGAAAATATACAATATTAATGCAGAATACTATATCAGAAGCAAAGAACAAAAAGAAAACATAAATTGTAACAAAATAATATAAAAAGTAAATAAAAAAAATCGAGAAAATGTTATATATTAGTAAAATAAACATGTGTTTATTAAGGCATTCCACAAAAAAAAAAACAAATACATTTGCTTAAAAGAAATTGTTAAAAAAAATAATAAACCAAATAAGGACGAAGAATCTATATTGGGTTATAATTGGTTTTATCGAAATTTTTTTCGAACATGTCGATATTATTGTAGATAATGTGTTTTTCATTACATTTATGATTTGTTTAAGTTTGTAGAAAAATCTTTAAAGTTTTAATTTTTTGACTTAGCGCTTGTAAATATATTTTATTTGATTTACCTTAATTCTTATTCTTTTTTAAATTTTAGACTAAAGACAAAAAAACAACATCAAAGCTAATCTATTTTTTAAGGGCAGATTTAAAATGCAAACATTTTTCAATTTAATATTTTCTTTCTCTGTATTAAGGAAAACTTTAACTTTGTATGAGTGTGTGTGTGTTTTGTAGTGATTTAGTTTAGTTTACTTATAAATCAATTACATTTAAAAATATTTGTTACAACTGCTAACAAAACAAGAACAATAATAAAAAATAAATAAAAAAAATGTTCAAATATGTAATAACAAAAAGGTTGCATGCATGCAACAATACCAAAGACAACAATATATAAAAATGAAATAAAAACGAAACAAAGGAAAAAGTTTAAGCTAATATCCCAGTTAGACGCAAAGTGTCCATGTATCTCTTTTCAGTAATTTCCATAGCTTTTCAAATACTTAGTCATTTCACATGTATTGATTCTTTATAATGCAAAAAGCAAACATTTTAGTGTTAGTCAATATGACCACTCATCACTTTATTGGTTCTAAGTAATCTAGGGAGAAGACACTTTATTATTTTTCTTTGTTCTTATTCCTTTAAAAGTATTTATTTAACATATCATTAATCAATTATGGTATAATCAAGGCTTATCTTTTTGTAAACGAAAAGTGGTGTAATTGCGTCGGTGTAAAAAAAAATTGGATATCGCCTGGATCTGCAGGGAATATAACATATACACATATATGTATGAATGTATGAGCATACTAAACATGAAAAGCTTCTATCTATCTATAAGAGTTACGTCAATAAACAACAAAACGGGGTAAATATAACTAACGACCATTTTGTTTGAATCGCACTTTACTAAACGTAGTCCATACATATGTATTGTATATGGAGTTCATACATTAGACCTGACCATTAAAATTAAAGCTACAAAAAATTTTGTTTTCAAGATAAAAGTTTTTCATCATTCTCATCTAAAATCACAAAAATAAATGCAACAAACTGTATATTTATTTGCTGTAATTATTTGATATTATTGCAGAAATCATTGAAAAGGAAAGAAGAAAGATTCTTTCCGAGATATTCCATATTTTGAAGAGCTGCTCTAATATTTTCCATTAACACCCATCTCTTTATGCACCTACAGAACAGAGAATAGATGCATACACATGAGTACAATCAACACAAACACTTTTCCACAAAAGCTTATGTGTACTTTATGTCAGAGCTTTAAAAGTGTTTATTGAATTTTAGCCTGCAAGAAGTAGGTAAATTAGGTTTTCTTTTTGTTATGTAAAAGTTTAGCAAGAGTTTTAAAAATAAATCGTTTTTTTTTTTTTGTTTTTTTTTTTGAAGAAATTTTAAACACAGCTTTTAGTTTTAGAATAGAAACAAATTGAATTTATATTTCGTTTAGTGGATTTTATTACAATACATACATAAATGTTATAAAATAAATATATATAAACTAAATTTGAGTTACAATAAAATGAAGTTAAAAATCTTTTAAAAATTTAAATAAATGTTAAATCGTTATACAGAATATCTAGACAATTTCGATATTCCTAAAATATTGTTTGAAATGAAATGTATTTCCAATATCTTCCGGTAGGTTAGTTCGATTCCCACCTGAGGCACTGGTTAAGGAGCGCACAACAGGCCCGATAGAGGCCTAGGTGTATTTCTTCGGATTTGATGTACATATGTACATCCTCCTTTTAAACTAACTAACTAATACCAAATACACAAGCCTACATCAAAGTTTTTATAATTTTTCAATAACATTCGTTGTCAAAGTATACGATAATGTTCGTTTTCGAAATCTAAAGCAATCAAAACAATCCGTTGCCAGTCATGAGTTTACCACTTTTTTAACATCTAATCTATTAATCTATCTATCTATCTATCTATCTATCTATCAAAATATCTATCTATCTATCTATCTATCTATCTATCTATCTATCTATCTATCTTTTTATCTACCAATCAATCAATCAATCTATTTATCAATCAATCTATCTATCTGTCAATCTATCAATCTATCAATCTATCAATCAATCTATCTATCTATCTGTCTATCTATCTATATGTATGTATGTATGTATGTATGTATGTATGTATGTATGTATGTATGTATATCTATCTATCTATCTATCTATCTATCTATCTATCTATCTATCTATCTATATATCTATCTATCTATCTATCTATCTATATATCTATCTATCTATCTATCTATCTATCTATCTATCTATCTATATATATATATATATATATATATATATATATATATATATATATATATATATATATATATATATATAATATATTATATATATATATATATATATATATATATATATATATATATATATATATAATATATATATATATTATATATATATCTATCTATCTATCCATCTATCTACCTATCTATTTATGAATAATTTTTCTGTCTAAAGCCTAAAATCTATGACTTTTTGGAGTTTTGGTGTTCGATTAGCATTAGTAATTTAATAATAAAATTTCCTTTTTTTCTGACACCCACAAAATATTTCCTAAATCAAATAAAGCTGATTTGCTTTCTGCAAACTGTATTTCAAACAAATTAAATGAAACTATTTAGTAAATTTACTCAATTTCAAAATGCTTAACACTACAGACGTTTTAATGCATTTAGTTAAACTAAAATAAAAATTGGATTTAAAATTAACAAAAAAAGTAAAACAAAAAAACCGAAAAATCCTCTTGAATCTATTTGCGTTTTTAATGCTCTGGTGTATAAACAGGATGTCAGTCAGAGCAGGAGGCATTTCAGTGTATTTTGTCTATTTATTTTTTTTTTTTTTCATTTTCATTTCTGTATGTATTTTAAATATCGTTTCAATTTTATACGTTTATAGAACTAAAATGCATTTATTGTTAAAATGCAATAGTGTGAGTTGTCTGTATTTGTGTGTGATTGAGTTTGGATTTTGAAAATCGTATTTCAATATTGTCTATTTCAGTTTATTTGTCAGATTGTTGTGCATACATATTGTTCTTGTGTTTTGCTATTGTATTGTAGAATTTATTCTATTTCGTGTTAATACATGTGTTGACTGTTGTTATATGTGTGTGTGTGTGTTGTTTTTGTTGTTTCTGGTTTTTATTGTTGCTATTTTAAGCTGATCCTATTGTAGTGTTATGTGTATGACCCTGTCTTGCTTGCCATGTTGTGTTGTAGTTGTTGTGGTGTTGTAAACAATTTCGTGTCATCCGCAATTAGGCAGGTTCTCGCGTAATATCGATTTAATTGCACGAAAAATAGACGCAGCACTTTATACCTTTATTTTCAATGGAGTTTAAAAAAATCCAACAACAACAACAATAAACTATAAAACTACTACACCCAATTTACGGAAATAAAAAAACATACTTTGTAGTTATTTTTATTTTCTTTCAACAATGCCCAGTAGTTTGGCAAATAGTTAAAGTATCCCACAGTAATTTTCTGTATATTTGAATACATGGTTTACTAATTGTTTACAAGTAATCAAAAATGTAGTCTGTTTACTTTAAATGACTGACATGATCTGTTGCAGTGCAAATTTGTTTATTTCTGATCCGTAAAGTTATTTTGATTGGCATCAGATCTTCAAGTTTTCTTGTTTACCTGGTTTTTATATATTACCTTATTGTTTCATATTCATTTGTCTACATGCAACTGTTATAAAGCTTTAATAAAAGCAATAACAACTAACATAACGACAAACATATAGGATATGTGCACATTAAGGATCAAAATCACCGTAAAGTTTTACTATTTTAGTTTAATAGTTCACTAGCTTTTTAATGCACCAAATTTATTACATTTGTTTGTCTTTTTACGATATGTGTAAAAGAGGTCAAGCTAAAAAGGACTTTAAAATTTGGAAAAGTGTTTGAATTCAAATTCCTTTGCAAAATAGATCAAAGTCTCAGTTGTGTCTTTAAAAATTTTAAAACAATTTATTGGATGAAGTTTACCTTATTTGCAAATAAAGCTTCATATGTATGTATATTTAACTTCCTTAAAAACATGAATTTAAAGGATTTTCCTTTAGCTATTAAATTATAATCTCTCTGTATATTTAACATTTTGACAGTTCTCGTCGGTCTAACATGACTTTTAAGTTTACCCTCGCTAATATGTATTTACATATTTATATTAATACAAGAGAATGTTTTTCCATGTATAAATGTTTTACTTTACACAAATGCTTACACCTGTATGTATAAGACATAAAATGCTAAATTACATACCTAGGGGCATTTACTGCTAAAATGGATTAAATCAAAAAAAGTGTTTAACCGAATATTTTAAAATATCTTTTCTTATATTAACATTAAAAAAATATTTACAAAATTTGACAAATAAATGACCTTTATTAACACAACATATAAAAATTGATGCTTTCGTAATCAGGTTGGAAGTTATGCACCATTTTGGTGGATTTTAGTAACCTAAAAGTTTGGGTATTTTTATGAAAAACACAAATCAGCTGATTGGTTACGAAACGAAACGTATAAACTAATTGTGTTTATACTAACGAAAAACCAATCAGCTGATTCATTACGAAACGTAAAATAGAAACTAACTGACCCTTAATTTAAAGTTTATTTTGGAAAATATATAATTCCAGAGTAAGCACACTATTGTAAAAAATAAGTGTAATATATACAGTTTAAGTACATACTACTTTTAAATTATCTATAGTTATATAAATAATTACATACAAACATATGTATGTATGTATATATGTACACATGCAATACATGTTTCTAATATAAATTTAGTTTAATAAGGTTTAATTGTTCTGGGTCATAGTGATATTTGAAATTGTTTATCATTAAATTATGTTTATTTAATATGTTTATTAAATAATAGTATATTCATTTTATGAGGTCATCATTAAAGTAAAACATAAAAATTGGAAAAAAAATCTAGAAAACCTTATTATTTTTTTAAGATGCAATCGAAATGGGAAGCTAAAGTACAGAAATTTAACTTAGTTATTGTCATCGTAGTAGATTTTAAACTAAAATTAAGATTTACAATTTAAATTTTATAATTTATATTAATTTAAAAATATTTTTCTTGTACCATGTTCACACGACAGAGTTATTTGAGATTTGCGCTTTACTTTGAAATTAAATGTCCAACTTCTAACCGATTACTCTTCTAGGATAGAGTACCCTACCCTACATCACTTCAGTGGGGTGGGTATATTGTTTTTGTGCTGATGTTTGTAACGCACAGTAATATTAGTCCCACCTTAAAGTTGACCAATCGGCTCAGAATCATTTGCTGAGTCGAATTAGCAATGTCCGTCCTTCTGTCTGTTCGTCCATGTAAACCTTCAAACTACAGGTCGTAATTTTGAAGATAATTCAAACTCATTACCTTGAAATGTAATGAGTTAAAAAGCTATAAAAGCCGCTTTTCACTACTTATTCATAAGACATTGGAGGGAAGTACTTACCACTTATCCACGCTATCAAATTACTAAACAAGCACTTACAAAAAATGAGTGAAAAAGTAGTTTGGTTTTATAAACAAAAAATTGCTTACAAAAATTTAAAGTAAAATACTTACTAATTAGATATGAAAGTCATTATAGGAGTACTTAAAAGTAATGCTGATTGTAAAAAGTAATCTTTGAAAAGTAAGTAGTTATGTAGGTACAAGCAATTACAGAGTTTATGATAACATGTTAATGACATATACACTTACTTTTCAATGACAACTACATAATGTATGCATTACTTAGAATGAATGCGTTAATGACTTACAAATAACATATTATGTTTGTACTAAATTAACATATTGTTTTCGAATTTTGTTTTTAACACAAACAAAAAAACGAATAATAGGTGAAGTGGACTTATCCTTTTGCTTAGAAATATAACTTCTTGCTTAACTCCTTATTTATAAGTAATATATAACTCCCTATTTGTAAGCGAGCGTAACAAGTACATGCCTCCAAGTATATATAACTAAATTTTAGTATTGAAACTTTTCAATGCAAGTTTTTGCTGGGATACTATTATTTTTGAAGTTTTTAACTTTAAATTAATACAATTAACTAACCCGAATATAAGGGAAACAGAAAAGCTAATAACAAATTAAGTAATTTTTTCTCGAAAACAAAACTACTTAACTTAACTCTATATTTACAATTAGTAAGTACTTATATAACTGCCTATTTATAAGCGACCGTGCCAAGTATTTGACTTCAATGTTACCCAATGTTTATAATAACTTAAAATGTTATACCGTGAGTATAACCGAATGATATTGATTTTTTTTCTGAATTACTTTCTAAGCTTAAAAAATGGATAATATTTTTAACATCTTAAAAACTCTAAATATATATTTCTTTTAATTTTTAGTAATTAATATATATTATTTTTCTATTACAGGTACGTCAATATCATTTATGATTTCTTAAAATATTTTATGTAAGTATGTATGTGTAATTTTTTATGAATATAGAGATGTCAATTAATGTAATGATAAAGGAATACAACAGCCCAAATTAAAAAAATATATTAAAAATCATGAAGTATAAGATTTTTGCTTTCGATATTCCTTTAACTTAAATAAATATGACTTCTTCTTCTTCTTCTTTGGAATTTCTTTTTTGCTAAGCTTGATTTTAAATTTTTATAATTACCTTAAAAAACTAAACAATAGCTTTTTATTATTTCCTTGAATAATAAAATTGCTTCTTTTTTCATTATTATTATTTTCTTGTTCAAAAAATTAAAACCTTTGAAATCCTTTCATATAGAAAAATTTCTTTAACACCTTCAATTAAATTTTGTTGAAATTTCTTTAATATAACAACACTCCTTCTTCTAACATTTCATCATATTTTCTTGTAATGTTTTGAAAAGAAAATTATATTATTTAAAGAAAAAAACGAAAATAAACGACTACAACAACAATTACAATAACATGTTGACAGTTAGTACATTTGTGGTTTATTTTTTTAAGGGGGAGTAAGAGTGTGGTGGTATGAAGGTTAAGGAAGTACAAATTTTATTTGTTTATTTCCTGTATTTGTTGTAAATAAGTATTCATAGACAAATGTACACAAATACATAGATTTGTACATTTGAATTGTATCAAGGAGTCATTCAAATGTGTACACACTTTGACAGAGTAACATATACACTTACACGCACAAAGAAAAATTTATATTGACACATATGTGGTAACAGAAGTATAAACATATTTTGTACACATACATATATGTATATATACAAAATATACGAGACATAGATATGTACATATGTATGTATGTGTATATTTCTATTGTAGACGTTTTTTGGTAAACTTTTTGAAATCAACTTAGAAATTGCAGTTTGTTTAGAGAATTAATTCGCTTAAGCTTCGTTTTTTTAAATTTTATAAAATCAAATCCTATTGGTTATAATTGAAATCGGTTCATGATTGTCCTAGGCCTCTGATCTAAAGTTTCTTTGATATATACTTTAAATCTTGCAAACTTAACTCAAGTTATTTAGCTCTGTAAAAGACCAATTTTTGAAAGAAATTTAAGTTTCAAAAATCTCGAAAACACTTTTATTATTATAATACTATTGTTATTGTGATATAAATATGATTCATAAGACCAATAATTATTGTAGAAAATTCTATTCTATTTTAGCGGATTTCGTCAATAATTAACACTAGTCATATTAAAAGGTCCTTAGAAGTCTGACTCGATCTCTAATAAAAACAGTTCTGCTGAAAGTTAAGCGTTATTATGATGAAATTTGGAAATAAATAAGAACCAAAACACCATTGTAAAATTTACCTAAGTCTTTACTGATTTATTTATATTGGTCTATAATTCTAGACCTAGACCACATAGTAGGCACCTTTAGAAATCTATATTATCTTTTAAATACGATTGAATGGAAATATCCATTAAAAAATTAAACTTCAACTTCTTCAGATTTCATTCTATTCTGCAGAAGCTACTTCAAATCCCATAATTTTGAAGTATAATTGCAAATAAATAAACCATAACTACATTCTATACCTAATTTTATAAAATTTGATCTAAATTAGTTCTTAATTGACCTCTCAGTATTATGTCTTAAATAAGATAATATCTAACACAATATTACTTCTAATAAAAAATGTTGTCAACTTCTGAGTTCATTAGATCTGTGGCTGACCCCCTTAAAGGGATATGAGTCTTGGTATATAGATGGTCTCTATAAAGGACCACCTTTGGCAAACTAGTCTAAATTAGTTTATTTGCTCTAATTTAGGTTTTAAGTAGAAATTATGTTCTCTCAACAAAACTCTACATTCTTTAAAATATACCAAAAATTGTTGATTTCCAAGTCTGTCTTTTACTATGACTGAGTGTCGTTTCTGCTTCTATGGTTAGTTTGTTCGTTTGGTTAGATGGTTGGCTGATTCTCTGGCTGAATAACTAAATGTTGCCAACAACATATGGAAGGATCCATGTGTGTGTATGTTTATTTGCAAATATTTAGTATATTATTGTTTAGTATTTTATTTTTCTTAATGTTAGTTTTTTATTTATTATTGTTGTAGATTTAAAGTCCCCCAGTTTTATTTTTTCTTTCCTTTCTAAAAATAAGATATTTATAAAGGGGAAAAAATGTACTCCGGAAAATCAACAACTAGTATTTATATGCTGTTGCTTGAATTTAAAAACTTTAAATTTCCTTGAGTGAAACTGTTACACGCAGAGAAAACATAAAACTTACTTGTTTACAGCAAAATATTTTAGAATAACTATAAGAAATACAACAATATTATGGTTACTGCAACTATATACTTAGCTTAAGTTAACTATATATGTTTGTTACAAACATAAACTTGTTTTCCTTCAGTAATTATTGCCATATTCATTTAAAAGAAATATTCATTATGTATGATTGCAACAACTAGAAATATAATTACACTAATCATAACTTTGTTAAATTCAATGAAATAATTTTAATTTAATTGTTACAATCAACATATTTTTTCTCTTTGTATACTAACTGTCATGTTATTGTTTTACTTAAAGATTGAGATAGATTGAACAAAAGAAAATAAAATATTGTTCTGCCACATGTGTATTTTTCCGGTGTGTGTACTCGTATATGTAACTCCAACTGCCACGCGCTCAATTTGTTTTATATCTTAGTTTTATCTGCATTTTATTCTTTAATGCTTATTTCCCTTTTCTTTACGATATATTTCTTACTATTTGCGAGGGTGTGAGATTTTTAGTATCAATAAACTTCTAGCATTACTCAAACATAACAAAAATCCTAAAAAAAGAACACCTACACATAGACCTATACATATATGTACTTTCAGATATAATGTATGGATCTGTGTTTATGCATAACGGCTGTTTTCTTTGTTGTCTTGGTTATATGTTTAAGCTACACATGTTAGTTTGTTGTTATTGTTGAGGTCTTGTTATTTGTTTGTTAACCGTTCGCTTTCTCGCGTTTGTTGCTCTGCCCTTCCATCCGTCTGCCTGTCTGTCGACACATTTAACATCAACAACTAAATAATTGCTCTCGTTGCTGGGGGTGTCATATTTTTGTTGTTGTTTATATGTTTGTATATTTATTTGTTTGTTGTTTATTATCCTTCTACACCGGAAGTTTATGGCAATAATAACAGCAACTCTAGCTAGCAACATCTCAAACAAACTACAAAAAATACATTTGCTCTACAGCATTCATCGACAATTTGAACAACATCAATTTACTGCTACAAACAACAAAACAAGATGAGCAAAAATACAAAAAAAAACATAAACTGCAACTATGATGCAGAAAACCATTTAAAAGTGGCAGCAGCAATAATATTTTAATTGGTTAGGGGAATTAGTAATTTCAATGCAATTTAGCGGAAATAAAAGGATAGAAGAAAATTTAATAGATTTATTTTACAAAGAGAATTTTTTATGGAAAAAGTTTCGAAAATTTTATTTTTTAACATATTTTCGAGAAATTTCTCTTCTTAAGGAAAATTTTGAAATTTCACTTTTTATATAAAATTTTCGAAGATAAGTTTAAAAAATTAAGAACTTTTTTCAAATTTTCACTTGTTATAAAATTATCGACAAAAAATTTTTAAAGAAAATTTAAAATACATGTCTCTTTATAAAAAATTAAAAAAAAACTCTTATAGAACATTTTCGAAAAATTATTTTTTTTTAAATAAATAAAAGACATTTTCGAAAAATTCGTTTTCTAGAAAAATTTTCATTTTATATAGAAAAGTCTTTTATAGAAAATTTTAAAAAAATTTTTATTTTCGAAAAAATTCTCTTTCTAGAAAAAAAAAATTTGAAAATTATCGAAAAATTCCTCTTTTTATAGAAAATTTTCGAAAAATACCCCTTTTTATTGAAAGTTTTTTGAAAAATTCCTCTTTTTATGGAGAGTTTTTTGAAAAATTTTCTTTTTTAATAGGGTATTTTTAAAAAGTTCCTCTTTTTCATAGAAAATTTTCGAAAAATTCCCCATTTTATACAAAATTTTCGAAAAATTTCTATTTTCATAGGAAATTTTTAAAATTTACGAAAAAAAATCATATTCTCATTTTTCATTTTTAAAAAAATATCTTTTAATAGGATATTTTTAAAAAGTTCCCCTTTTTCATAGAAATTTTTCGAAAAATTCCCCTTTTTATACAAAATTTTCGAAAATTCCTATTTTCATAGGAAATTTTTAAAATTTACGAAAAAATCCTATTCTCATTTTTCATTTTTGAAAAATTCCTCTTTTTATTGAAAAATTTCTCTTTTTATAGGAAATTTTTGAAAAATTTGTCTTTTTAATGAAATTTTTCAGAATTTTCTCCTTTTATAGGAAATTTTTAAAAAATTTCATTTTTATAGGAAATTTTTGAAAATTTTTGTTTTTTTATAGAAAATTTTTGAAAAATTTCCCTTTTTATAGGAAAATTTTCTCTTTTTATAGGAAATTTTTGAAAAATTTCTCTTTATATTTTCTTGTTTTTTAGAAAATTTTTGAAAAAAATTTTTTTACAGGAAATTTTCAAAAAATTTTTCTTTTTACAGGAAATTTTCAAAAAACTCCTCTTTCTTTTTATAAGAAACTTTCGAATAATTCTTCTTTTTTTGAAAATTTTTAAAAAATGTATCTTTTTATAGAAAATTTTCAAAAAATTTCGCTTTTTATGGAAAATTTTCAAAAAAATTCTCTTAAGAGAAAAATTTTTAACAATTTTCTTTTATAAAAAAAATTTTCCAATATTACAGAACAGATTTTTTGAGATGATTGTTTCATAATTGGTTTTGGATTTCATATAATTTACAATTTTATCGTTCTATGGTTAGACACACACCTAACACAAACAATTTGAATTATAAGGTTCATGTTTTCATTATAAAACTATATATACATTCCAATACTACAACTAGCGAAGCAAAACGCCACAAAAATGAAAAAATAAGATTTAAAAAAACATTTAACAAACATAAACAATGTTTTGCGACAGCAATAACAACAACATGTTTATTAGTTTTTCAAGGTTTTAAATTGAATTTGTTCAAACCGTACCCTCACACTCACACACACAGCTAAACAAACTCTAAAACATAGACATTGTCTTCTGGTTTAATGCATCGAAATTGCTTTTATAAGGCCATTAGCTAAGACTCTTCTGACGCTGGATCAGCGGCTAAAAGAAAAAAAATTGGAACAGGAGCAAAAACAAAACAAAACCCAACGAATGTTAAATCCCCACATTCTAAAAACAAATAACACAAATGGTGGGTATAAATGTGTATTTGTGTGTGTGTTATTTAGCTGGTAGTATTATTGGAGGATTTGATTTTGGGTTTTTTTTCCACTTTCAAGACTTGTAGCTTTGCACCATACATTGTATGAACAACATAAAATACATAAAGAACAAGTTGTATTGTATTTCAATAAACATATTTGTTTGTTTGTTTTGATGTTTGTTTCATACATACAGCCATTGCTCGTGGAATAATGTTCATACAGCTGTTTTCTATGTAGTTTTTATTATCTGTCAGCAGTTGACGTTAGAAAAGCCATAAATTAAAACATATGTTCTCGAAATTGACAATAGGAAGCTTCTTTATATCCTCTATATATCCTACTTTTCACTCACTTGCTTACACAAAAATTGTTTACAACATTAGTCACACACTTACTCACTCACTCATGTCTGTATGTTTGAAGGAATGCACATAAGTGTACTAGTTAACTTATACGGAGGTATATTCTGATAAATGGTACAAATTCTCTGGAAAACAGCCCTGTAGTTTGAAGATTGCAGAATTAGTTAAGCAACTTCTCACTTTTTTTTACAAATGGACTATTGACTACACATTAGATTACTACTACGGAGTTAAATAACTACTTACTTATGTACTTTACAGAAAAAGAAGTTTAATTGTAGTTCTCTCTAAGTTATTTAGGGATACTAAAGTAATGATTTTTCGACTTACTTCTGCTTTACATTTCAAAGAATACATTCTTGCCAAATGACCTTAAAATATAGAGTAAAAACCAGGATACATTCGATCCTGGCAAAACTGTTGGGCCACTACAAAATTGCAAATAAATACATACATCTATCTATACACATAAAAAATAACATAGAAATATTGTTAAACCTTTTTTTCGCTACGCTTTACCTCGAGACTAAACGGAAAAACAAAAGGACTACCGCAATGTTGACGTCAGCGTAGGTGGTTGGTAGTGGCGTTGTTGACGTTGTCGACATTGGCATCATCGCACCAACATCATTGTACTACTATGTATGAATGAATGAATATAATACGACTTTTTGAAGAAGATTTAGTGGCAGCAAGTGTGGATTTTCACAAAATTCTATTTAAGCTGTACAAACAAAGTGTAAACAATTGTAAATGTAACAAATAACATTCACCAAACAGACAGACAGACAGACAGACATACAAAAAGACATAAGACTATAAAGAGACTTAAATTGTACAACCAAACGAAACTCAATGTAGTCTTATAAACTTACAATTTTACATTAGATATTACAATATAACAAAAGTATAGAAATTGTAGTTGTTACATTTAGTAAAGTATGTATATACTTTACATATGTACGTACATACATTCATATGTTTGGCGTAATAAATTATGGTCTTTGTGGAAAAAAAAACAAACATATGTATATAGAAAAATATAGCGCAAATATATTTAAAAAAAATACACATTTTTTACCCACATACATACATGTACTATTCTCATACATACTTAGCCCAATATCCTTATAAAACATATGTATTTGTTTAGTTGAAACTTATTTCCTTTTTATATCCATTTTATAAAGTTTATTTAGAAGAATTGTTGCTTTAAATTAAACTTAGTTAAACACTAGACATGATATTTGTTTTAAAAAGAAGGAAGTTAAAACTGTATTTATAGTCATTTTTATCCCTTTTTATCAAACACATCACTTCTATAATAACTCTTTTTTGAAAAATGTACATTAAAGGGAAATTTTTGAACGAATTCTCTTTTTTAGAAAATTTTAAAAAAATTTTTGTTATAGAAAATGTTTAGAAAATTTTTCTATTCTATAGAATATTTTCAAACAGATACTTTTATAGCTCACTTATACATACACATTAAGAAAAATATAATGATTAGAATAGTTTATAAAAATTATACTAAAAAGGTGACAAGTAATTAAAGTATGATTGGTGTAATCATATTACTTGTTTTCGCAACTATTATGATAATAGTGGCAAATGACTATTCTAGCTTATATTTGCCACAATGTTTTGTTTGATTGTGTAGGTAAAAATATATACTTACATATTTTCTTGCACCAGAAATATACTTGTAGTGACCATAATATTTTTAAATTTCTTATAGCTACTTTATACTGATAACTACAAACATGTCATGAATTTTTTCCTAAGTAAGAAAAATGTAATTCAAACATATATTCGAAATTTTTACAAAATTTTTACAAAATTTTCGAAAAAATCTTTTTTCTAATTTTTTTAAAAAAAAATATTGTATAATTTCTCTTTTAATAAAAAAAATCATTAAATTTCTTTTTTTATAGAAAAATCTTTGAAAAAATTCTTATTTTTAGAAAAAATTTAAAGAAATTAACATTTCGAAAAAATTCTCTTTTATATAGAAAATTTTAGAAAAAAATCTCTTTCTCTTTTTGATGAAAATGTTTTGACAATTTTTTTAATATTTTTATTTTAATATTTAATATTTTTACTTTACTCTTTTCGTAAAAATTTCAAACAAATTTTCTTTTCATGAAAAATTTTATCACAGACATAAGAAGAGAGCACAATGCCCAACTCTCTAAATTAGGAATAGGCAAAGTAGATGTGAAAAAAAGAGTACAAGAGAGATCATTTGAGATCTCACTGCGTTTCTTAGCTCTATAGCTTTCGAATTAAGCTCTCTCTCTCTCTCTCTCTCTCTCTGAGTGAGCTCATTGCTCAACTTTCTAAATCAGAGATAGGCAAATAACACTCCAATAAGCTCTATAGCTTTCAAACGTAAGCTTTCTCTTTAGAAAATAATCGAAACGATATTGAAGAGGTCATTTCTAAAACTCTGCCTGATTAATCATATTTTTGTTTCTTATATACAAATACATATGTTTGTATATATGAACGATGACATGCTTTCTTTTACTTAATACAAAAAAAACAACTTTCTTGTTAAAAAACTAAAAATTATTTTCCACAAATTATAGCCTGCTGTTTAAAGCAACAATTAAAAATTTAATGATTTAACTTTAACGTACGGCCATAATAAAATAAAAGCAAAACAACAGCAACAACAACAACAACAAAGAAACGTTTATATCGCGAACTAGTAAATGTCCTTTTTAATCACCCAAATAATATGAATTCATACAATGTAAAATACACGTTAAATGTTTAAGTGAATGCATACATACATATATATTTACAATATACATATGTTAGTATGTGTTTATGTTTGTAAATACTAACACGAATATATAGTAAAAAAAAAATAAATTTTGTATTTAAATAAATAAAATACTCCCTTAGTTTATGGAGCAAGGATACTAGGGCGTGTAGGTTCTGTTATTTTTTTCACATGTATGTATGTACTATATATGCAAGTATGTATGTTATTCATGGAATGCGTTTGGGGTCAACCGCTAACTAGTCTTGTTACACTTGACTCTGTTTACTATCAAGGAGTGTGTATCCATGCCAAAAATATGGGAGTGTATGTATATGTTTGTGCAGTAATTGTATATAGTATTTGTAATGTTTCTAGAACAAACGAAAAAAAAAACTACATCCGCAACAAACATAAGTCCGCTAGCAGTTACACTTAACTTATTTTGCTTAGCTTTTGTATCAAACAAAGTTGGCTTGACGTTTGTTGTCTGACCAAAAAAAAATAAAAACATGACCAAACAACAAGCAAAACTAAGGGACGAACGACTCAACTGTCGGAACGAAGGACCAGCCAAAATGCCAATATTTTTTATATTTTGTTTTTATAATTTTGTTCATGGTTTTGAGAAAAAATTTGCGCGCAAAATATTGTATAAAAATTGTAAAAAAAGGCATTGGATTGCCATCATTTTAGCTCACTTAGAAACATTGAGAAAAAAAATTTGGTTAGATAAGTTTATAACGATCATGCTAACATGATTACAAGTAATTAAACAATATTATGATTGATATAATCATATAACTAATTGTCGCAACTATGTTATTATTATCTTTAGCAAATTACTGTCGTAGTTAATATGATTGTGCTGTAAAAATATATAGTTTCTACAACTAAATATAACCATAATATTGTTAAATTTCTTGAAGTTACTTTATAATGAAAGCTGAAAATATGTCAATTCGTAAACATGTTTTTTTTCAAGTGTAAAAAATTTAGTATTGGTGTGTAAGAGAATATGAAAGAGCGTACACGTACACAATAGTGACCACATACATGTACATTTATTGGTTTCCTCTTATTTTAACATTTTAAAACGCGGTATGGCATTTTGCCAAAAGACAGAAAAACAAGCAAGAACAGTGTAACGAATTCGTATAAAATTACATAAAATATTTAAAATTTACAAAATAATACTTTAAAAAATAAATTAATATATTAATACACAATTGTACACTACTATTTTATTAGGAAATCTTCTACTTAGTATAAGACTAGCAGAAAAAGTTCTTAAAACTATTAACATTTCTTTTTAAAAATTTCATTAATTTTAATAATATCCTCGTATATTGTTTTATTTTCACACAATGTCAAGTAATTTAAGTCATAAAGTAAAATAGTTACTGAAATCCTTTTATATCTGAAATAGTACAATGATTATAAATAAATTTATTTAAGTTTTTTTCTCAGCTTTCTGTTTCTCTTTTAACTGCAAGCAAACAAAAAAATAAAAGAAAAACTTTTAAATCCAGGTGTTGTAAACAAGTGAAAATAATTTCATATACAAAACAACTTTATAAACATTTCAATTTATCCCTTTTACCAACAACACAAAAATCCTTTAAACACATACACACACAAACAACCAACAAATGCTGAAGTAGAATATATTTAAGTGAAATAAAAATCCACCAGTACTTACTTACACTTTTAGCGCCAGAAAATGTATATTTTTAATAAATATTTTAAAAAAGGATTCAGCAAAATTTTGGCAATTTTCTTTGTACATACATATTTATGTTTGTATAATTTCAATTAGGCATGAGGTTTATTTTTGCTATTACTTTATCATTTCGAAATGGATTAAACATTTTGGCAAAAAAATATTTTTAGTTTTGAAAATTTAAAATTTTTTAAAGAAAGTTTAAATAAAAAACTTATCTTTTAATAGGTTCACTTCAAATTTTCTCCTTTAATAAAAACATTTTTTTTTTTGTTTTTTTTAGCGCCAGAAAATGTATATTTTTAATAAATATTTTAAAAAAGGATTCAGCAAAATTTTGGCAATTTTCTTTGTACATACATATTTATGTTTGTATAATTTCAATTAGGCATGAGGTTTATTTTTGCTATTACTTTATCATTTCGAAATGGATTAAACATTTTGGCAAAAAAATATTTTTAGTTTTGAAAATTTAAAATTTTTTAAAGAAAGTTTAAATAAAAAACTTATCTTTTAATAGGTTCACTTCAAATTTTCTCCTTTAATAAAAACATTTTTTTTTTTGTTTTATAGAAAATTTTCGAAAATTTTCTCTTTTTTTATAAAAAAATGCGAAAAATGTCCTTCTTACAAATGGTGAACTAATCATATTTTGTGTGAAAAATCTCATTTTATAGAAAAAAATTCAAATAAATTACATTCTATAGTTTAGAAAAAATGTTCGGTCTAAGTCTGTTTAAATAAAAATTTTTCGATCAAATGCTATTTTTATATATTTTTTTCGACCAACACTTTTTTTACAATTTTCGATCAAACTCTTTGTTTTGTGAAAATTCGCGAACGAATTCTCTTATTTAAGAATACAAACTTTTTTATAAAAAAAATTAGGAACAAATTCTCTGTCTTATAGAATTCACTTTTTATAGAAATTTTATGAACAAATTCTTTTTGATAGAAAATTACGAACAAATCCTCTTTTATGGGAAATGTTAAAATTATTTTTCTTCTTATTCTTTTATGGTTGGTTGGTTGTTTAACGTGGTAGTTTACTGCTCGCGAAAAGACTCCGTTTTGACCAGATCAGACCAGATAGATAAAGCCTTCAGCAGTGAGAAATTTCAGGATATCATTAAGCTTAGATCCAGATATCTCACCAAGATTAGACACTGCAGTTGTTAGGATGACGGTGAGATATACATAGCCCGACTTCATTACAGAAGACACCAGAACCAATACCAAGATTCTAGTGGTATATTCGCTCGGTAGGTACCCCTACACCACTCTCTCCTGGCAGATACTCTGACATTGAAAACATTATCAAAATCCGTGTGTGGAGTAATATAATTGGATGGTTGATTCAAGATTGAAGGTTATTGGCTTAATATCTTAGCGTATCTATATGTTCTTGATTTCCAAATTCCAGCTGACTTAAGCCCCGCTGCGCTACAAGCAGATATGGCCATATTATGCTATATGTATTATGTGTAATATAGTGTTCATACCTTCTGAAGGATAAGTTGTAAGGGTACCTGTTTTACTAATGCATGCTGACTTCCGAATATTGTATAACAAATCTAAACAATTTTTTTCTTAGTTGAGGTTTACCATACAAGAGATTTATATATAAGAATAGGACATACTATAGCTGTGTACATCCATTTAACTATGTTAGGACTAAGTCCCCATTTCATTCCAAACATCTTACGACTGGTATAGTATGCAACCGTTACCTTCTTGAATCTGTCCTGGATGTTGAGTTTCCATGATAATTTAAAGTATAGAATAATTCCCCGGGTATTTCGCGGTAAAATCCTGTTCGATTAAACGATATTTTTTCAGTCTTCTTTTCCTTTATATAACATTTTCGATTAAATTCTCTGTTTAGAGCAAATTTTGCTTAAAAGAATTAAAATTAATTTTCACTCATTTTAATAAAAAAATGTTCTATAAAATTTATTATTTTTTTTTTCGAAAATTTCTCTTTTTAAAAAAATCAACCCATAGTGCTGATTAAATACCTTAAAAAATATGTCATAGAAAAAAGTAATTGTTTAAAAAATACACTTTTTTAATAGTTATGTTATTAAAAGTGTTGATGATAGTGTTGGTGATGATGATGTTCATGATGATGATTCTTGAAACGTCAGTCAACCAGTCATATTAGACAGTAGTTTTCAACAGGAACAATTTGTAAAATTTCTATAAATGCAGTAAAAATCGTTAAATAAACCACAGTAACTATAAAGAGGTTTGTAAACAAAATAGAAATACACGTACAAATGAGGTGGCATTCTTTTTTGTTTTTTTGGAAGGATATTCAACAATATTTCAAGGTCATTTAAAATATCAACATTCTTTAGTTTGTTAGTATAGTATAAAAATATATATTTATTTATATATAAAAACATTTTCATTTATGTGTGTATTAAATAGAAAAAATACACACATACTTGTATTGTATTATATTATTGTATACTGAGGTCAAGTTTGTGTGGGTAAATATACACTTGTGCTAGTCTTTGTGTGTAAAATTCTATATCCCAGCAATTCGGTCGGACAGTCCCAAACTACCTATTTAACCTACCATTTAGGGTCACTCCTAGCTACTGAGCGTCCAGTTGACTAGCTATTTTAACATATGGTTGTCATATAAGGAAGCCAATTGTCATCTCATAGATAACGAAGGGAGAGCAAAAAGCTTAAATTTGTTTTTCAAGTGTCCACTCCCTCTCGCTTTCAAAGGGGGCACTAAAGCGAAGATTGTCTTTACTCTTGTTTACGATGAGTATATTTGTGAGCCAAACAGGTGATTAGATGTTAATGGAAATCCTTGTCTTTTTCGGATGATTTGACTCTTTGTCGAACTACTGGGTATATATTGTAGGTTTGTTTATATGTTTGTAGGTATGTACTATATGTGTGTATCCTCTCATACAAGTTGAAATTAAAATCATATATATATTTATATGATTTAAAAGAATACCTGTGCGTTATATTTATACACCCACATTTGGGTTTACCCAGCAAACTTGCTTCTTTTAAATTACAAAAATTTGAAATTACATTTTTTACGTTTTAAATTTTTTTTTAATATTTTGTTCAAATTAAAATTTAATGAAAATCATTTGACCAATTCACAATAGGTGTTGTACGGTTGTATCGTAGTATGTCATAATTTTTTTTTTATAATTGATTTGTTTTTGTTTCAAAAATTTTAATTTGCTATTTTTTATGACTTACAACCTTACAACAATACAACATCGATTGTGAATTAGACAATTATATAATAGAAATTATAGGAAATTTTGTGTGCTGGTCTTTGAGTGTATGTTGAATTGTATATATGCCTGCATACCTTAAAAATCATGGATTTTAATCTATGAATTCCTAAGAGACATTTTTTCTATTTTCATTTATTTGAGTGAACAAAAACATTTGAAAAATTTCATTTATTATTTCAGTTCACAAAAAAAACAAGAAATGAAAACTTAATAAATGATTCAAATTTGTTTTTATGTAATATCATTGTTTAGAATCTGGTGGGTAGAATCTGGCAAAATATATAAAACTTAAAAAAATGTTAGAAATTTTAAGTTTATATTAAATTTTTTTTCAAAGCTCTTGATTTTGCACCGAAATTGTATAGAATTTAAACACTTTGATGTCAATTAAGTACCAGTCGTGTATAAATTCAAAACATCTTATTTCCCTCTGTGTAGAGTATCTGGATAACGTATACATTTTAGTTTCTACATCTTCAGCTATTGGATTTTACTTCAAATTCGCTCTTTTTACATTTTCTATAATTTATTTAAATTTTTTATATTAAAAACACATTTTAATTATTAATTATTCTTTTGTCCTTTTGAATTTCAAAATTTGTTTTCTCTTCTTCGTCACCTAAAGACATGACAACATTAAATATGTATAATTATCAATAAAATATTATTATTATTCTTGACATTCATTATAATTATATACGTACGAACGTACTATGACATTTAGATAAGAAATACCTTAAAAAGTACATATTATTTTTGTTAAACAAATTACACAAACTAAAATGTTAGAGGTGAAATTATTTGAGCGGGAAAATAATTTTCGTAATTAAGTGGAAAATATTTTAATAATTGAAGCATTTTCATTTTAAACAAAATCAAAGTATATTTTAATTGGAAACACCCTAAAAGGAAAATAATTTCGTATTACATGCAAAGGAAAATTTTTTATAAAAATTAAAATTAATTTTTAAATATTTTGAGAATAATGATGGTAAATCTTTTAAATGTCTCTCCCTCTCTCTCTCTCTCTCACCCATACAAGATATTTTACATTAATGTGCTTTGACTCAAAATTTTGATCTCTCTGCTCAATAATAAATTCTTATATATTAATTTGAAAAAAATGGAGTAATATGAATACAAAATTTAAAAAATACCACATTTTTTTCTTACAGTTGAAGAAATAATCATTTTAAAATTCTGCTTTTTTGCATGAGTTTTGAATTGCATGTATGAGTTTGTAGATAAATGAAACGCATAAATTATAAAAATTGTATATGTATGTGGAATGAAATGTATGTGTATATATATTCTATATTTAAAAGTCCTTTTTAAATTGTACGCTTTATTAAAAAGGTCGTGGAATTATTTTGTTTTTACACATATAAAAGGTTTGCCCCTCAAAAAAAAAAAAACAAATGTTGATATTGAAAAGGGAAATTATAATTACTCCCAAGAGGGTTTCTTCCTGATAGGAACTTTGTGTGAATGGATCTTATTATTTTATCTAGGAGGACACTTTTTCAAGATTAATAGTAATAAAGTACTTAGAAGGGACAGACTATGTCATTGACTTTTCTATGGATTTGTTGATTGACTAGTTTGAATGGATTGATCTAGGGACTAATTATTGGACTAGTGAAAGGACCAATCTATTGGGTAATTAAGTATATCGATTTGTCTATGATCTAGTTAATGAACTATTCTAATTCTTTTGACTAGTCTATTGACCAATTAACGGATTAAGTAGTCCATTGAATATAATTCAATTATGGACTAGTATGTGGTCAAATCTTTAAACAAATCTATGGACTAGTCTGTTGAGTAGCCTATGGTATAGTCTATAAAATAGTCTATAGAGTAGTCTATAGACTATTGAATCTACTAGTGGACAGTCTATGAACTAGCCAACAGCCTAGAGACCATTCAATGGACTAATGTGTCGGCAAGACTTTGGACTAATCTATTACAAAATCAGTAAACTTGTGAAGAGTCTAAGAGCGAATTATATTATTGGTCAGACTGACTATGGAAGCATATATGCACAAATCTATGGACTCATCTATTGACTAGACTATGGATTAGCTATTATCAATAAACTTTTTATGGACTAGACTATTGCCTAGACATTCTATAGACTAGTCTAAGGACAAGTCTAAGTATGGACTTTTTAATGGTCTTGACTTTGGACTAAACTATGGACCAGATAATATACTAAACATGAACTAATCTATTAACTAGTCGAAAAACTACTTTATTAACTAGTCCAATGGCTACTCGGTTCGAAATCAAGTAATTATTTTATTAAAAGTTTAAGGAAAATAGTCCGGCCTATTCTGAATAAAAATTGGTGTAGATCGCTAAATAGTGTTGCTGATCCAGAAAAAGACAATAACATTAGAATATTACCATATTAATTAAAAACTTTAATATCAGTGTTATCAAGTGGATCATCCTACTGCATGCTACATACATGTTTGATACCATTTCAAAACATATTTACACAGATCCTAATTAGTAGAAAGAAATAATATAAAACTGTATACACACATAATAAAAAAAAAAAACATAAAAATCTAAAGTGAATTATATTTACCTACACACCCACCCATAGTACACTCACTCAATGACATATTTACATATTTTTGCAAATAAAAAAAGTAGAAAAAAAACCTTTCAAGTTAAAAATCACAAAAGAATGCAAAGGTGTGTGTAAGTTTTGCTTTATTAAGGATATGTAAATGTTACTCATATGTAAGTGTATATAATAGTTGTTAGTAGTACGTTTTTTTTAAATTAAATAAATGTTTATGATGAGTATCTTAAAATGTATGTCATATTGTTTATACAATGATGGTATTCCATTTTGTGGTATGACGCCGTTGTGGCATGTATGTGGTATGGTGTGGTTTGTTCGCTTTTGGTGGTGGATGGGGATAACTGTTGACTAAGAATTGGCATCATTCATATTTTTGGGTTATAACTTATATTCTACTGTCTCGCTAATGTGTTAATGGCCTTTATATAAACTTTACATTATTTACATTAATACGGTAAAAATTTAGTCAACACGCACACAGACAATTACCTTAACATACTCAACAAAAACACGCGTAAACTACCTTCATATTCAAATATACTCTCATCTACTAATTTAATATATACATTTAAACATACTCTTCACTTTTATACACCTATGAATTGTAGATTTTGTTGTATGTTCGTATAATTGAATAAATAAAAACACATTCAAATATAAGTTGAATACTTACATATGTATCATATGTCCAGCAAACATGCTGGTTTTAAGTTAAAATTGAAAAATGTCAATTTAAAATATTAATTTTTAAAATAACTTCAAAATTTTAAGAAGTTTTAATTTAATTAAATTTTAAGAATTCTTTTAAAACATTTGTCATTCATTATGTTCGCTGGGTTAACGTAAACGCATGAGTAGGTATATTGTCATTTATATGAGATTTTGTATAAATTTTATTTAGAAATAGAATATTAAGGTAATTTTAGCTTTTGTAAAATCTTATGAAATCCTTTCAACAATAGCAATTGAATTGAAAATCTCATGCAGCTTAATAATCTCATTAAACAAATCAGAATTAAAACACAAAAGTAATATTGACTTTAAAAGATCAAAATCTTTTATATCCTCTTATAATTTAATATCCTCTTTATAATTTAGCGCCAATCTTTAGGTGTATGATTAGCGATTAAATTAAAATTAATCGTTATTAGTTGCTAGTTTAAGCGCCCAATGAAGGCGGTTTAAACTTGAGCAAGAAATGTAAAAGTGCAAACAGCTGATACAAACAAATTAATAAACATTAACATGTTTGATTTATTAATTAGTATAAATGATAGAAACTTTAAAATACTTTTCCACATGCATTGTTTTGATAACAAACAGTGACTTTTTCTGCTACTTTGTATGGCAACTCTGCGAACTTAAATCTTGTACGCAAAAACATCAAAATAAATTTATTTTAAGATTAACTAATCTGATTATTAATTGATATTTGGTTGCCAACTCAAAAACCTGCTCTTAGAATTGTCTTCATCTGTATATAACATGCATTGTTTTGAGAGCAAATGGTGACTTTTTCTGTTGTTTTGTATGGCAACACTACAAAGTTTAATCTTGTATTAAAAAACATCAAAGGGGATTAACATCAGATTAAATTTATTTAGGATTAACTAATCTGATTATTAATTTGATATCAAAACACATGCTCAAAGCTTCATTCCCAGAGCTCTTGTAAAGATTGTTTTGAGAAAAAAACCCAAAAATTTGTAAATTGTTATACTCAAATCAGTACAAAACATTAAGAAAATTTTCCTTTTTCCATCAATAATTAATCCTTTAAAAGCTTGACACCTTTTTTAAGAGCAAACCACTACATACCACTTAAAAAATCTTAAAAAATCACAACTTTAACTTTTCAAAACCCATTTTTTAGGTTGCTTAACCTTAATTTTTAATAAATAAAAAAATTTCTTTTTTTATCCCAACTTTAACCTAAATATCCATCCACTTGATTGGTGGTCTGATGCATCATTTTAAAAAGTGTGAAGTTAAAGCTTGATGTGTCATGTTACTGCAATATTATACACTCAAGGAAATACTACACTGCAGTTTTTTTCTGCAAAAATTTAAAAGCCTCATAAAATCTGAAAAAAGCCAAAGATATTTTTTATACACAAACTAACAGACAGTTAACTTTGTTTTAGTAATTGGATACAAAACAATGCGCACGCGCATTAAGTTTATTGGGCGGCCTGCAAGTAAATTGAGAGCACATCAAGCCAAAGAGAAACCATAATAATTTACTGCAACGTTTTAGCAATAAAATTAAAGCATAAAGTGATCACTGATCAGTGATCACAGGGTGTGGGCGTAAATTATTGCTATTGCATGTTTTAATATTAACCTTTTTTTAAAGTGTAGCATTGCTAATCTTAATATTTTATGTTTTCTTTATCATTTTAGGCGTTTTCATCCTGACAGTAAGTTGAGACCATAAAAAAACACAAAACACTTGTAATATGCCCTCGAAAACTACAACAACACTCCTGTCAAGGCCCAGCCCACAACGCCAACGTAATCAAAACAAATTATGTTCTTTAGCAACTTTATTATCATTGCCCTCACCAGCTGCTAGTTTAAGAAAAAACATTCCTTTATCTAATCTACTCGTAATATGTTTCCTTTTGGTCAGCCTGCAGGCACTTGAGGTGACGGCAAAAGTTAAAACGAAAAAGAATTCGAATATACATTTCAGCAATAATGAGGATAATCTAAAAACCACCTCCGAAGGTCAACATTTCGCCATGGAACCACAAGATCAAACAGCGGTAGTTGGTTCACGAGTAACTCTACCCTGTAGAGTTATGAAAAAGATTGGAGCTCTACAGTGGACAAAAGATGATTTCGGTTTGGGTCAACATCGTAATTTAAGTGGTTTTGAACGTTACTCTATGGTGGGCAGTGATGAAGAAGGTGATTTTTCTTTAGATGTTTTTCCCGTTATGTTGGATGATGATGCCCGTTATCAGTGCCAAGTGGGTCCTGGTCCTAATGGTGAAGCTGGCATTAGGTCGAGATTTGCCAAACTAACTGTTTTAGTACCACCTGAGGCTCCCAAAATTTTGCAAGGAGATCATTTGGTAACAACTGAAGATCGTGAAATTGAGCTGGAATGTGATTCGGTGGGTGGAAAGCCAGCGGCAGAGGTAAGTTCAAAAGAAATACGTATTTAAATTGAAATAAGCTTTCGAGATTTAGCCGAGATATAGGTGTAATCTTGTACTAAAGTTTTATTTTGATAAACATTTTAGCACAAAACATTTGATTTTTATTCTAAAATGTAATTCTGTACTAAAAATTTCTAAAAATAAAGTAAAATTAATTTAAAATAGTTAAAAATTTAAAAATATCTAACTTATCCTCTTACAGATCACCTGGATCGATGGCTTAGGCAATGTCCTAACGAAAGGCATTGAATATGTTAAAGAACCTTTGGCGGACAGTCGTCGTATAACAGCCAAATCCATATTGAAATTGACACCCAAGAAAGAACATCATAATACCACTTTTACATGTCAGGCTCAAAATACCGCTGATCGTACGTATAGATCAGCTAAAATCCTATTGGAAGTAAAATATGCGCCCAAGGTAACGGTGTCGGTGGTGGGCGGTGCTTTGGCAGGCGGTCGCATTCCCGAAGGAGCTGAGGTTATTCTCTCTTGTCAAGCTGATGCTAATCCGGCTGTTCAAACCTATCGTTGGTTTATCAACGATGAACTGGTCACAGGAGATTATACCACTAAAATGGTAATACATAATGTTTCACGACAATATCACGATGCCATCGTTAAATGTGAAGTGGTCAATGCTGTGGGTAAAAGTGAAGAAAGTGAAACATTGGATATAAGTTGTAAGTGTTTTGGAAATTATCTACAAAATAATATTTTAACACTTTCTCTTTATTTCCCTTAAAGATGGTCCAATTTTTCGCCAAAGACCCTCTTCCGTAGAGGCAGATTTGGGGACAAGCGTTACCATGCGTTGTGATGTTGATGGCAATCCTACACCCGAAATAGAATGGATTAATGAAAATTCTGATCGTGTTGTAGCCACCACCGCTAATCTAACATTAAAAGTTACTGCCGATACAGCAGGACGTTATTATTGCAAAGCCGTAGTGGAGGGTTTTCCCGAAATCGGTGCCGAGGCCACAATTTATGTTAAAAGGGCTCCCATTATAACATCGCACAAGGTGCAATTTGGAGCCGTTGGTAATCGTGCCAAAATTGATTGTTTAGCCTTTAGCATACCCAAAGCTGAAAAGATTTTATGGTCTTATGAAGGCAAAATTATAAATATGTCTACTGCCGATCCCGATTTGTATATATTCGAAGAACATCATTTGCCTGAGGGCGTCAGGGCGGCACTGATAATCAAGGAAAGTCGTTCCAATCATTTTGGCAAATATAATTGTACAGTTGTAAATTCATATGGAAGTGATTCATTGTTAATTACTTTAATACCAGAACGTAAGTTGTTGAAGATTTCTTTCTTTTTTTTTTTGAAAATAAAATAAAACTTTATTAAATTTCTGCAGCTGGTTCGGTACCCGTCCTTTTAGTGGTCATGGGCTCTATGTCCTCGGTGGCCATTATCCTTATGGTTGTGATGCTCGTGATTGTGTATATGAAACGTAGCAAGAAGAAGCCCATGCCCGCTGATGTTATACCGGAAGCTTCACGCGGCGGTGACAAATTAAGCGATCTCAAACATGAAATGCGTGCCAAAGCCTATGAAGCAGCTGAATATTCTGAGTCCACCTCTGATGGTTTAGCCATAAATCTAACGCATTCTCCCATGCCTGATGTACAAATGAAGGGTGCCACCTTGGGAGTACCCCTAGCAGGTCCCGTTAAATTGGATGAAAGGTTAGCAAAATTACCGTTAAATTTTCCGTTATAGTGTTAAAATAAATGTGCTCTCTTTTCATAGATTTTCTGGTGACTTTGGTGATCGCTATAATAGATCGTGTAATATAAAAAATATTAAAAATCAAGACTACAAGGAGTCGGTTAATGGTTATGCTCCTTATTTTGAATACGCTTTAGATTACAGTCCTCCTAATGATAATAAAAATTCTATGAGTTCTGTATCGAAGAGTAATTCAACTACGATTAGTTCGGCTACTTTGCCACACTATTCGAATCCTGCTAGCACAACGGGTAATATGAGTTTACCCCGAAATCGTGCCGATATGCAACAGCAACAATCTATGAATAATGGATTTTTAGGTAAACATCGTTATCAACTTTCGAATTTAAAAACTTGTTCTTACTTAGTATCAGAATTTAAAATATTTAATATTTTTTTTATTAAATCAAGTTTTTAAAATGTAATTATTTAAATTTAAAAACATTTATTAATTTTCTATCCTACTATTCTTTTCTAGGCCAACCACTATTACAAAACGGCATTGATAGTCGTTTTAGTGCCATTTATGGTAATCCTTATCTGCGCACCAATTCCTCCATACTCCCACCTCTGCCGCCACCAAGTACAGCCAATCCGGCGGCAACACCAGCACCACCGCCTTATCACGCACCCCGTAATCATGGCAATCTCATGGGCAATGGAGTCATGGGAAGTCTAAAAAACTTCGGCAACGCCAATAGCATAATTACTGGTACCAATGGTCCGGCTAGTGTAAGTGGTAGCAGTTCAAATCTCACCTCCAGTAGTAATACATTAGCGGCTACACCGCTGCAGCAGCCTACCGTGGGTACACCCTCTGGTATGGTAAACTCCTCAAATGCAACAACAGCACAAAGTCCATCGGGCCAATTTATACTACCATCAAATGGTAATGCGGCTAAGAAAGGAGCATTAGCAACACATGTTTAAATATAGTGCAAAAAAATGCACAAACTCACACACACACTCTCGAAACAAACGAACGAATAATATAAACGAATTAAACCGGATAACGGAAGTTTTATTCAAATTTTTATAGAAAAAAAAAACATATTGTGATTTTTAGCGTTAATTATTTACCTATGGCAACTTTATGGCAGAACACTGTGTACATTTTTAACCAAGTTGCTAAAATTATTGAAAAAATTAGTTAAAAATAACAAAATTCTTAAAAAAACACACAAAATATATAAAATTATAACTTTAGCAACTTTGGTTATAATTTGCATTTTTATTATAGAACATTATTGTTAGTAAAAATTAAGAAACTAATATACATAAATACATATATTTATTGTGCATACATACTTACATATATAGGTATCATTAGTAGGTATCATATTAGGTTGGCCTCGATTGTATAGAGATAAAATATGGTATTGATGTTCCTATGGAAAATGTACCACTAGTTCTACGTTTATGCGGCTGTAGAAACAGAATTAGTAGAGTTTGTGTGCTGCATGTTACAATCACTAAAGCGGTATAATGTTTTGACTAGGGTTCTATAAATCGACTTTCGAATAATCGAACAATCAACTTTTTGTCGAAAAAAGTCGAAGTCAACTGGCAACTTTGAAAGTTTGCATTTCATTTTGTTTTTTGGTTTGACGTCACAGTCAAAAAAAGTTGGAAAAAGTCGGAAAAGGTCGAAAATAGTCTATAAGTCGGAAAAAGTCAAAAAAGTGGGAAAAATTCGAAAAAAAGTCGAAAAGTCAACTATTTATAAAATATTAAAAGTCGACTTTTAATTAAATGAAAAAAGTCGAAAAATCGACTTTTAACTAAATGCAAAAAGTCGAAAAGTCGACTTTTTATAAAATGCAAAAAGTCGACTTTTCATAAAATGCAAAAAGTCGAAAAGTCGACTTTTCGTTTCAACTATAGAACCCTAGTTTTGACGTGTAAAATGCTTTAAGTTGTTCTACTTTCTACAGCTGTTTTGACAATTTATATTCTGTTTTTATTCAAGAAACTTAAAAATTTTTTTAAAAACCAAAAAATTAATGACTTAAAAGCGTTGCATGTAGTGTGGACCTCCAACTTAAGATAAAATGTATTTTTTTTTTTTTTTTTTTTGTGTTAAAAAATTTCCTTTCTCAAGGTAAATATTTCCATTTTGTCAACATATCACTCATAGAAATGTAATGAAATTTTCATATTATATGAAAGATCTTTGAGAGGAGCTTTAAAAGGCTTATCAGTTACATTTTTCTTTAAGATCTTGTTTTCGAGTTCAAATGCCAATTAATAATCAGATTATTAAATCTAAAAATAAATTAATTCCAAATGATTGGTTTTGAGTACAAGATTAAACTTCGCAATGTTGCCATACAAAACAACAGAAAACTTCACTATTTGTTATCAAAAACAATGCATATTTTATAAAAAAAGTAGAATAGAATTGTAAATTTAAATGAAAATTAATGAAAACTTAAGATTAAAACTAAAAAATATATTTTAAAGTCCTCATAATTTATACTAATTGATAAATTAAACATTTTAATAAAAATTGTATTAATTTTTTAGCATCAGCTGTTTACACTTTTGCATA
The DNA here is from genome assembly GCF_022045245.1 of Lucilia cuprina. NCBI lineage: Eukaryota > Metazoa > Arthropoda > Insecta > Diptera > Calliphoridae > Lucilia > Lucilia cuprina. The sequence goes on along the minus strand of NC_060951.1, from coordinate 60,622,798 downwards.
TTTTGCTCAAGTTTAAATCACCTCCATTGAGCGCTTAAACTAGCAAACAAAATTAACTGATTGCGTATTCTAAAACAACTTTCGAAGATTAATTTAAAATGAATCCCTAATCCTTTACCTATAGATTGGCCCAAAAAACATCATTTTTTTACTATGATCCAGCTTGATGCTTGACGAAATTTTTAAGAAATATTATTTTAAAAGTTAATTTTAGGCCAAAACATCAGCCATTTTCATTTAGGAGCCAACCTAATCTATGTATATGTATGTATATTATAAGATGTAAATAAATTTACCAAAACAAACATGTAATGCCCAAATCCTACTTCTTTTTTTTTTCCTTCTGAAACATTTACATACACACTAACAATAACTGAAATCCTTTATATATACAGTGAGTAACAAAATTAAAATAATTATGTAAATATATTAAAAGTAAATTTTAAAATGTTAAAGATTTATTAAAGATTTAATTTTAGATCTGTACTTGATTTACAATAAAATTTCAAATATTTTTATAAAATTTCCTTTCATTTTAGCACTCACTGTAATTAGTCTAAACAAAATCATGTGTTTTCTTTATAATTTTTAACTTTGTTTAATTTTTTTTCTCAATGTAATTCTTTTAAAAACAATTTCGTATGCATGTTTAAGCATGCATTCATTATAAATGTCGAGTATGCATAACATTATTATTATGATAATTATATTATACTTAAGCCTAAGTCGCCTGTAGTTAGATTTCTCATGTAAATTATATACATACAACATAAATACTTACATATATATAAAGATTTATATGTAAATTTATATATATAGAGGAAAAAAAGTCGTAACTTGAAAAAATAAAGAACTTTGTAAGCCAAAATTTCCAATTGGATTTAAAAATAAAAAAACAAACTCTTATTTATTAGTATTTACCTATAAGATATAAAGCAAAACAAACAAACCTTTAAGATAAATAAAAAAAATACTAAAAAAAAACTTTTACTTATTTATAAACGCTTAAAAGGATATAAAAAAAAGAAAAAATAAAAAACTTTGTAAAAAGAATTAGAATTTAATATACGCTTTTAAAAACAAACCATATTAGTAAATAAATTATAAACAAATTAAAAAAAAAACACTGACAAAAAAACTACTTAAAAATAAAAGCTAATTTTTAAAGTAAAATAAAAAATAAAACAAGTCGACAATGTGCAAATAATTATAATCAAATTCTACTTTAATTAGCTGAAAGTTTTAGTATAAAAAAATATAAAATAAACAAATTGATTATAAATGTCATAAATGAAATTGTAACAACAACAACAAACACATTTAAAAAACAACAACAACAAAAAACATGATAGTAATACATTAAATATATTGCTGCCTTATTCCTTGTAAAAACCATTTAACAAACAAAAAAACACACAAATATTTTAATTCAACTTTTTTAAATAATTTATTTTACTTAATGACTATTTAACGAATATTTTATTTCGTAATCTATAAATTGTTTTTATTATTAAGTTTCTAAAAAAAACAAAAATACGAAATGCTAATACATACAATTTTCTTTAAATAATGTTTTCTTATTTTTCCTTTTATGTCTGAATTATAAAAGTGTTAAAAACTGAAAAATGATAAAAAAATGAATATTAAAATAAAAATCATACTTAAAAATAAAAACTGAAGAAAAAATATTAAAAAAATATATATCAAGGCTGTTTTATTTTACATATATACTAGCATACCCTGGGTGCTTCGCTACCCAAACTATGTTCAATATCGTAAAAATATCAAAAAGTACCATCGGAAAAACGAAAAAGTACAAAGATCTCTCTCAATAAATTCTCATTTAATAAGGACCGTGTGTTCCGGTTAACCATTATAAAGAATCCATTTGAAGAATGGAAAAGTAGCATATAGTTCCCACTTACAGAGTATTACTCAGTCGAGACCATGTATGTTAAAATTAATGTTGCTATTTAGAAAATTAAAAAAGTACAATATATGAGATAAAAAGTACTAAAAAACATACAAAAACATACAAAATGTTCCGTATTTAAGTCTACATATATATCACAGATGAAACTCAAACGATTCAAATCTGCATTCATTTATTCCCGAAAAATTGTGCTTTAAAAAAGGTACAAAACAATTTTTTCGATTTTGGTCCTATATATAAATTAAATTTCCCGTTTTACCCCTTTTTGGTACTTTTTTACCCAGTGAAATAGCAAACATTTTATTACAATAAATATTACAGAGTTAGTACGTAATTTAATATGAATCATTCAATAAACCGAGAAAGTTTTTTTTAATGTTCTAAAAAAAGTACCATAAATACAGTTTTCTCCCTTTTACACCCAAAAAGGACTGAATTTTAAAAAAGTACGAAACAGGTGTCTCATAATTTTGAGAGATGTATCCAAAATATTTAGAAAAATTTTATTATGTTAATTAGTTTAAAAGTTGTAAAGGGCTTAAAAAGTTACCAAAATCACCTCTGTTATACATTTTTACCCCTTAAAAGTACGAATTTCAAAAAAGTACCAGACACCCATCTGCTCATTTTAAAAGTAGATACAGGTGCATTTAAAATTTTTCTTTTATCATTTATATTGTGTAAGATAATTAAGAAAAGTTGTTTTTCCCTTTTTTACCCGTAAATGTACAAATTTCCAAAAATCCCTCCTTAGAGTGTTTTGAACGCAATCAACCAGTATGCTGTTGATTTTTATTTATTTTCATATATTCTTTTTTGTAATAAAAAATCCAAATTAATTTGTTCAATTTTGTACCTCTTCTAGCGATTTTAGAAAAATAACCATCCGACAGCCCTGTTTACCATTGCTTCTCATTGAAATTGCAATCTGGTATCTCCAAAAATAAACAATGCTAAAAAACAGATGTTCACATTTTGCAAAACACACGCAAAAAAAGCCGCAAAAATAGTTTTTAATTCATTGCAAAAAGAGATTAATTAAATAAAAAATATATAAAAAATGGATAATAAATTAACACGCTACGAAAAAATTGCCTTCCTGGGTGAAGGTCAGGTAAGTTCAATAATCTAAAACACAAACTAACTATAATACAATAACTAACAACAACTTTAGTTTGCCACAGTATACAAGGCTCGTGATGTTTTAAGTGACCAAATAGTGGCGGTAAAGAAAATCAAAATTGGTAGTAGAGAAGAAGCCCAGGATGGTATAAATCGTACTGCTTTAAGAGAAATTAAACTACTGCATGAACTACAGCATGAGAATATCATTGGTCTGGTAGATGTGTTTGGCCACAAATCGAATGTATCTTTAGTGTTTGATTTCATGGATACAGATTTGGAAATTATCATTAAAGATCCCAAAATTATTTTAACCCAGGCAGATATTAAAGCTTACATGATAATGACCCTACGGGGCTTGGAATATTTACACATGAATTGGATTTTACACCGTGATTTGAAACCTAACAATTTGCTAGTGAATAGTGATGGCATTTTGAAAATTGGTGATTTTGGTTTGGCGAAATTTTTCGGTTCTCCCTCACGTATTTATACACATCAGGTGGTAACACGCTGGTATCGTGCTCCCGAGTTATTATTTGGAGCCCGTCAGTACGGCACTGGTATTGATATATGGGCTGTTGGTTGTATATTGGCTGAACTATTGTTGCGCGTTCCTTTCTTAGCCGGCGATTCGGATTTAAATCAACTCACCAAAATATTTCAAGCCTTGGGCACTCCCTCCGATGACACCTGGCCAAATTTGTCTAAACTTCCCGATTATATGCAGTTTGTGCATTTTCCTGGCGCACCACTCGCTAGTTATTTTACTGCCGCACCTGATGATTTAATTGATTTGGCCGAGAGATTATTGGCTTTGAATCCTGCTAAACGTTGTACCTGTACCGAGGCCTTAAATATGAAATATTTCTCCAATAAACCAGCTCCCTCACTGGGTCATAAACTGCCATTGCCTTCATCGAAACAGCAAAATGTCGATGAGAAACCAAATTTGAAGCGTAAACTTTTGGAAGCTATGGAAGGTGTTGGTAATCCAAAAAAACTGATATTTTAATGTAAGTCTTTGATTGGCCACAAGAATTTAGTTGTAGTTTATTTATGTAGACTGGTCAATATTTAATCCAAATTTCAATACATTTGGTAGAAATTTATGAAAATTATATATAAACTAAATCCTATTTTTGGTTCTTAAAACTTTTTTACACAATACAAATTTAAATTTGACCAGTATTCATTAACTCTTAATTTACAAGAAATCGCTTAAGTATATAATACTAAATATTTTAGTCTAAAACATAAAATCGAAATTTTAAGGCATATCAGAGAACTATATTCGTTACTTGCTATGTTCTAGTTTTATTGAAAATGTTTCATACATATAAGACTTTGATAAGTTCACGTAAGTTCTTTTCTTCTAAACTATAGTTTTAAAAAATTTCCATTTTTATATTCCATTAAAATATTTGTTTTATTTCGAGCTTGATCGATCTTTCAGAAAAATGTTTTTAAAATTTTTAAGAATTATTCGTTTTTCTTAAACTTTATCCCCCGTATTCATAAAGATATTAGTCGCTTATTTTAGATTTATTACTCACATCTTCATACAAAATTCCTACAATAAACCATCAATAAATTTATTAAGCAGTTATGAATATGGGTTTAAAATAGTAATATCTAAGGCTAATTTTTAATTTGATACTAAACATCTTCACTATGACTAGTTAAATATATACGAATAT
>NC_060951.1:60408200-60617943 GCF_022045245.1 Lucilia cuprina | reverse complement strand
TAAAATAAAGGGGTACTAAAATAAATATTGACTTAGATGAGATTTAAAAAAGAAAATATTATTACTGGTTTCGTATTGAATTAGCCAAGAGTTTGTTTGTTTTTTTTTAATAATTTTCTTAAAAATTCTAACAATAATTATTACTACTGCTAATAATTATAAATATTTGGTAATGTTTGTTGTAACAATATGCATATATTTTCTATAGGCATATTTATTTTTAAATATAAATAAATTATTTAATTTCTTATCATGATTTTCAAATATTATAGAAAAAAAATTATTATGAAATTAACATTATGTTGTTGGTTTTAAAGCTAATTTGTTTTTGATTTTTCGATCAATTTGTTTTGTAGTTTCCTTAATTATAATTAATTTTATTAGTTTTTTTAAATTTTATATCAAAAAAGTTGATATTTAACAGGTTTTTTTTGGTTTCCTTTAGTTTTAATATGAAATGAATATACTACAAGCCTATAATTAATATTATTTTAAAACTAATTATATTATAAATTACTTTGTATTCAAATTTTGTTTTTAAATTTTTTTTGAATTAAAAAAAAATGGTTTCATTTTTGTTTTAGTTTGTAGTAGCATTTTAGTTGAATACTTTTGTTTATATATAAGTATTTGTTATTTTTAGAGATTTATCGTATCTAAATCTTGGCAAGGAGCACGCGGACTTAGTCCCTCAATATTTGTATCAGTATTATTAGTTAAGGCATCATTATTTAAAGAATTATCATCCATTGAGGAGTTTTTATTATTATCACGCGTGCTATTGTTGTTATTGGTCTTGGCATCTTGTGTAGCGCCGGAACTTTGTACCTTTTTACTACCCAAACCCAGAGGAAAAGCAAATTCTTGCGGTAATTTACGCATAATCTTACCAGATGTAATAAGACGACCAAAGCCTTCCTAAAAAGTGGGAAATTAAACATTTAAAACAAATTCTTTGTATATATTTTTATAGCAAAACTTACTTGATGGGCAAACGCATAACCAGATCTTAAAGATCTTCTAGATCTTCTAGAGGATGGTGCCCTCATAACACTACTAGTCTGTCTTAGTTTCAAACTTGCTTGACGTCTCTTCATACGTATCTGTTCAAAATATTAAAATTTATTTAGTAATTATTTTGTCCTATGAAGATTTCTCAAACCGCTTACCTTATCTGCCAGACTTGGTTGACAATCTATTAAATAGAATTTATAAGCTAATACTGGTATCATAATTAGCACCACAGTTATGAACATGGTAGTCCAAAATGTGAGATCTTTCATGGCCATTGTTAAGGAGCCCACATAGGGTCCACCAACAACGTAATTATAAAAGTAATCTAAAACAAAATACCATATCAGACTACCCCAAATTGTTATGTGATTAAAAATTGTCCAATATGATGTATATAAGGCAATCTGTTAAAGACAATGTGAAAAACATATTAAAAACTTTCAAATAATATCTTTAAATACTTCATACCTGTGCAGTATTATCAATAATTAAAATAGTTGCAACAACCGCTCCCAGAGTCATGTGATCACTTAAAATTAAACCATTTGGCGACACGCCTTTGTGATAAGTACCTGTTAGCAAATAAACTTATATAATAAAGGAAAAAACAAGTAAAATTTCTTAATCTATACCCACCATAAGGAATTAAAAATAATATTAACGAACTAAAGGCACCATGTAATACACTATACACAAATTCTTTGGTATTAAACAATTGACTTTTTAAGCCTGGCGTATATAATTTGGGAAAATCCACACTATGTCTATCTGAAACATCTTGTTCGAATACGCCCAGCGCTAAGACAGGCAATGATGTGTAGAAAAGATTATAAACCGATATAAACATGGGATCAAAAACAGTCTGTAAAATGGAAATTTTATTTATTTTTTTATACAAAATTGTCCTTTTTTCTAAATTTTAATTTGAAAAGTACCAACCTGTGCGCTAAAACCACAAAAAAATGAATACCAACAATGACACAAGGTAAATGCAAAATTTTTATAGAAAAAATAACGCAGGAATTTGCACATGCGATAGTAGGACCAACGCCCGTGCACCAATAAAAGTCTTTCTAAATAGCGAAATTGTGCAATCGAATAATCGCTTGCCAATACAGCTTGTAAACCCTCTTGACCAGATATACCAACACCAATATGGGCGGCTGTAAAGAAAATATATAAAATTTAACTTTTATAGATAAAAAAGTTTTGTTAAAAAGAATTTTCTTTTGATTACAGAATTTGGTTGGAATTTTGTTATTGTTTTTAAAAGAAAATTTCTACAAAAAATTTTGTCTCTTGAAGAGAAAATGTCTATAGATATTTTGTCTCTATTGATAAGAATGTTTCTATAGAAATTGTTTCTCTTTTAAAGAGAAAATATTTATAGAATTTTTTTTTTTTGAAAATTCAAGAGAAATTGTGTCTTTTGAAGAGAAAATTTGTAGCCCTTTTGAAGAGAAAATTCCTTTAGAAATTGTATCCCTTTTGGAAAGACAATTTCCATAGGAATTAAGTCTCTTTGAAGAGAAAACTATTGTAGAAATTGTCACTCTTTTGAAAGCACAAAGTGTGTCTGTTTTGGAGAGAAAATTTTCTATAGAAATTGTGTCTCTTTTGAATCGAATTTCTATAGAAATTGTAGCCTTTTTGGAGGGACAATTTCTATCCAAATTATGTTTCCTTTGAAGAGACAATTTCTATAGAAATTGTGTCTCTTTTCAAAAGACAATTTCCATAGGAATTGTGTATCTTTGAAGAGAAAACTTTTGTAGAAATTGTCACTCTTTTGAAAGCACAAATTGTGTCTGTTTTGGAGAGAAAATTTCTATACAAATTGTGTATCTTTTGAATTGAATTTCTATAGAAATTGTAGCCCTTTTGGAGGGACAAGTTCTATCTAAATTGTGTTTCTTTTAGAGAGACAATTTCTAAAGAAATTGTGTCTCCTTTCAAAAGACAATTTCCTAGGAATTAAGTCTCTTTGAAGAGAAAATTGTTGTAGAAATTGTCACTCTTTTGAAACCACAAATTGTGTCTGTTTTGGAGAGAAAATTTTGTATAGAAATTGTGTCTCTTTTGAATTTAGTTTCTATAGAAATTGTAGCATTTTTGGAGGGACAATTTCTATCCAAATTGTGTTTCTTTTGAAGAGACAATTTCTAAAGAAATTGTGTCTCTTTTCAAAAGTCAATTTCCATAGGAATTAAGTCTCTTTGAAGAGAAAACTGTTGTAGAAATTGTCACTCTTTTGAAAGCACAAATTGTGTCTGTTTTGGAGAGAAAATTTCTATAGAAATTGTGTCTCTTTTGAATTGAATTTCTATAGAAATTGTAGCCTTTTTGGAGGAACAAGTTGTATCCAAATTGTGTTTCTTTTGGAGAGACAATTTGTAAAGAAATTTCTATAGAAATTGTGTCTCTTTTGAAGAGAAAAATTCTATAGAAATTGTAGTCCTTTTGGAGGGACAATTTCTATCCAAATTAGGTTTCTTTTGAAGAGACAATTTCTAAAGAAATTATGTCTCTTTTCAAAAGACAATTTCCATAGGAATTGTGTATCTTTACTGAGAAAATTTTTGTAGAAATTTTCAATCTTTTGAAGGCACAAATTGTGTCTGTTGGATGGCAATTTCTATACAAATTGTGTCGCCTTTGTCATATAAAGAAAGAGAGAAATTTTGTCTCTTTTAAAGATAGCTTTTTAATAGCTAAATTTTCTAAATTTAGAAAAAGCTAATGTTTATAATAGTTTTTGTTTAAAGTGAAAATTTATATACAAATTTTCTCTTTCAGAAATAAAACATGTTTACATTACCACCTTACCTTTGATCATAGAGACATCGTTGGCACCATCACCTATTGCTAAAGTAACTGCATTCTTGGCACGTTTGATTAATTCCACAACTAAGGCCTTTTGTAAAGGTGTAACACGACAGCATATAACAGCCTTACATTGTGAAGCAATATCCAGGAATCTATAATATAACAAAAATTAAGACATTTCGTCCAAATTAAAAAAAAAAAAAAAAAATGATAAAACTTACTTTGTTTCCAGTTCGGGTGATAAACAATGGACCAATGAATGACCATTAATAACTATAGCAAAACCTGTATTTTCTTCAACAATTTCGTCATCACGCAAAACATTGCGAGCCGCACTGCCGCCCTTTTCTAATGAATCATATAATTCATTGGTTTCAGCACTTTAAAAATGAAAATAACATTTAAAATTAAAAAAATATATATTTAAAGGTTTTTTTGTTTAACTAATAACAAAAACACACACAAACATAATAACAAAATTTTAAGTGAAAGCCATTGAAATTGCATAAAGTAAAAAAGGATTAGTAAAAAATGTGTTACAAAAGCTTGGTAATTGTTTTTGGAAAAAAGTGTTAAATGAGTATAACTATTTAATTTTGTTTTTAATTAATAACTAAATAAATATTATTTACTATTTTATAATTAAAAATATTGTTTTTATATTTAAATTATAATAAGCGCTCACAATGATTTTATATGTTGGTTTTAGTTAATGAATCGAAAATAATTATTTACATGTTTTTTTTTTCTTCTTAAACAATGACAAACAATAAACACGAACTTATATTTAATTTATTTATAATTTTACATTACGGGCGAAACAAGGTACCAATAGAGGGGGAAAATCATCCATTTGTATCAACTGAATAGAAATTATAGCTAAAAAATATGTTTGGAGAGTTTTTCTTTGGTAAAATGTTTTGGTGTTTCGTTTTTATCTTTCTTCTTAAATCAAAGTTTAATAAAAAATAAATAAAACTATTAAAGGGGAAATAAAAAAAAACAAAACGATAACTTATAAACTATATAAAGAAAAGTACTATTTAAGGAAATGAAAAAAAAAACGATTTAAATAATAAGGATAAATCGAATGTTTATATGCAAAATTTAATTTTTTTTAAATAAATTTGCCATTTTTCTAGGAATTTTAACGCTGCAGGAGCCTTCATATAGAGAAAGATCTATAGTCTATAGTCTAGTCTATAGTCTAGTCTATAGTCTAGTCTATAGTCTAGTCTATAGTCTAGTATATAGTCTAGTCTATAGTCTAGTCTATAGTCTAGTCTATAGTCTAGTCTATAGTCTAGTCTATAGTCTAGTCTATAGTCTAGTCTATAGTCTAGTCTATAATCTAGTCTATAATCTTGTCTATAGTCTAGTCTATAGTCTAGTCTATAGTCTTGTCTATAGTCTTGTCTATAGTAGGACAAATTAGTTGTTACTTTAAAACCTGGAAAAGTTTGTTATAAAGTAGTACTGGTTTACAATTTAAATATTTCATGCCTGATTTGTTCTATTTATACATTTCTTTGTAAGAGAAAACATTTTTGACAGGAAAAAATTACTCTTTAAAAAAGTACGTGTTCCATATGTATTAACTTTTTTGATTGAAATGAACTAAATCAATAATATTTGCTCTTAACAATTCAAAAAGCCTCTTGAACTTTTAATCAAATTTAAAACTTTGAATATATGATTTGTAATTAAAGTTTCTAGCAGTTTCTTTTTATATAAAAACTACAAAACCAATCAAATTTAAAGCTTCCAAAGTACAAATAATTAAAGAAATTATTAATTACTTAAAATTTAGTTAACAAATATTTAAAAAAATAATTCCCATTTGTGTAAATTACAAAAATAATCCAACATAAAATTTTTCTTGGTTAGATACCGAAAAACATAAAACTTATAGAAAAACGAAATACTAGCTAGTAGAGTGAGAAATTATGTAAACCAACTTTAACTGTGTATTTCTGTATTAATTACCCTTAACTACCAAAAAAAGAACAAATAAAATTGAAATTATAAAACTTAATAGAAAACAAAATAAATTAAAAAACAAGAGAGCAGAAAAAATCTTTCATAAAAAAGATTTTTCTAAAAAAAAAAACAAGTAAAACAGTGTAAAAACGTCTTGTATAACTTTTGTTTTAAAAGGGTAAGAAGATATAAAGTAGATGATGATATGATATTCCCTCTACCTGTCCGGTTCGCCCTTTTTACGCATATTATTGACATCATCATCCCACCTAAAGGTAACAACTGATATAGCAGGCGGTGGTGGTGGTGACACTTGAGTTATTTTCAATGATGAGGGACTACGATCATTCAAATGTGAGCCATTTAAATTCACAGCAGGTTCAAGGGCTGTAGAAAAGGGAGATATATAAGAATATATTATTTTTTTTCTAAAATTATAAACTTACGTGTTGGCCTAAATCTATTAACTATTCTAATTGATTCTTTAAATTGTCTCAGCTGTTTATCAACCTCTTCAATTGTACTGCCATCCACTATGAAAACATCGGCCAAGTCATCGGTTAATAATTGACATGAGTATCCTATATTTATAGCAGTTTCTAAAAAATAGAAAAACATAATTTTGAAGAATTTCTTTAATTGTTTGTTTTGCAGGTTTATTACCTTGCTTATCTCCTGTTAAGACCCAAACTTTAATGCCAGCCATTTGTAAATTTGCTATAGTTTGCGGTACACCATCTTGTAATTTATCTTCTATGGCTGTTACTCCAACTAGCACCAATTCACTTTCAATCTCTTCCATTATTGCATTTAGTTTTTCCTCACGATGATCTAGTGATACTGAAGCCTCCCAATGACGTTTACTCCAATCTTCATAGAATTCTGGACTTAAATGTCGTTCAGCTAAGACAAGCGTACGTAGACCTTCGCCAGCGAATTTCTGTAATATTTGGAGTTAGTGTTATTTTCTATAGAAATTTTGTGTCGATTTAAAAAGGAAAATTTTTATAGAAACTTGACCTCTTTGAAAGAGAGAGAGTTTCTATTGAAACTGTGTTTCTTTATGTGAGACAATTACTTTAAAACTATTCTCTCTCTTTCTCTCTCTCTCTGAGAGATAAGTTTAAAGTTTAAAAAGAAAAAATCTATAGAAATGTCTCTTTTAAAAATTAAAATTTTTATAGAAGATATATTTTTATACAGAAAATCTCTATAGAAATTTTGTCTCTTTTAAAGAGAATATTTCTATTGAAATTTTGCATCTTTTAAAGAGAATATTTCTATTGAAATTTTGCACCTTTTAAGAAAAGAAAAATTCTTTCTTTGTGAGGGATAGTTTAACGTTTAAAGAGAAACATTTTATAGAAATTTTGTATCTTTTAAAAATTATATTTTTAGAATTTTTGCGTCTTTTAAGAAAAAAATATATTCTTTCAAAGAGAAAATCTGTACAGAAAATTTATTTTTCAAGAAAAAATTTTTCTTTTGCTGTTTCTTTTAAAGAGAACATTTCAATCAAAATTATCTATAGATCTAGAAACTTTCTATAGAATTTATGTTTCTTTTAAAAAGAACGTTTCTAAAGAAATTTTCCACATTTTGGTAGAAATCTATATTATATACGTACATTCAAATGATCTTGTGTACGCGCTTTTATATCATGTTGACTAGAACTTAACCTATCGTAAATAACACTATCAGCTCCCTTACAATATAGGAATATTTTATCACCACGTCTTAATATAACTGACATACGTTTGCGTACATTATTGAAATCCAAAATATGTAACAGTTCATATTCCTTAAAAAAAATTAAAAATCCTCTTTAAAACACTTTCAAACCTACATTATTCAATTTCTTCTCTTACCTCCTTTCGACCCATAACCTCGATAGTAATACTGTTTGGTGTTCTCGAACGAAATACAAAACCAAAATTTCTAGCTGCCGACACTAATGCCGATTCATCAGGACTCTGAGCCTGATACTCTAAACGATCTTCCACATATTCAGGCATAACCGTATGACACAGGGCCAACAGACGAAAGAAGTTATGGGCATGTTCTTCATCGGAACGCACAGCATCCAAAAGTGTTCTATCGTACCAACGAAATTCTGGTTCATATTCTGGATTTGCCGAAAAATCAACTGGTTCTACAGTCTTTGGAAACAAATTGAGGAAGAAAAAAATTAAAAAAAATTTTAAAATGATTACAATAAAAGTAATTATATTTACAAATAAATATTTAAATGATATGTATGTAGTATTTAGCGTTAATGTTTTACAAAAATAAGTATTTTTAATACGTATGAGTTAAAGGTGGCATATATTTGTAGCTGTTACTTTAGAGTATAAAATGGTTATTTTATTGTTGATTTTAATCTTTTAATAAAATTAACATGCATTAAATTTTAGTTTAATTAAATAAATATTAACAATTAGCGAAAATTTTAAAGCAGCACTTGTTACATTTAATTAATTTAATATTACAGTTAATTATTTTAAAGTTTAATTTAATAGTTATAAAAAGCAAAATCAGCTATTTCCACTTTTTTCATAAATTTATTAAATAAGTTTATAAAATATTTAAGACAGCTGTTTATATTTAACAAATGCTTGTTTTAGCTAATATGAACTTAACTATCGATTAATATGAAGTTAACAATCTGGAGTTTTTAATCTTAAAGACATGATATCTTAAAAATCATGAGATTGAGAAATTAACTAGATTGCAAACATGGTCGTAATAAAAAGAGTCAGCGTGGCAAGTTTTGTAATTATCAAAACACGTTAAAGAGCCATTTCCCAAGCAATTAAGGGCAGGTTTTTTCAGATAAAGTTAATCTACATTCTTTGTTTAAACCTAGTTTAATCTATGTTTTGTGTTTTTGAGTAATCAGTTACGTTACTTATTATCTTAGTTTAACTGAGTGTTATTAGCGAATTAATGCTAAGTTATAAAAGGGAAAACACAATCAACAAAAACAATAAAATAAGAAATCGAAAAAAAAACTAAATATTTTAACTAAATAATAATTTTCTGATTTCTTTTACCAATATTATTATTGTTTTACCCCCATTATCACAATGTCTGGTTATTTTTTTTATCTTAAGGTTAAATTGACAGTTTTCATACAAAAAAAATATTTTAATCGGCAGAGTAACTTTCGGTTAAGCGATAACCGGAGGTGGAGTTAACGGGGCTTAATGTTATTTTTTCGAAAATGTTTCATTTTACAAAATTGATATTTACAAAAAACAGCTGTTTTGTTTATATTTTTGGTTAAAAAGTTGGCAATACTAACAAAGTTAACTGATCTTATTTCCCAGCAGTGTGGAAACAGTGTACACTTAATAAGGTAGCCTCGTCGCTACAACAAATACAACAATACAAAAACAACAGGCGATTTGTTATTGTAGAATAATCCCATCTGTCAAAAAAAGCTGTGTGTGTAGAATGAAAAAGCAACAAATAAACACAATAAAAATTTGAGTTTTTAGCAATAATTTAAATTTTTAACTATTAATATTAATATATTATATTAATTAAACGTGGAATGTCTGAAAATCATAACTATATCTATTGGGAACACCAATTTTCCGAATTAAACGTGTTTTTTGTGAAAAGTGATTGGTCGTGTTAAAAATAGTTGAAACTGATTTGGAACGTATGCCGGAGCTAAAGATTTTCTTTTTTTATCAAGAGAGAAGGATAACAAAGACATTTAATCACGATTGACCTAGAAAACTCCTTTAAAACCATAATTTTCTTCACTTTTTAAAATTTTTACACCTTTTGCGATTTTTTTTCTATGTGAACAAACAGGAATTTTGACAGATAAGATTGTAAAAGCTGATGATCAGCTGTGCGGACGAGGCTACCTTATTAAGTGTACACTGTTATTTCCATAACTGGAAAACACAACCATCAGGTAAAATCCCCCTGGTTTAACTGAGTATTAAAAACCCACCCTTAACCAATCAAACCTAAATTAGAAGAGGGAAACACAATCAACAAAAACAATAAATTAATAAATTCGAAAGAAGAAAATTTTTTTTTAAAAAATGTTGCATTTTACAAAAGTACAAGTTGCTACAAACAAGTTGCTGCATGCCAACCGAAAAAAATCGAATTACAAATAAATTACTTTTAAAGAAACGCATTTGAAAAACTAACAGCGATCAAGCTCGAACATGCAGCGTTATAAAATGATTACCTCAATTCGGTGTTTCAATTCGAATGAACATTTTCTTAAAATTTTGTGACGTAAATATCAATTACTAGCTATGTTCGTAAATCGGAAGAAAAACAATCTTGAAGCGGGTTTTTGAGTGGGCAATGAAATGCCAATTAATAATCAGATTAGTTAATGTAAAAATAAATTGATTCTGATGTTAATCAATTAAACTCAAGTTATAAGTGAGAAAACACAATTAACAAAAACAATAAAACAATGATTTCGGAAGAACAAAAACTTAATATTTTTTAAGTAAATTGCAATTTTCTGATTTGTTTTGTTTGATTTATTATTGTTTTAAATGTTTCTTTTTAACATTTTTCCAAAATTTTCCATTTTACAAAAGTATTGTTTGCAAAAAACAGCTGTTCATTGTATATGTTTTTGAGTGAAAAGTTGGCAATACTAACAAAGTTAACTGAGCTTAAATCTAAAACTGAAAAACACAATCATCGGTTAAATTCCGCCTAAATTTGTTCGGAGTTTAATCTAACAGCAAGTTAAGCCTAGTTTAACTGAGTAGTAAGAAACCCGCCCTAAGTAACGTTACTGTTTACTGAAAACACACAAAACATATATTAAACTAGGTTTAAACAAAGAATGTAGATTATCTTTATCGGAAAAACCCGTCCTAAGTCTCCCTAATTTGTACAAAACAATAATTAAACATGTTTATAAAAATTTTATTATTTATTTTTCATAGGCTGTTTAAACTTTTGCATTTTTTGCTCAAGTTTAAACCACCACCATTGGGTGCTTAAACTACCAAAACAAAATTATCTGAGTACTTAAAAACAACTTTAGCAGATTAATTTTAATTTAATCCCTAATCCTTCACCTAAAAATTGGACCTTAAAGTATTGAAAGGATATTCCTTATTTTCTTACAATTTCGATATTCATTGAAATATTTTTTTCGATTGTTGCGTAACTGAATGCGAAAAATAATGGTAATGCAGAATATGGGTGAATATTCGATTAAATGTTTCAAAATTACAAAACAGAGTAGTAAGAAATCCACACTAAAATTGTTAATTTCAATTCCAAAACTTAATATAATTTTCCACTATATATAAAATTTCATCAAGTCCTTCGTTTGGCAAAAGCTTCAATTAGATCTACAAAAACTACTTATCAAATGCAAAATATAACAAAAATTTTTCAATAAACTTAAAACTTTTAACGATGCAAAACTAGATTATAAAAATATCATTCAAAATAAAAATGAATATACATATGCATATAGCACAATCACGCACAGACACACATAGAGAGAGAAAGAGAGTTTTAATAGAATTTGAAAATAAAATATGTAAGAACAAAATCACATGCATACGTGCACTTGTTGCTTATGATGAACATTGTTCCAAATGTGATCTGTGGTGCTGTTTCTTGCAGTTTTAAAATTATCGTAATCGTGATTGAGAAAGTGTAAATCAGATGGTGGTGGTGGCTTTAAGAAATTATTATCACAAGTGTTGTTGTGTTTTATATTATTAGTACATTTTGTATTGGTGCTAGGAGTAGTAATTGTTGTTGTTGTAGTGTAGGTGCTCTTTTTATATAAATAATGTGCAGAAGATTCTGTACAATCATCATACATGGTTACAAAATCTTGTCTATTTAGTTGATCTTCATTGCGCAATGAAGAGGAAGAACAACTACAAAAAGATGTACAAAATTGAGGACGACAACGATGTGTTGGTGGTTGTGCTGATGAAGATGGTGAAGACAATGTTGTCATTGTTGCGGTTTCAATTAAAGGCGGTGTATGTGTTTTCTTGCTAAATGGTGAAAAACGAAATTTTTTATTTGGATTTTTCTTATTTGGATTCGGATTTTGCAAATGAGTGACAACAGTGCTAGAATTGGTGGGTGAAAGCGTGGTTATGGCTATGGCCGTATTGGGTGTTGAGCCATTCATTTTTCTTTTGAGTGAAACTGAGGCAAAATCACTCTTGTTCTGATTTAGATTTTGGATTTTGTAATTGTTACTGTGCGGTGGTTTGTTGTTATTTGAATGGTAGGTGGTGGTGGTGGTGGTGGTGTTGGTAGTATTATTGGTGGTTGTGGCTATAATCTTTGGTTCTTTTATGGCTACATCACCCAGTATTATTACTTTGTCACTGCATGTCGATAAAGTGGAAGCTTGCCTTCGAACTCTCGCCTTTTCCGACGATGGCTCTAGTTTAGCAGCACGCCTATGAGTTTTAGGCTCTTTGGCATACTTGACACGTTTACCTTGGGGACTAGGTGTACTACACGGACTAGACGGTGGGCTATTTACATTAGCATCATCATTATTGTGAAATATGGGATTTTCTATTTCTACTTTAGCGGTTGTGATTAGTGTATGAGGCGTGTTGGTTACACCACCTCCACCTGCTACTCCTGCAACTGTGTCCGGAGGTTTTAGATAAAAATTATCCCATGATGATGGTGAATTTATGGGTGTGGTTGTAGTGCTTCCACTATTCAGTTGTTTACTAGTAGTGGTGGTGGTGTTGTTGGTTGTAGTAGTGGGTTGTTGTTGTAGTTGGTGTAGCTGTTTGATTTTGGAAGACACATTATTTGTGGGCGTTGTTGGGGTCTTACCACCACTTCTATGTACATCGACTTTGTGTAGTCGCAACGTGGCTGTAGTTCCAATATCTAATTTATTTTTCATTATTGTGCTGTTGCTATTTTGAGTTTGAAATTCATTCTACAATGATTATAAACGAGTATTTTTTTGTTTTTGAAATTGTAAAATAAAAAAATTTAACTTAAATTAAAGACAAGATATTGTGGTTCTCTTTTAAAACAATTTAAAATAAAAGTCAATAGTTAGATTCAATCAAATTCTAAGAAAATAATTCAAATTTTGTTTCAAAATTAAAGTTCTTAAAGAATAAATCAATTACTCTCTTTCTCTCTGAACTTTAAAATATTGTTCATCTCTATATTAAAATTAATTTTAAATATTGAATAATGTAAAAAAAATTTCTTCTACTTAAAGTAAAAAATGATATATGAGAGAAATTATTCAAAATGTTTTGCTTTATAGATTTGAAACTTTTATAAACTAAAAAACTAAAATTTTTTACATTTTGTAATTTTGTAAGCTAAAAATGTTTTCATTTTTCTTTTTTTATGCAAATTAAAACAGTTTTTTTGAAAGATTTATATTGTAATAAACTTCGATTTATTTCTTCAAAATTTAAAGAAACTAACTTTTGACTTTATTTTTGTGAAACAAATTGAAAATTCATAACAGAACTTAAAACATGTATTGGGATAATGAAAGTGAATCAACGTTTTGGAAAAAGTGCAACTATTTGTTTATTATTTATCAACATGATGCTAAATAAAAAAATGTTGATTTTTATAAACAAAACAAATTTCTAGGAAAAAAATATAATTTTGAAAATTAAATAGTGCATATACCAAAGAAAATAAATAAAATGTTTAAATTATTTGAATGCTCCTATGCAATAAACAAATTTTTTACTCAAATTTATATTCAGGATATTCACGAAACACGTGTGACAATTTGTACATTTGCACAAATTGGTAAGTGTTTTATTTAAAAGAGAAAACTTTGTTAAATTTTCCAAGTCCTTTTTCTTCTAGTTCAGTTCTGGATAAATTCCAGTTCAGTTCTAGCTAAATTCTAGTTCAGTTTTAGTTCTTGTTCACTTCTAATTCAGTTCTAGTTAATTTCTAGTTCAGTTCTATTTCTAGTTCAGTTCTAGTTCAGTTCTAGTTCAGTTCTAGTTCAGTTCTAGTTCAGTTCTAGTTCAGTTCTAGTTCAGTTCTAGTTCAGTTCTAGTTCAGTTCTAGTTCAGTTTTAGTTCAGTTCTAGTTCAGTTCTAGTTCAGTTCCAGTTCAGTTATAGTTCAGTTCTCGTTCAGTTTCAGTTCAATTCTAGTTCTGTTCTAGTTCAGTTCTAGTTCAGTTCTAGTTCAGTTCTAGTTCAGTTCTAGTTCAGTTCTAGTTCAGTTCTAGTTCAGTTCTAGTTCAGTTCTAGTTCAGTTCTAGTTCAGTTCTAGTTCAGTTCTAGTTCAGTTCTAGTTCAGTTCTAGTTCAGTTCTAGTTCAGTTCTAGTTCAGTTCTAGTTCAGTTCTAGTTCAGTTCTAGTTCAGTTCTAGTTCAGTTCTAGTTCAGTTCTAGTTCAGTTCTAATTCAGTTCTAGTTCAGTTCTAGTTCAGTTCTAGTTCAGTTTCAGTTCAATTCTAGTTCTGTTCTAGTTCAGTTCTAGTTCAGTTCTAGTTCAGATCTAGTTCAGTTCTATTTCAGTTCTAGTTTAGTTTTAGTTCAGTTATAGTTAAGCGTAGCTCCTAATTTATCAAAAATCTTATTATAAGTGCTCTCGGACTTAGGGAGAGTTTCAGTTATGTTTAGTTTTTTCTCATTGAACCAATTTTTTGGTACAATGAATTGACCATCTTAGGTCATACCTTGATATTGAGATTACATATTTTACAGTCTTTTTCTCTAAGTAGGAAAAAAGGACGTAATCCAGTAAAGAATGTGTATATATTGTATTACACCAAAATGTATGTATATGATTAAATAGAAACCCAATTTCCATAAATTACAAATAAAGTTCTTAACTTAAAAATAACCCGAGAAAAGAATTAACAATATATTTACATTATATTAAGAGTAATAAAATGATTAAAGAGCAAAATGCTTTAAACATTATCTTATTATGTATTAAAATTATTTGATATTATTGTTATTAAATTATTAAGTTAATTGTTAATAAGTGTTTAATTTATGTTTTTGATTATATTAAGTGCAATGCTCATTCATGGGCTTTGTTAAAATGTATTTTTTAAAAAGAGAAAAAAGAGGAAATTGTGTTGTTTTTTAATAGTTTTGGTAAATAATAAAAATTATTAAATATTTTTAAACTATTTAAAAAAAAGATATGTAATTTAATTTAAACAGTATAATTAAAAAAGTTAACTATTTGTTTATTTTAGTTTGGTAATGGTCTCGTGTTTAAACTAAAACTAACAACTTACATCGGTTATTTCCACAACTTCGCCAGTACGCAAATCGAAAACATCACCATACGTACGGCCATTAATACTGCACTTATTAAAGGTCATAATATTTTGTGTTAATGTTCCGGTTTTATCCGAAAATATATATTGTATTTGACCAAGTTCTTCATTGAGGGTGGTGGTACGGGCTTTGGCATGTGTTTTAGTTGGTTCATAATACATTTCTTCATCCCAATTTATTAAAAATGATTGAACAAAACGTATAACCTAAAGGTGAGCGGAAAAATGATTAATTTAATGTTAAATTAAATAATCGAATATTTGATAAAACA
This sequence comes from Lucilia cuprina, assembly GCF_022045245.1. Classification (NCBI taxonomy): domain Eukaryota; kingdom Metazoa; phylum Arthropoda; class Insecta; order Diptera; family Calliphoridae; genus Lucilia; species Lucilia cuprina. The sequence continues at coordinate 60,602,561 of NC_060951.1, read as the reverse complement.
TTATTTACCTCTACTGAAACGTAGAGTGATATTGGCACTACGGTATTTAATACAATGGCATAAGAGAAGAATACTAATAATCCTATAACAGTTGATCCTTGTAGCACATTTTTGGGTATTATATTTTCCCAGGGCAAATATGACTGGAAGTAAAAAGAAAAGTATGTTAAAAATTAAGATTTTAACTAAAACTGACATACAAATGAACTATAAGTGAACTAGAACTAGAACTGAACTAGAACTGAACTAGAACTGAACTTGAACTGAACTAGAACTGAACTAGAACTGAACTAGAACTGAACTAGAACTGTACTAGAACTGAACTAGAACCTTTTTAATAACTTCCCTAGTAGCTTGTCGGCTATTGCAGGTCGATGATACTTTTGGTTTCTCAACTATAGAAAGAATACTTTGAAATTTTTTGTAAAGACCCGACACCAGCTCGTAAGTAACTTCGGGAAAGGGTACTGAATTTCCTGTTATTATATCGTTATGTGCTGAAAATATATAACAGAGTTAAAATAATACAAAATAAGTATATACTGCTTTTGTTGATTTTGATGAAACTGGACAGTATAAAAAGGCACCAAAAAGGTCCAATGTTTATTTATGTCAAGATATAAAACTTGGAAATTTCTTCTCTTTAAAACGAAAGTAAATATTTCAGAACAATAACCACAAATTTAAAATTTTTACAAAATTGTAATTTCCGTTAAAATTCAAAAACATGGCAATATTAAAAAACGAACAATTAGAATTGAAACACCTTGAACTTACGGAACAACAAAAAACAAAACAAAAACTCACATTGATAACAAAAACATACAAAAATGCAAAAAAAACAACAACATATTTAATAATACACACCTGCCGCTGATAAACCACTGCCCACAATACCAACCAAAGATGAAGGTGTTACTGCCGATGAGGATGAGCTTGCTGAGGCATGTTCGGCAGCTGATGCAGCAGCTGCTTGAGCAGCATCACCAGTCGTTAGAGACAACTCAATGTAGCCAGCTACAATTGATAACAATGTCAAATCGGGCTCCACATTTTGTGTATGGTACAGTTCCAATGAACGTTTAAAAAAATTAACAACATCATTGATGGATTTTAATGGAAACAAACTAGGATCCAAAGGTGAAGTCAATGATATCAAGGGACTGTTACTAGCACTACGCGTCACAGTGGCCATGATAATAATAATTTAGAAATTACAATGAACGAACAATGTTTGAGGTAATATATCCAAAATTAAGAACAAATAAGTTTTTCTTCTGTCGCTTTATTCTTCCAGAATTTAGTTTTAGGCGATGATGTTGATGATGATGAGACCAATTAAAAATGTTATACTAACTGCGTTTACACTACTCCTTCTAGCCACCGTTGTTGACGCAATGCAACTGTTCTTTTAATTCGTATTTGTAGTTTTTTCTTTAGTTCTTTCAATTAAATTTTTTTTAATTTTTTTTTATTCCTGTACTTTAGGTACAGGGTTGACTGCTGACTGGCTGGCTGGTTGTTTGGTTATTTGGCTACCAGTTGACGACGCCACAAGTTGACAAACCACTTTTGTTTCGCCTGTTTTGCACCTTGTTCGCCAAAACTGCAATGCCACATTAGCGAGCGCATCTGTTTTGCTGAAACTCCTTCTTACAACAATAATATCAGTATTATTTCATTGCACACTTTTAAAATAATTTTAGTTTTTTCTATTTGTATCCTTTTGTTGGCAATTTTGTTTTCATGTAATTTAATATTAATTTTTAAACACTTTTCAGCATGTTGATTCTAATTTGTAATCTATGATTCACGCAAAATATGACAAATTCCTTTACGAAATCACGACAACGACAATTACGACGACCCTTTTGCCCTTGTAACACCCCCTTTCTGGGAAAGAAAAAAAATTACTTCGCACACTTTTTGATTTCGTGTTCCACACTTTCTCTTGTGTTAAAAAAAAGAACAACAACAAAACTCTAATTACATATCGCTTTGAAATAAATGTTTTTCGTCACACTAAAATATGATGAAATTTTTTTGCTTTTTTATAGTATCATATAATCTCTAAACTATAATTTATATTTTTAAAAACCACTGTTACATTTAGTTTGTTAATGTTTTTATTAATTTTTAATTTAGTTTTTATTGAAAATTTTAGTATTTTCCACTTATTACGTCTTTGTTTTTCTTTTTACTGCGGCGTGTTTACAAACATGATACATCAAAGCAAGAGTTGCCATATTCCTTCCTTTGACACCTTAACGCCAGATTGCTGTAATTTACAGTTGTGGCAATACACATGGTACATTTGACAAGGTGAAAATTACAAGAGAACTTATAAGAATATGAATTGGAGATATTCACTTTAACTCCGTTATAAAGATATATGTATATAAGTTTGTCATTTTATTTGTAATTTCTTCAATACATTTTTTGGACCCTATAAAGTACATATAAAATCCTAGATCTTCTAGATAGCCGAGAAGATTTAAACACGTTCGTCCGTCTGTATGTAAGTTGAAGTTTTCGGAATACTCCAGATATCTGAAAGATTGGAATATTTGATAGTTCTATCAGACATGCTTTCGAGATATTAGTCATTTAAAATCAAGAAAATCGTTCTATAAATAACGGAGATTATGCAAAGTCCAAGCAATCATTCAGAATATTACGTTTCTAATAGCTGAAAATTATTACAATCGGTTAATTATTTTTTATATCTCCCATAATTGTTCACAAATATTGTTAAAATTTTATAACATAATATCTGGAAACCTGATGCGTTCAATTCTTTAAGTATACTTTCGTTTATACCAGTGAAATTACACTTCTGAAAATCACTTAAAGCGAAATGTTCACACGACAAACATTCTTTAATAATGCAATTTATAAATTAATAATGATTTAAGGAAGCAATTATATTCCGAATCGGTCTAAAAATTTGTCATATAATCTCCCATATAAAGCCCTCCTCTTAATTATGATATCGGGATAGAATTCCATCGGAATATATTATGTATAAGGGTATTCAAACGTTTAATCGTCGATCGGTTAATCGATCAATTTTTGACCATTAATCACTGCGACTGTTTTCTGGATCGATCTTTTATATGTTTATTATTTAAGCTTTAAAAATTTGTAAAAAGTAAATTTCTATATCATTATAATTTGCGATTTCACGCGATTGTTAGACATTTTCAGAACATTTTTCTTTAAGCTGTCTTCACCGAGTTTTATAAGAATCGATCCATAATTGACTCTTCCACTTACATATATAATGCCTGCTTCAGAAAAAAAATTTAACGCACATTAGCGTTAGTTAGTTTGTTTGAAAGGAGGATGTACATCAAATCCGAAGAAATACACATTGGCCTCTTTCGGGCCTGTTGTCTATAAATCGACTTTCGAATAATCGAACAATCGACATTTTGTCGAAAAAAGTCGAAAAGTCGAAGTTGACTATTTTGTTCCAAAAAAGTCGATAACTCGACTATCGTCTATGAAAAAAGCCGAAAAGTCGACTTTGTAAATAAAAGTCGAAAAGTCGAAAAAAGTCGATAAAAGTCGAAAAAACGGAAAAAATCGGAAAAAGTCGAAAATAGTCGGAAAAAGTCGAAAATAGTCGAAAAGTCAAAAAGTCGGAAAAAGTCGAAAAAAGTCGGAAGTCGAAAAATCGACTTTTAGTTAAATGAAAAAAGTCGAAAAATCGACTTTTAACTAAATGCATAAAGTCGACTTTTCATTAAATGCAAAAAGTCGAAAAGTTGACTTTTCATAAAATGCAAAAAGTCAGTTGGGAATCGAACCCACCAACTCCGGTATACCAGACTAGAACCCTAACCACTAATCTACCGGAGGCCACTGTGGGTTTATAGGGCATTCCATTTTAGCATAGTCGAATATAATACTCTTACTTGTTATTTTTATTAAATTTCCCCACTGTGCCACTGCTTGCCGTTGCGTTAAAACTGAAGCATTGACGTCTTTTATGTGCCAGACATTGTCATTGTTTTGACATTTTCTTTTATGCTCTTTCCAAATTATTTGTAGTTATGAACAAAATTCTTTAACATAAAGTCGCAGTTTTCTTATAAGTTGGTTGGTTTTATTTTAAATTTTAAAATAAATTTAGTGCAACATTGAAACAAAATCTTTAACAATTTATTAAAAAAAACAAATACAAAGATACTTAAATAAAGTGTTATTACTTTGGATAGATAAAATATAAAACAGTTTTTTCACATGGAAACAAATTGAAATCTTGTTTAAGTGTTACTATAAAAAAAAGCTCAACTAAATTCTTATTGGTATTTAAATTAAACAAATTAAGAATATGTTTAGCGATATTAAAAAAATGGCAAATTTTTTATGAAATAAATGTATTTTTATTAAAATAAATAAAAAATACCAATACTACTTGTGAATATTACGTGAGACGTAGCTCGGGTTGCGGTAGCCATTATTTTTTGTGTTTTTTATGCCCGATTAGTTTTTTTATGAGAGTAAACGCGAATGAATAGAAGAATAATAAAATAAAACGAAAAAGAAAAAAATAACAACTACAAAGAAGCTTATATATACATGAAATTGTTGGTGTGTGGAGTAAGGAGTGGTACTGACTGCCTGCATTCTAATTGGTATTTAAGTTAAGAATGAATAAAGTGGAATAGAAAATTTTAAAAAATCTATAATTAAGCAACAAAATATTGCAGGTATGTACAATTATTTTATAAAAATTTACATATTAATATTAAAGATGGTAAATTAAATTGTATTTAAACATATGCTGTAAAAAATGCGCGTAAAAATCTTTAAAAACGTTTTTTTCTTTGATCATGCGTTCTTATAGTTGGCATCTGTGTTGATATTTTGTTTTTCCTCTTTTCCTCGTATAGAATTAATAATATACATTAATTTGAATGTCTATTCTAAAGTTATAATAAATATTTTGTTAGCGTTTTAAATAAAAATATATCAGTTTATTAAGATGTCAGTAAATTAAAAAATTAATAATATTTGTTAATATTAAAATTACTTTTTTTTTACTATATAAAAACAAAGCTAGTATTTGTTATACTGAACTAGAACTGAACTAGAACTGAACTAGAACTGAACAAGAACTGAACTAGAACTGAACTAGAACTGAACTAGAACTGAACTAGAACTGAACTAGAACTAGAACTAGAGCTGAACTAGAACTGAACTGGAACTTAATCTGAATAAAGCTACAAATTAGGAAATACCTGAAAATGTTGACCAATAAATCCCTCCCATAAAGCACAAGCCACTGTAAAGAACGCACAGATGGATAACAGAAAAAGAACAATCTAAAAAGATCAAAAACAAATTATTTATTAAAAATAATGTATTCGCAAATATATTAATAGCCACGTTTTCCACTCACCCCAATTATTATAAAATTCAGTAAACGATCAACACCCGTACTCTTAAATTGTGTCTTGCCAGAATTTTGCATTAGTTTTGTATCTTTGCCGGCAAAGATGACAACACCATAACACCATTGTGTATTACGCAGGACACAACCTCTCAAGAGAATCTTTTCATTGTCCAATGCGAAACGTTGATTACGCCATATTAGTGTGCCCTCAAATTTATTTAATAAATTATTGGGTTTCTCACATATGATTTCCCCATTAAAATTCCACAGTAAATCATCTTGTTGTCCCAACTCTATCGTTTCTGTTAGACATTGTTTACATTTGAGATTCGTTTCACCATCCAATTCGGCCGTTTCAATGAAACACAATCCATTTGGCTCTGAAGTACTTAACAAAAGAATATCGGCAGCAACAAATTGATTATTTTCCATTCGTATCACATCGCCCACCTTGAAAGTAAACAATTAGGAAAATTATATAAAGATCTACACATAACTTAAAGAAATACTTGTTTCAACAAAATGTTTATTTGTTTAACGAAATTGTTTTGAAGGTGTACGAAATTTTATTTATTTATTTTTTGTTTTTATCGATTTTTTATTTGCATATATTTATTATTTAAGTCTAGAACTGACAGACTAGAACACTACTAACTAAACTGCCGGCGACATCCAATTACATATTTACTCCTTTAAGTTAGACATAGAACATGTTTTTTCAAAGTTGTCAACATTGGAAATGTTTAATGTGAAATTAAGTAGTTTCACTTTCAAAAATTATTCTCAAAACAGTTTAAGAACTAGGTGAAATAACTGGATCCAAAAAATGAGAACTTTTGTATATAAGCAAGGGCAACGTAAGTTTCGTTATTTATGAAATTTGAAGTGGTTCTATTAGCACTTGTCCTAGAACAAGTTATCAGTTAAGTGAGACCGTTTACTATAAGCAATGGCGACATCAGTTTCAATATTAATGAAATTTAAAGTTCCAGTGAACAATTTTGACAACCCTAAGTGGCAAAAAAACTTGTACGCGATAACTTTTTAAAAGTACTTTTTAAATACAATAATATATCAGACTATTAATATTTTAATAAACTATTTAGTAGTTTTGTTAATACTACACTGAAAAAAATCCATGCCTATATATACGAAAAATGTCGTACATTGTACGAATCGTTCGTTGTTTCGCACCACGAAATTCTTTCGTAATATATACGAAATTGTACGAAATATTTTAGTATAATGCAAAATATTCTAGAAAAAATTAATTTATATAAATTGAAAAAAGGGAATTTTGAATAAATATGTTAAAATTTACGAAATATTAATTTATTCAAACATTTTTGTTCATTTTAAATTTTTTTTATTTTTTAATTTTAGTTCAAAATTATTCTCCACACGAATTTTCATTTTTTTATGAAAATAATTCGTGAATGATATTATACTTTTTCTTAAATTTTATAAAAATTTTGTAGTTTTATTTAATCATAATATAATTAATATCATTATGTTTAATTTCGCTAAAATTTAAGAAAAAAATATTACGAAAGGTTTTCGTACTTTCGTAAAAATAGAAAAGGGTTTTATTAAATAATATTTCGTATTATACACGAAATTTTTGTAAATATTACGAAAATAGAAGTTACGAAATTTTTTTCGTAAAGTTGAGCATGGATTATTTTCAGTGTAGTTCTAGAATTGGTAATTTATGAAGATTCTAAAAAGTAAATTACATTTTAAAATTCTAAGTATGATTTCATACATTAAGAGAGAGGTTTTTCGATTACTCACCTGTACACCGGACCACCTTTCATCCACTAATTTGCCATTTCTTAAAGTTTTTGATTTACGATTATTCACCTGAGAATCTGACAAATGTCGTTGCTATAGAAAAAAGATGTAAAATAAATTATTAACTAATAAAATACAAAATTTAACGACTTTAAAATTTAGTTTAAATACTTTGTTTATTTTGAGAATAGAAAAATACACTTAAAAAAAAGAAATAGTAAAAATATTATCACTTGAACCAAAGGTTTAAAAATATATATTACTGAAAAAGAAATAGTAATATTAAAAAAATGTTGATTTTTGGTAGAATTAAAAAAATATATATATATTTTTTATGTAAATTTAGTTAGCTTTTTACGTGTGTAAAATATAGCTCACACATCATAAAAATGACAGCCAGTAGTCATTGGTTAAGTGGCATAAAATTTACCACAAATGTCAATGTCAACAACCCATGAAAGTAAAATAATAAAACAAAATAAAAAAAACTTTATTTTCAATGATCTACCCCACCATCTACTACTACCACAGACCACAAATATTTTCTTCTTGTGTAAAAAAATTAAAAAAAAAAAAACAAAAATACATGAAAAATTACACATGGTTGTAAAATAAAACAATTGCACATATATACTAGCCACATGTATACTAAATGCAGGTGTTATAAATTAGAAATACATACATATATAATTGTATTAGATCGGCCTCTAAAATAAATGAAATATTTAAAGACAAGTCGGGGAATGCTCTTTCCTATGACCAATCCTTTTTGCTTAAGGAACTAGCCACAATAATAGCTTTGCTTCTAAGACATTTTCATTTTGAATCATTAAACTTGTCAAAGAAGTGTTATTAGTGTTTTTACAAAAATAAAACGTATTCGAGAATTTTAAATTCAGATTTGAATTAATTTTGGAACAAGTTGAAAAAAAATCAAAATTACACTGAAAAAAGTAATGAAATCAAAAATCAAGTACAAAGTACAACATATTCAATTATAACTGGTGGGCTTCAACCATAAGTCTCGTAGCATGAAACAATATGAATCCTATTGAGAAGACAGACAATAACACCAAGTTGGAGATTTCACCAAGGTAAAATGCTATGACTTGTCCTGGCTGATCAGTTGGTTAATGTTCCTTCGGGATCCACGTAGTGGCTGTGGTTTAATAGCCAAAATTGCGAGCAGAGAATTTTGATTTAAAGAATGATATATCCATGCCATATATGTCTGGATTCTCTCTCCGGTGATGTTGCCATCTCAGCAGATGTCACCGAGTGATGTGACAGACCAACCTGTGTTTGATTCCTGAACCCGTTGAGTATCTCTTACTCTTCGCGTAGTAGGGCGTTTGTATTGGTTGGGGATCCGGATATCGTTTCTTATGGTCTAAGGATGGAACTGCTGTAAGAACGATCGGAAATGTCTCCCCTGCCCTCCAGGAGACTAGTACTGATTTAGTATTCCTCTAACTTGGTCTGTCCACTCAACTTTTCGAGCCAATTATTGATTTGGAATTGACTTTAGAAATTTCTACATACTTTTTCACATTATCTCGACTGATTTATTGGCTAGGTATTTTGAGCTACCAAATACGTCTCTAGGTGCTGTTGCCGAAACAACTGGTTCATCTCAGTAGTATGGTTGTGCGGCTTTTAGAGGTTAAGGCATACTCTGGAATGGTTCATTAAATGATGGGGATTGCATTTTAAATAGTGCATTCTTTCATAGCATCATAAGAGTGGTGTTATTCCGGCGTAAAATACCGGAAGATTGATTTCACCTGATGTTGGGAATATCCCCCTTCTATTACCTTTAGACTAGTCGGGGTGTGTATTGGGTTTCAGCCCATGCTGCCTACCATTCCACAATGGGGCTACTATAGCAAGAAATTAGATAGCTCGAGTACTTCAGCAAAGAGCTTGTACATGGATCGGCTTAGACATGTACAAAAATTGCCACCTCTTCATAGAAGGACTCAGGGGCGCATGGTAGACCGTTCTCAAGTTTACCCAGTGGATAAAAAAGACCATCGTGAAATAAGGTACTGACAATTCGTTGGCTACCCGTCGTGTCAGATTATATGGTGATCTGGTTCGAACCCATGTCATATCATTCAATGGAAGGGTCGAAGATACATTTGACATCACCAGTTTATAGTCACGGCAGAACTTTTGTCACGTAAACCTCCTTTCCCCGGTTCACTGACAAAAGCACTGACAATTCGTTGGTCACCCCTAGTGCCAGATTATATGGTGGTTTGGTTCGAACTCATGTCAAATCATTCCCATGAAAGGCCGAGGATATATTTGATTTATAGTCGCGGCAGACTAAAGGTATTGGTAGCACATCTTTCCGCCGGTATATTGCAAGATTTCACCAATATTTTCACGAAGCAGTCCTTATAATTTAACAAAGTCAAACTGCGAGACCAAAATATACATTTCTAGATTTAGAAATGATCAATGCTTCGAGAAAGTTCTGGTTTATTTGTTGGCTTAAGTAATTTCAATTTATATTACTAATAAATTAATACAAATTAATTGCAGATATTTTTAGGAGCAGGTCTAATGCCAATGTAAAAAGTACAATTTTTATTTTTAATTCTTTTCGCTTTTTATTCTACCGTTTTCATTCATATGATTGTTTGTTTTTGTTTTGTTGTCAAGTATTTAATATATGGCTCATTTACAGCAAAAGTAAGCTAACTCACAAATCGAGATTTTCCAACAATATTCTTTAAAATATTATATTTTAAATAAAAAAAACTGTTTTTTTTTTTTTTTTTTTTTGTTTTAAACTCAAACAAAATTTTGTTAATTTTTTTTTAATTATATTTTTTAGATAGCACACTTTTAAAATAAATGCCATAGGCTACTTACAATGTCATCGTAGGCATCTTTAACGGCGGTTAATGTCAGTACACCGATTAATGGAATGGCTGTGGTAACGGGTGTTAGTGATGATATGGCCGGTATAAGTTGTAACACCAACAAACAAAGAAAATAAAAGTTGGCAAGACGTTGAAATTGTTCTAGAAGATTAAATGGCAAAAATGTCATCAACGAATATTTGGACGTTTTAATATAGTTATCCTGAAATAGAAAAAGAAAGAAAAAAAATCATATTATAAATTTATATTAAAATTAATGTATTAAAGTTTCAATATATTTCTTTTTAAAACACCCACATATTTGTTCTACTTTTTCTTCAACAAAATCATGATAAGAACATATAATTCATAAAAAAAACTAAACAGCTTTTTCCTTAAGTTATATTTAATAGCTCTCTCTATCTTTCTCTCTCCTTATTGAAATCTCATTTTATTTTATTATTATTGCCGGTTAGAAACTCTATATTTATAGGATTTAATTTGTTTGATTCGCCCCGTTTTATAAGCATGTTTCTAAAAAAGCAAACTAACCTAACTGGCTGGCTGCCTGCCTGGCCCTCTTTTCCTTAGCTAGCTTCCTTTTATTTGAAAACTTAATGTAACCTATTGACCTAATTATATATTGTTGTTATAGTGCAGGCACTGCTTACAAATACATGTTTTATAAAAACGCACATAAAACATTCGTTCAGAGGCGCACCATCCATCAGTTCCTACATTCACTTACTCACTCTTTCAGTCAATCGTTTCAATTGTAAAAATTTCGTGTAGGGAATTTTGGGCGAATACACACAATTTAATGATGTAATACTGTAATGTTGAAAACATTCATTGCAAATGATACATTTATTTATGTGAATTAGGGTGTACTTTTTTTGATCTAGAAGAGTGGCAGTTGAATAAGTATGAAAATTTAAATCTCATGAGATTTGACATAAATCCACTTTTCGAACATTAGACTTGTTATAGTCGAAAAATAAAAGTTGGCGAGTTTTAAGAATACCAATAAGTCTTTGTTAAATTTGTACACATATCCTTCACTTGAAGACTAAGTTTGTCATTCCGTTTGTATAATTTGGACCTTTAATGAAATCCGGATTGATTAAGCTCTGACCGACTGTATGTTTGTCTAAATTAATTTACTCAAAAGTCCCCAGATATATTCGGTATCCAAATCTTCAAATAATTTCGTCAGATATGGTCAAAAAACCAAGACAACCTCTTGAAATTTTGCATGAGCATTTTTGTGCTCAAGTCGAAGAGCGGAACATCTGCCGTATTGGCCTATTTCACTGTTGTCTTTTGCAACCACTGGGTGAACTTATTTAACGACTCACCACCGTCTCACGCAGGTTGCAATTTTTGAACATGGCTGCGCTGGTCCATTTACAAGCACTTTGCTCAAGTACTCGAGCTATCTAATCTCTGACTATAGCTGTTCAGTTGCTTAACTTTCGAGATGTAAAAACATCACTTTCATTTAAAACCACGCAAATGGTAAGGCCTTTGTCTGTTGGCATCTAGATAAGTATTCGGTAGACCATAATACGAATCCATCAATTATGCCGAGGACTTACCCACAGAGAACACTGTGGCAAATCTGTTATGAACAGAGTATTCCCTGAACAGACCTGAGCAAGGAAGAAAAATTTAATTGCTAATATCTTGTATAAGAAACCAACACACTTCTCATTCATCCGACAAACTCACTCTAGATATATGGCAGATGAGATCTGTATAACCCTACATTCATCCCGTATCATATAAAATTAACACCAACTCATTTCCAACACTTAGTTCAACATTCACTACTCTGTGGGTTATCTGTTAGGTCGGCAGCAGCGCCAAAATAACCCGAATTATAAATTCCATCGTGTATCAGTCTTTAACCGATAATTTCTCTTCCCGTGAATTTTGTTCAAAACACAACCACTACGTGAACCCCGAATGAATCTCAACTAACTGACCGGTCATTTCAAAGTCCCTCGGGCAACTAGCCAAACGTAGTACTAGATTATGTGGTTTTCTGGTTTGACCCTCATGTCAAAACATTTCCAGGAAATACCGAGGATAGATTTGATCATCACCAGTTTATAATCCCGGCATACTAGAGGCTTTGGTAGCAACTCTTATTCCCGGGATTGCAATCACACCAAAATGTGGTCTGTCATCAAGGTAAATTGCCCCTGAGGGCAACTATTGTTAGACAAAAAATGTATGTGCTAACAAAAATTGTCAATTCACACTGTTGTAAGATTGTTGTATGTCACAAGTTGTCACATTTGATTTTATCAGCATATGTTCTCTGAATGTACCGTGTTGCTATAAGAAAAACATTTATCTGGCAATAGTTCAATTGTCGAAAACATTAAATTTGCATATCTAATAATAAAAATTGTCAGACAATTATGTGACAATGGCAACGTTGTGCGTTTACACGTTTGAAAGATGTCTGACAATATTGTTCTTTTATAACTAACATAACTAATATTTTTCTTTTATATGACAATTCATTTCCTGACAACTTTGTAAGACAAAAATTTTAAGTTCACATAGTTGCTAGAGATTTAAAAAAAAAAATATGCTGACAACGTTGTAAGATCTGACAACGTAGCTTAAGTATTGTTGTTTTACAACAGACTGTTAATTCATTTTCTGACAACTTTGCAAGACAAACATTGTAAGATCACACGTTGTAAGATTTGACAACTTAGCTTAAGTATTAGTATGAATTGCCTTAATCGTCTAGATTTACTAATTGCATTCGAAATTGAAAAAAATTATAACTTCCCTAATATATAAATGTAAAAATGTTTGTAAAAATAAGCCGATGTAGGAGGAAAAAGTGTAATAAAGTAGCTAAAAGTGATATCAAGCATTTTTATTAAGGATAAAACGCAAAATTTTGTGTGTGTGTATATGGGTAAAATATAACCTTTAAGCATTTCTATAAATATACTTTTAGTACTTACTTAATAGTACTTTTTGAAATATTTATAGAAATACTTTTTTTACATTTTTTGTTATAATAATTTTATGTCCTCCAGCATAACAATTGATGTAGACTAAATAGAAAAATTGACAAATGTTTACAACAAGTAAACATATACATATGATGACATATTTATTATATATGAAATTTTGAATATGACTTTTTAAAAATAGGTTAAACCTATTATTTAAAATAAAACAAAACAGCTAAGAAATTTATTTACAACTAATTTATCAAATTATGTTTTTAACTTTAAATGTTAGCAATTACCGAGAGTAACAAAACACAGCTAATACTTATTAAGTCTATCGATTTGAATAATTATTTATAGATTTTTTTTAATGTTGCTTTATTATAAGTTTGTATGTAGAATTTTTCCATATCAATATTTTCCTACTAACTTTCGTTTAAATTTTTGAAATTTGTAATTCTTTTGATATACTTACAGCGTATTTGAACTGGGCATTGAACTCTCTATCATTAGCACGTATTCTGCGTTCATTTTCTGGAAAAAAAAGAAGACAAAAATAAATATGAACTTTAAAATGTATAAAAATAAACTGTACAATAAACTTAATAAGTAGTTTTACGTATACATATAAATACTACTTAATTCCATACATTTAGACAGGTGTGAGCTCATTAATTGTTAAAAAAGCTAAATTAAGAATTTATCAAAATAAATCTTACTTGATTCAACAATGCCAAATCTTATGTATCCACAAACATTCATATTTTATCTTAAACATGCTAAACATTTAGAATTTGGCTTAAGTCAATTATGGACCAAGCTCTTTTGAATTAAAAAAAATATAAATAAAAAAAATAAAAATAATTATACAGGTGTACAGGTGTTTTTAGTTTAGTCATGAGCGTAAATGTGGAGTGGAGCCAGTTATGGACCATTTCTCATCAGATGTATGAGAGAGATTTTGCCTTCTAAGAAACTTATTTATGTCGAATTTCATCGTTATTCACGTATTTGTTAGCCAGTAATGAGCATTATGCTATGTACACACGGTTGTTAGATCTTACAACCTTGGCAGTAAAATGTGCAGAAAATGTGTAATAATACTGTCAACTTACAAATTTTGTCTTGCAATATTTTCTGACAACGTTGCAAAAGAAAAATTGTTAGTTCAGACGATTATAAGACATTTTCTGAACATTTTACTGACAACGTTGTAAGATCTGACAACCGTGTATCACTGCTTTTAGGGTTATTTTATACAGGGTGAGTTATAGGCGGGGTTGGTAATGGCAAAGTTAAGCCCTTCCTCATGAAATTTGGTAGAGAGATTTTGGATCTTGTTTCAGTTATGACTAGCCCATTTTAAATTTTCAAATAAATCATAGCACTTTCAGTTCGGACTCAATCTTGCTTTCACAAGATAGACAGACGGGCACGGCTAGATCGTTTCAGAATTTAATAAGAACCTGAAATATACATTTATACTTTTGTGGGTGTATTACCAATATTTAGACGCGTTACAAAGAGAATGACAAAATCATCATTTAGAAAATGGTTTCGTAATATAAATAAAATATTCGTAAATATTATGAACAAGCACGTAGTTACGTTATTTACTCTCAGTGAAAGTTTGGATCTGCGATCTCTTTGCGATACTAATAGTTATAAGTCAATAACAGACATTTAAGGCATTTTTACATCTTTTAGAAAATGGTTTTGTAATATAAATGAAATATTCGTAAATATTATGAACAAGTAGTAGTTACGTTAATTACTCTCAGTGAAAGTTTGGATCTGAGATCTCGTTGCAATATCAGAACACTACACTCAAGTCAATTTAAACTTATTGCATAAATTCCAAATTAACTCCTAAAGCCTTATTATCAACATATCTGCTTGACAATCTCGGGGCGCTGTACCGGATTCCATCTTGCATCCATCAGTAGAAATGTTCAATTCAGTTCCAATCCACTTGAAAACAAATAGAAAAGAAAATAAGAGATATAGACTGATGCCCATAAAAGCTTACTTCACCGCGATACTTATGGTTATAAGTCAATAACGGACGTTTAAGGCATTTTTAAGGGAAGTTTGTATGTTGACAAGGTCCAATTTAGCGCCGATCATTACAAAAAATCGGAATCGGTATGGAGGATAGGTAAAATAATGGACCGAATTTAACGTTCTTGGACCGAAAAACAAGTTAAAATATAATTAAAGTTAAAGCACAAAGTTAACATGGAGATCTTAATCGACTTATAAAAAGATTCTGAGTCGATCGGTTAAAAACAATTTAAAAAGTTTGAAAATTTTCGAAAATTTGAACTTATATTCGAAATAGTATAAAACTTTAATAAATATAATAACATGCATCTAAATACAGTTAACACAAATTATACCTGAAAAATAATAGGAACTTCTGCGCCGTCGTATTTGTGACAAACGTCGTATGCCCATTTCTTTGGCATTGACAAAACGATCACTCACTTTGTCGTCGGTGTTATCAGCGGCAGGAAATTGTTCAAAATCGGTACTTATATTAACGGATTTGCGTGGACCCAAACTACTGCTGGGACCGGTGTTATAAACAACACCACTAGGTGTTGTTAATTGCTTGGAACGTGATGATCTCTTACTCTGATCTCTACAGTTGCTATTCTTCCATATGTTAAATTTACTTAAATACGACATAAGACTAGCACGTAAACCAGATTTCGAAGAGTTATTAAGACCATCTGCCGTTATCTCCTCAAGTTCAATTTGTGTTTGAGCTGTTTCATCCGCAGCCATAGATGTCAACAGAATTTTATCTTTCGAATCTATGTTTCTTTTCAATAATGAGGAGCCTAAAGCTTCAGCTTCCGGGTCTTTTTCATTACGTGAATGTAGTTGTATTTCACCCGTTTGGGCTAGTGTAGCTAGACTATATAGACTACCGGATTGTGAACGATTACGTGAACGTCTTTTGGAATTTTTACGTGGTAATACAGCAGCCACATCGGGTAAATTTTCTGGATCATTGTTCTGGGGCGATAAAGTAAGAATTGTTGTTGTTGAATTATCTATGGTCGAGGGTTCGGGTCGCGCTAAAGTAGCCGTCGTACCCACATCGGCAGTGCTAGTAGCAAATGTTGTTGTTGTAATTGTATTAACATCTCTAGACCTTCTGGCGAATAGGCTGCTAAAATGAAACCAACGTTCTCGTGGTGTTGTTAGACGGCGTTCACTTCGTATAGATCTCTCGTTTTGAGAGTGGACTTGTAAAGGTGTTAGGGAGGTTTCAGGACATGTGTTACGTAAACGATCACTATCAGTGGTTTCATAACGTTGTTCTGCATTTGCAGGTTTTGCTGTTCGAAGTACTTCTAATTCCAAAGTATCCGGTCGCCTTTTATTTCCGTTGGGCATTTCATCAACACTTCCATGTAATTTATAAATATTTCATCACACCATTTAAGCAAATATTTATTTCTTTTCTATTATAGTTTTTGTTTTTGCTGTAGTTTTTAGTTTAACAAAAAAATTTCAAATATTTTCTTAGCAAATTTTTTGTAATTGTTAAAAAAATCTTTTTTTATTTTATAAAATTTATTGATTGCATTCTTTTTGTTTCTATTTTAATTCTTTGCTAATAATTTGCTTTGTTAATTCATTTCTATTTTAATATTATTTTGTGTTTATTTTAAAAATATTTAAGTACATGTTTTCTTTTACACTAAGAATTTATTTATAATTTTTACAAATATTTTTTTTTTTTTGTTTATTTTTGCGTTCGAGCGTTTCTTTCCAACATTACGCGTCTGTATTTAATTATTTATTGATAAACTTTTAAAATTTTTATAAAAAATTGAAAATTTTAAAACTTTTTTTAATTATTAGAGTTGTTGCTGTTGCTATTGTTATTTTTCTCTTCAACCGGTTTCATACTATAATCAGTTGATTGATGACTGACATACCTTTTGCATTTTAATTATTTTGTTAGGAAAAACACCAAATTGTTTACATTAAAATATTTGTTTAGGTTTTATTGTTTTTTTTTAATAAATCTACAAACATTTGTTTTTTATTATAAAATATTTCTTTTTAATTTCTGTTTTGTTTATTAGTTTTATGCCTTTAAAGTTGTATACTGCACTAATATTTGCTTTTAATTGTATTTATTGTTAAATATTTATTTGAAATGTATAAAACATAATGAAAAATTTTGCTGCTAAACTATTAGTCATTTTAGTGGATGAATAAGGCCTATTTAAGTGATTAACAAGCTATATTTAAATTATGAAATATTTATTTGTTTTCTAATTTTATTAGACATTTATTACACTAAATACTTTATAAAAAGAGAAATTCTAATGAATTTTAAATTACATCGAATTAACCCAGGAAAACCTTTACTTATTCGGTAAGCAGACAAGTAATATTGAAGCAATGTGGAAGTTCGCACTTTTGGAGTTTCAAATAATAACTGGTTACAGATGTGCTTACCCAGCTTTCTCGGTCTTTAACCTGGCTCTACAGTTTTTCTATTTATTAGTCTTCAAATGTTCTATATTTGTATATATAGTCTCGGATTTTTACTCATATCTCCGTTATTTATGGATATTCCCAAAAGCATGCCTAACAGAATTATTTAAGATTCGGTTCTCGCCGATATCTGGGGTTCTCTAAAAACTGATTTCAACAAACATACAGACAGACGGACATGGCTTAATCGATTCTATATAAGGATCCATAATGTATCTATGTATCTATAAGGATCTATAAGGATCCAGAATGTATGTAATTTTTAGAGTCGGAAAATTATATTATAGAAACTACAAACGGAATGACAAACTTATATATACTCTTCTCACGAAGATGAAGGGTATAACAAGTTGCAGAAAATCTACTTTTTAAGATTTTTCATTCAATCAGAATGTTATGTTTTTTTTTGTTTAATATTCTCTGCTATTGCCAATCAACATTTCACGTGAAATATATTCACACCTATCGCCAATCATCATTTCACTTGAAATATGTTCCCTTTTCACTTTTTTCGTTTACTAACTTTTTTGTCGTGAACAAAATTTCCCTGTTGTCAAATTTGTTGATGGAATTTTATAAACATTGAACAGTTGTTCCATACAAAATCAACTATTGTGAATGAATTGTACACAACAAGTTTACGATAGCAATTTTCCCTTCGAGGGAAATAAAAATTTAAAAGAAACAAAATTTTCACTTCTATTGGCGATTAGGGGTGATTCCTTTCACGTAAATAAAATTCCTCTGTTGTGAAATTTTCTAAAGAAATTAACAATGAATTGCTGTTGCATACAAAATCAACTACAGTAGTTTTCCGATTTAACGAACCCATATGTTGTCAGGCCTGTTCGTAAAATCGAAAAGTTCGTTATATGCAGTACTAAGTAAAACGTGGTTTTTTGATAGGAAAATAATTAAAAATAGGTACATAAAATATTTTTTAAATGTATTTTATAAAAATTAATTCTTTTTTTTTATAAAAATAGCACAAAACACAAAATTAAGAATCTTATATACCCACCTTCAAACCATATTTGTGTCGAATTTAATCGCTGTATTTTTAATTCTGTCATGAGCTTTAAAGTTATTTCTCGAAGTTCATCGCTATACTCGTATTTTTAAGCGAGTAATGAGCATTGAAGTAATTTTCTTGGACCGATTCCCATAAAATTTGTTAGAGATATTGGTTAGTACTCGGGGTACTCGTATTGTTAAGCGAGTATTGAGCGTTAAAGTCATTATCTGAAGGACGGACGGACATAGCTACATCGAATTAAAATTTAATAAGAACCCAGAATGTGTTACAGTTTTGTGTATAAAAGCAACGCTTGCTACAACTTAGGTTATTTGTTATTTCTGATAAATGTCATTTTATCTTCATTTAAATAATAATATTTTTATTAGTTCGTTAAACAGAGTACAAAAAACAAGTTTTGTTCGTTATTTAAGGTAGTCAATAGAAAAAATTAGCTTGTTCGTTAAATGCGATGTTCGTAGAATTGAATGGTCGTTAAATCGGAAAACTACTGTATTGTGAATGAATTGTTCACAGCAAGTTTACGATAGGAATTTTTTCATCGAGGGCAATGAAAATTTTGATGAAAAGATTTAAAAAGTTAATTGGTACTTTTTAAATCTTTTCCCTAAAGAACCTATAAGTCTGATAGAAGAAAGTACCATTTAAATGCGGAAAAAAGTACCGAAAACTCAACTTTTATAGATTAATTGAAATAATTTATATGCTTCCTGTTAAATTTTAAGATTCTAGATTTAAAATTATAATAGATTAAAAAAAAGTACCCGTTGTAGAACAAAAAGCACTAGTTGAAGAAAACAAGTACCAATTGATGTTCAAAATGTACCGAAAATTTACAAGTTTAGACTATCATAATTCTATATGTGTATACATGTGATTCTAGATTCAATATTATAAAAGTTGAAGGAAAAATAAGTACCAAAAAAAATTCACTCTTATAAATTTTCATGCCATTAGGATTCTGCGTGTCTAATGTACCTTGATGTACTTCTCTATCTTGGTGTTATTGAAATCTGTGAGAAAGAGTTGCTACCAATACATTTAGTCTGCCGGGAATATAAGATGTTGGTGGCTATTGTAATTTACGCCTTTCTTGGGAATGATTTGACATGCGGACGAACAAAGGCCTTAAGGGCACAGTTCCGGACTATGTCCCGTTTTTTTTTTTTTTTTGGAGAAGTACTTTTGGGGTACACTTGGTGACTGTCGTTAAACCGTAACTCGCAGGAAGAGAATATTGATTTTTATTTATCCTGATACACGGTAATATCTATAATTTGGCAAAAGTTCGGTGCTATTGCAGAGACAGCCTTACAGAGCAAAGACTGTAAAACTAAACAATAAAAATGCGACATCCTTATACCTAGAGTAGTACGTCGAAAGTTTTTTTCTTAATGAATGTTTTGGATGTTTCTGTCTACCGATTACATCTTTTGGTGCAGTTGACGAATCCACAGAGACCATCCTATCTGCATGGTGGTAAACGGAAGTGGTACTTTAATATCTCGAAATTTGCGCAGCAGGGCAGTAGTTGTTAGAGTTTAGAAAGCTCGAGTACTTGACCAAAATGCTTGAAAATGTAACGGCAGTGGGAAAGTACCACAATGACAAAAGGTCAACGCAGCAGGTGTTGACGTAAAGCACTCTGGTGGATTAAAATCCATTGTAACTTCGATAATAATACGTATAAATTGATTTGAAGATATTTAGTGATCACCCAAAATTTAATTTCTTGAAACATACATATTTTAATTGAAAAAGAAACAAAAAATCTATCTTTTATGGTGAAGCATCAAAAATTTTGCAAGAAATACTAATAATGTACGTTTCTTTAATAAAAATATTGATTATATTTTACTCATCAACAATGCTCATCCTTTCCCACTCAACACAACATTCTGACTAACAGGGCGTATAGTTTTTTATAAGAAAATAATTAAATATTACTCATACGTAGGGTTAAACAATAAAAAAACTGGAATTTTTTTCTCAAATATTGCATTAATGTTTTTAATATTATTAGTTTGTTTTTTGTAGCTTGTAACACACAAAAAAGTGAACAAACTACCACTGCAATACCTTTGGCTTTTAGCCAAAATATCAATTTTCATTAACAATAAAACAAACATGCCAACTAAAACAGTAGGGAAAAAAACTGTCAAAGTTAGCAGTTTAAAAAAAGAACAAAAAGCAAAGGTTATTACCCTTTTTTTAAACGGTTACGTCTAGTAAACCTAAAAAAAAAATAAAACAAAATGAACAAATAATTGTATTTTGTTTATTTGAAACATTTGAAAGTGTAATTAACACAAAATATTCTAAAAAAAAAACATAGACAACAAATTACCTACGATATCTTATCAATTGCTGGTCATTAATTTGAAATTAAAAAAATCAAGCAAAATATATACCATCTAAAGAAATTACAAAAAAGGGTGTGTGTTTTTTATTGGTTTTTGTTTGATTTCCTTTTTTTTTTTTGTTTACGCTGAATTAGCAATTTGTGATAACATGTGTTTGATTTATTATTACTAATTAATGTCGTTAAAAGAGGGGGACAACACAAGCCTATTTTTTGGCGCTTAGAAGTATTGTTTTTAATAAAGTATGAAAAGATTTAGGTTGTCATGCAAATATTTATAAGGTATATACTTATGTATGTTACTAATCAGCATTGTATTTATGCTAAAAATGTTGTAAACAAAATGATTGACATACAAATGACTTAATATTTTTTTAATATGTACATATGTATGTATACTGTTTGTCACTTTAGATTAGGTATATTAGAATTATAATGAAATGTTATTTTTATTATTTTTAAATATATATTAGAAATATTTCACTATAAAATCAAGTAAGAGTTCTATATTCTCTTTTGCCGATTTTTATACATATATCCTTAAACATAGTGTTTTTAAAGAAGTGGATTTTTTTTAATTTCAAACTCTTTAAAACAACAACAACGCAAAGTATGCAAAATACGAAAAAAATATGGTCCTACACCCATCTTAAGGTATGTTTACCAATCGTCTTAGAATCACTTTAAGAGTCGATTAACCTATTTCCGTTCGTTTGTGTGTCCATATAAATCTTTTGGACAATTTTTAAGTTAATTTGGTGAAATTTAGCAATTCTTTTGGACAAACTCTATTGAAAATATTTGAAAATGGAACATTATTTCACCAACCTCCCATACGACCACTGGATAAGCTTCACTGACGACTCAACACCGTCCCATTGTGAATCTTACATGCAGGTGGCAATTTTTGTACATGGCTGTGTTGGTCCATGTACATGGCATGTAGGGTAGAAAGGGGACCATACGCCACATTTTTTTGAGGCGGCCTCAAATTAAAACCACAATACATACTCTTAATTTTTTTCTTGATTCGGATACTTAGATATGTTGGCTTTAGTTTTATTCCTTTCAATCTTTCCTAAATCATCCTCATGTACATATATTTTTACTTTTCCGCACTGACCAAAAACAGCGATACTGCCCCATCCATGGGGTAAATTCGCCAAGGGGATGGGACAGATTTGTCATTAGTAAAATAAAAGAAAAAATTACAAAAATAAAAACTTATTTTGCTGTTTTATACTTTAATTCATTAAACAAAGTATAATAAACCAGATATTTATTGTTTATTTCAAAATTTAACAAAAAAAAATTAAAACAAATTATTACTGATTTTTCCTATATTTTAACCCCACGGGCAGTTCTGGGGTTTAATTTCAATTTTTTTCGGGCTTCAAATTATATTATCGAAAATATTATTATGTCTTACTGTTCACTATTATTGACGTTCTAATACTCAAAAAGTTAGCTTCAAAAGTTAGCACAAAAAGTTCACACAGTGAAATATTTTCACAGCCCTTTGAAAAACAATTAATCATGTCTGCCCCCTATCATATTTAAAGTTAATGTTTCAAATTTTCAGTGATGATAGATAATCGATAAATGAAAGCAAAATTTGATAATTCGATAAAATCGATTACTCAGTTTTCAAGTTATTCACTATTGGCAGATATGCCCCTATGGCGTATGATCCCCTTTTTACCCTACTACTAGATGACTTATGTTGTTTCTGCAAAATCACATAGTGACGTAATTGGTGGTTTGAAGAACACATATCTATATTTTATTAGGCAGGTTTTTTCAGTGCCCACAAGGATCTACTGCGATAATCTGAACATGTTTAGAGTAAACTTCAACACACTCAATTATAAAGAAAATCAAAATTCCGCAAAAGTTTCATCAACTCCTAGAAACTAGAAGCGCTAACAGAAATTTAGACCGAAAGTTCATATTTCACCGTGTATGAATCATTTAACAAGACATGCCTTCCTGCAAATTTGGGTTAAAAAGCCACTACGTGGATCCTGAAGAAACCTTAACCAACTGAACAGCCAGGATAAAGTTCTGCGTACAACTAGCCACCCGTAGTATCAGATTATGTAATGCTCTGTTTCGAATCCATGTCAAATCATGGATTCGGATTAGCAGACTAAAGGTACTCTATACCCCGGGATTGCAATGTTGTGTATGTTGAAATCAGTTTTCAGAAGATTTCAAATATCTGCAAGATCCGAATCTTAAATAAATGTTTTCAAGAAGAACGATGTTTGAAATTAGCAAAATCTGTCCATAAATAACAGAGATATGACAAACTCTGAAAATTTCATTAAAAATTACAATTTGTATGCATTCTTTGACAAAACGACAAATAATAACAACAAACATGATAAGCTTAGTTTGCTTTGCAAACTAAGGGCGGGTTTCTTACTACTCAGTTAAAATAGGCTTAACTTGCTGTTATATTAAACTCGGAACAAATTTAGGCGGACTTTAAGCGATGATTGTGTTTTTCAGTTATGTTTCTAGAATCAGTTAACTTTATTAGTATTGCCAACTTTTCAGTCAAAAATATTGACAAAGAACATCTGGTCTGTTCCCACTTATAACATAGGTTTAATTTACTGATTATTGAAAAACACAAAACATATATTAAACCAGGTTTAACCAAAGAATGAAGATTATCTTTATCAGAAAAACCCGCCAAAAGCAACATATAACAAGAATAGAGATGTGTGTTGTTATTGCTTAGAAACACGACCGGAGTAAGTAAGAACCAATAAAAAGGGGATATTTGGTACTTTTTTGAACTTGTAAAGGTACTTATATAATAAATAAGGCAGTAAGGAGATCTGATATAAAGAGATTTTAGGTACTTATTCAACCTTTAAAAGCATGTAAGGCCCGGAGTAAGGTAGTACCTATAAAAGAGGATTTTTTTACATTTTCGTTTTTCAAAAGGTACTTTTTGAATTTTCTAATATATTAAATCAAGAAACAAGAAACTAAGCATGTAAAGCCTGGAATAAGATCGAAGGGAATATACAACGCCCTGATTAAATAAAATTCTATAAAATGTCTCCTTTCGTCAATCATTATGATGTTCTTATTAATTTCTTTTCCCTAGCATGCTATGAATCGAGACCAAATTGTCAATAAGTTTTTTATCATTGGTTTGTGATTTATTTGTTTACACTATTTATTTGGCATTCAATGAACCCAATAAAGAATTTAATTTATTGAAATTCTTCTAACGTTTACGGTATTTAAGAACTTCTTAACATGCAACGTTTAACTTTAAGTCAATCTAAAAAAAAAATATAAAGGTATAAAAGACATAACCATAACATGCAGAAGATAAAATTTCTAAAATTTATAAATTTCAAATGAAACACATAATTTAAGTCACTAAAGATTAAATTTCCTGTCAAATATACTGTTTGTCTTATTTAACGTTTCTAATGAATTTTATAAATGATTTTATATACAGCTTTTAAAACCAAATGCGTAGAAAATTTTAAATGTTAAAAAAAATTTATAACAGAAATTAAGCTGCCAAAAAAATCTGATAATGTAAACAACAACAATACCAAGTGAAATTAGAAAAAATAACCAATAAAAGGCAAAATGAGAAAATGGCAACGAATTTATTGATTTTCCATTAAAAAAATAAAGAATTTCAAAGACGCCAAATGGCTAAAATGGGGTTTATATACCTACGCACAAATGCATTAAACTAACTAGTGATACTTGTACAAATTAAAGAGTAAACAAATTGGAAAACAATTTGTAAGATTTTGATTAAGAAAATAGATGTTTTAGTAAAACTATTAAAATAGCAATATAACAGTTTACTACTTGCACAGACATGTTGCTTTTAAACAATATCGATTGCTGTGTATGGCAAAGCAATTTCATTAAACAATAAAGTTGTAAACAAAAGAAATTTAATTTAATAATTATAATTAAATATTTACATTTCACACTTTAAATAACAGTTAACCATATAAATATGTATTATAGATTCTAATAACGTATTGGAATTTCCTAACTGTTTACTTAAAACTAACTCAGTTTCCTTTATAATGGAATGCATATGTATGCATCAATATGTCAACAATATGTAATGTAAATTATAATTATATTAAGATTCCAATTACAAAACGGGCTATGTTAGAAAACTGATTAGCTCATCCTCTTTACGCAAAATAAGAAGATGAATAAAAACTAAAACTATAAGAAAAATAGCAAAAACTCCTACTATTTCCGTCGTCTAGTTTAAATTACTCGTATAACACATGCAATTTACACACAGAGAAAAATAGGGTTAAATAAAAAAGATTATAATTAGAGTAGTTGACAATTACTTGTGATTGTAATTGAAGTTTTTCCAATTACAAGTACTTGTAATGTGTAATTGACCAAAAAATAGTTATAATTACTTGTAATTGAAGCTTACCAATTAGAATTATTTATACAATTACATGTAATTCATGTTTACCAATTACAATGACTTGTACAATTACAAGTGCATGTAATTGGCAAAACTTCAATTAAAAGTAATTGCAATTGGCAAAACTTCAATTACAATTACATTTGAAGTAATTAAAAAGTAAATAATAGCTCTCAAACCTAGATTTCAGAAATCATTAGATAAAAATTATTCAAGTTAACCAATTACATTTACAAGTGCATGTAATTGGCAAAACTTCAATTAAAAGTAATTGCAATTGGCAAAACTTCAATTACGATTACATTTAAAGTAAAAAAGTAATTGTTATGTCTTAAGTAATCCAGTCTATGGATTAATCCAAGGATTAGTTTATGAAATAGTCTAAGGTTCAGCCTATCCGTCTTTGGATTAATATAAGGATTAGAATATAGAGTAACGACTAATCTGTGAATTAGTCTTTAAACAAGTCTATGAACTAGTTTCAGGTCTTATTTATGTACTAACATACTTATGGATTAATCTATGCCCTAATTTATAGATTAATCGATGTACTAGTCTATCAAATAGAAATGCACTATTCCAAGGGCTAATCTAGTGAACATGTCAAACGGACTAGAACATTGCCTAGTTTGTAGAGTAACATATTGACTTATTCATAGACTAATCAACTAGACTCAAGGACAAGTCAATGGATAAGTCAAGTAGTAGTTTATGGGTCGAACTATAGACTTGACTAAGATCATGTTTATAGACTAGTCAGTTGACTATTACACTTATATGTTGATTAATTTATAAAATTATTTATAGATAAATGACCTTTGAATAATCCGTTATCTAGTCCATAGACTTACATATCGGTTTGCAAGTCTATCGACTCACATATTGACCAATGTATGGACTTATCTATTGACAAGTAAATAGAATAATTTAAAAACTATTCGATTGCCAATTTTATGTACTAGTCCATTGACTTGTCTATAGACTAACCTATGATACAAGTCTATAGACTTTAAACTGCAATCATTTTTTTCTCTAAGTGCATGTAATTTACAAGTGTGTTTACATAAATAATTTCTGAACTTAAGAATAATATTTACATGTACTATTACGAATCTGACTGTCAGTAAGTCGGTTTGCCAAGCAGACTGGCAGACTGCATCATAGTATGGGTATGGCACCAACATGACACAAAATTACAGAACAAAACAAAAGAAAGAACAAAAAAAAAAACGAAGATTAATGTACATAAATTTACACTTGTTAGTGTGCGGATGACATTAAAAGAGAGAGGTGGATATGATGAGTTTTTTTTTGCGTATTTATGTGTTTATATACAGTGTGAAATATAAAAGATCAAACAAAATATCTGTAAACTAATACATACATATCATCAAAGTGTTTGAAAAGAAAGGAAAATTACTAGAAGTTATGTAGTAATTGTTATGTTTAATTTCTTTCCATAGGTAAAAATGTATATTTCTAAATATCAAAAGATGGTGATGATTTAAACCTTTAATAACTTACGAAATATTTTTAATAACTATTATAAAAAATTTTAATTTCTTCCTCTAAAAAATTCACTTAAAACATTCATGTTTTAAATAGGAAATAAATTCACAACAGGCATGAAATCACCGTCTAGTCAAAGATCATAAAATAATAACATTAAAACAAACTAAGTAGATAAAAGAAATGGAAACGTGCAAAAATTTACTTTGAACACCACTTTTCTCAAACTATTTTTATAATATTATTTTGTCTAGCATACGTTGTAATATCAAGGGTTTGTTAGTATTTCCGCTTTTTGTTTTAGACTTTTTTTGCTCTTTTCCGTTGGTAATGTTTTTTCTTTTCTGAATTTTTGCAACACTTTAGGGTTGCAAGGGCCATTAAAACATTTGTGTCTGTAGTAGATTTCGGACTGTTTTATTGAATTGTAATTTCGCTTTTTGTTGTATCTTAACCTTGGCATAAACATAATGGCTTAATAAGGAATCGTTAATAATACTAGACCTTATAAAGAAATGTTTGTTGTTTGTTTCTAGTCTATAGTATAGTCTATAGTTTGGTCTATAGTCTAGTCTATAGTCTAGTCTATAGTCTAGTCTATAGTCTAGTCTATAGTCTAGTCTATAGTCTAGTCTATAGTCTAGTCTATAGTCTAGTCTATAGTCTAGTCTATAGTCTAGTCTATAGTCTAGTCTATAGTATAGTCTATAGTCTAGTCTATAGTCTAGTCTATAGTCTAGTCTATAGTCTAGTCCATAGTCTAGTCCATAGTCTAGTCCATATTCTAGTCTATAGTCTAGTCTATAGTCTAGTCTATAGTCTAGTCTATAGTCTAGTCTAAGGTCTAGTCTATGGTCTAGTCTATAGTCTAGTCTATAGTCTAGTCTATAGTCTAGTCTATAGTGTAGTCAATAGTCTACTCTTTTTATAAAATTAGGTTTTTTAGGTTTTAGATATTAGTTTTTTAATCACTATAAGAGGGTTAATGATGACTGCACCCCTGTATGTGATATAATAACCAGTGTTTAAACATAAGTATAAGCAAATAGAAAAATACATATGAATATATGTAATATGTAAACACAAAAAAACACGAAAAATAGTTGGCAACAAACCACTAACAAAAATGTTTCTATAAAAAATATAAATATATTCATGTAACACATAACAACAAACTTTTTGGTCTGATACATAAAAGTTCCAGGTAAGTCATGGTCAGGTTAATTTAAATCTAATATCCTTAAAAGTCAACTGGTTATTAAATTTACCAATCGATCTGAATTTCTTGATTTTCTAAAGAAAATCAGAGTTGTAGGGTATTATATAGATGGTTTATACATTTTTGTCTATTTAAAACTACTTAGTCGTGGTAGTAATACCATTCTTTAAAACAAATAGACAAAATATTCCCTTAGGGGCTAGAATTTTCTAGTACATATAACTAGAATTGAGTTTCGTTATCATGTTTTTAGTACTGACCAGCTGTAGGGGGTTATTACAAGTTCGACCGAAAGGGAGAATAAAACACACACAAATATATATATATATATATACAATATATTATTCTTTTATTGTATTGTTTGCCATATTTAACAAATATTTTTCTGGTTTGTGCCACAACATATTTCTTCTTGTTGTCACTTGTCAATACAGTTTAGTTTAGTTGGTTTCTGTCAAGTTTTTTTTTCTTTTTTGGCTAAATACACAATAATTCGTATATATTGTTAGAAGGCTTGTTACAAAAGTAATGTTTTTTGTCCTAAAACTAGAAAATATTGTTTAAAAGAGACAACAACAATAAAGGCAATTTTTCAACTATGTTTTGTGTAAAATGCAATGAATTTTACCCTGACGAGGGTAAAAACGTTAATATAATAATTTTCAATAAATATATTTTAAGTGTAAAAACTTTGTGGTTTTTTTAATTGCCCTAGAACAATTTAGAATTGCATGTGTGCATCTGTCAAATTGACAGCTGTCATTTAAGCAATTGTTACCAGTTTTTACAAACTTACTTAAACACAATAAACATTTGCAACGATAAACTTTTTTTTGTAATGAAGTGGTTGATTCGAAATTTTAAATGACAATGAAATATGAAATAGCGCACTCTACGGACTAGACTATAAATTAGACTATAGACTAGACTATAGACTAGACTTTAGACTAGGGTATAGACTAGACTAAAGACTAGACAATAGACTATACTATAGACTAGACTATAGACTAGTCTATAGACTAGACTATAGACTAGACTATAGACTAGACTATAGACTAGACTTTAGACTAGGCTATAGACTAGGCTATAGACTAGACTAAAGACTAGACTATAGACTATACTATAGACTAGACTATAGACTATACTATAGACTAGACTAGACTAGACTATAGACTAGACTATAGATTAGACCATAGACTAGACTATAGACTAGACTATAGATTAGACCATAGACTAGACTATAGACTAGACTATAGACTAGACTACAAAAGTAATGTTTTTTGTCCTAAAACTAGAAAATATTGTTTAAAAGAGACAACAACAATAAAGGCAATTTTTCAACTATGTTTTGTGTAAAATGCAATGAATTTTACCCTGACGAGGGTAAAAACGTTAATATAATAATTTTCAATAAATATATTTTAAGTGTAAAAACTTTGTGGTTTTTTTAATTGCCCTAGAACAATTTAGAATTGCATGTGTGCATCTGTCAAATTGACAGCTGTCATTTAAGCAATTGTTACCAGTTTTTACAAACTTACTTAAACACAATAAACATTTGCAACGATAAACTTTTTTTTGTAATGAAGTGGTTGATTCGAAATTTTAAATGACAATGAAATATGAAATAGCGCACTCTACGGACTAGACTATAAATTAGACTATAGACTAGACTATAGACTAGACTTTAGACTAGGGTATAGACTAGACTAAAGACTAGACAATAGACTATACTATAGACTAGACTATAGACTAGTCTATAGACTAGACTATAGACTAGACTATAGACTAGACTATAGACTAGACTTTAGACTAGGCTATAGACTAGGCTATAGACTAGACTAAAGACTAGACTATAGACTATACTATAGACTAGACTATAGACTATACTATAGACTAGACTAGACTAGACTATAGACTAGACTATAGATTAGACCATAGACTAGACTATAGACTAGACTATAGATTAGACCATAGACTAGACTATAGACTAGACTATAGACTAGACTATAGACTAGACTATAGACTAGACTGTAGACTAGACTTTAGACTAGACTATAGACTAGACTATAGACTAGACTATAGACTAAACTATAGACTAGACTATAGACTAGACTATAGACTAGACTGTAGACTAGATTATAGACTAGACTATAGACTAGACTATAGACTAGACTATAGACTAGACTATAGACTAGACTATAGACTAGACTATAGACTAGACTATAGACTAGACTATAGACTAGACTATAGACTAGACTATAGACTAGACTATAGACTAGACTATAGACTAGACTATAGACTAGACTATAGACTAGACTATAGACTAGACTATAGACTAGACTATAGACTAGACTATAGACTAGACTATAGACTAGACTATAGAAGACTATAGACTAACTATAGACTAGACTATAGACTAGACTATAGACTAGACTATAGACTAGACTATAGACTAGACTATAGACTAGACTATAGACTAGACTATAGACTAGACTATAGACTAGACTATAGACTAGACTATAGACTAGACTATAGACTAGACTATAGACTAGACCATAGACTAGACTATAGACTAGACTATAGACTAGACTATAGACTAGACTATAAACTATGGACTATAGACTAGACTATAAACTATGGACTATAGACTAGACTATAGACTAGACTATAGACTAGACTATAGACTAGACTATAGACTAGACTATAGACTAGACTATAGACTAGACTATAGACTAGACTATAGACTAGACTATAGACTAGACTATAGGCTAGACTATAGGCTAGACTATAGACTAGACTGTAGACTAGACTATAGACTAGACTATAGACAAGACTATAGACTAGACTATAGACTAGACTATAGACTAGACTATAGACTAGACTATAGACTAGGCTATAGACTAGACTATAGACTAGACTATAGACTAGACTATAGACTAGACTATAGACTAGACTATAGACTAGACTATAGACTAGACTATAGACTAGACTATAGACTAGACTATAGACTAGACTATAGACTAGACTATAGACTAGACTATAGACTAGTTTATAGACTAGACTATAGACTAGATTATAGACTAGACTATAGACTAGACTATAGATTAGACTATGGACTAGACTATAGACTAGACTATAGATTAGACTATAGATTAGACTATAAACTAGACTTTAGACTAGACTATATTATAGTCTAGTCTAAATACCCTATATACTATAGGGTATTATAAAGTCGATGTGCTCTACTAAAATGTTTTGCTTTATACATATGTATATGTTTTGTTAAAACACTTGAGAGTCTATACTATATATGTCTGTAGATGTGCTATGATGACGTAGTATTTTTACTATAAAATTCATTTTATATGCGAATTGTTGAGCGAAAGTGTTATTTTTAGTACAAGTGCAGATGACCGTATGGGATTTTACACGACTGTTGTAATTAAGCATAATTTTTCAGGTATTTGGGTGTGTGTATCCGCATATAAGATTGTGTTTATTTCTGGTTCTTACGTCTAATAACTAGTTACATTTTACATATTTGTGTGTAAAATTACATTAAAATTATTATTAATTATTGTACTATTTAATGTTATAAAAAATGTATCATCATGTCGTTTAATGTTTTTATTTCACTTTTCTTTTTTTTAATTTTAAATTGTAACGTCATTACGTTGTTAACATTTTAGTTTTTTATTCTAATTGTTGCTCCTTTTAATTTCAATTTACATAAAGTGTGTATTTTTTTAAATTTTCTTTACAGATAAAAGGTTTTTTTCTGAAAATTTCTCAACGCTCCCATAGTGTAAAATACATGGTGTGATTTTAAACAGATGTGTTGTTATTGGTCATTATTTTAATTCATTTTGTAAAAATAGTTCAAAGGGATGAAATATTTGTTTTGTATTGTGGGTTGCTGCTGCTGCCACATAGTCGGTAACCAGTTGTTCGAGTAATTTGAATTGAGTGAATTAAATTGGGTCATGCGATATTTTATAAAAAAAATTATGCATGTCTATAACAATTGTGTTTACTTTTTTTAAATTGAGTCCGTTAATATTTTGTTCTATAGGGAAAAGTTAGGAAGAGGAGGAGTATTAATTCATAAAAATTCATGGGACGTAAAAAGCTTTAACAAACGGGTGAAGGATTTATTGCAATATTAATAAAGAAAAACTCTAAATTGATTTATAATTATTAGAATCATTTTTAAAATAATAAATTTATTAAAAACAAGTACTGAACTCAGCTATGTCGAATCTAAAATACCCTTCACCATAGTATATTTAAAATGTTTAATGGTGATACCTACCATAACCTGTTAAATTAACATTAATTTCTAATTTCGCGGCTATATATGCTCAATAGCCATCATAATTTATGATCCGATATGATCGTTATAATCGTTAGGTTCCTGTAAAACATATTTGTGTGGAAATTGATAAGACTATTACTTTTTTATATTATTTTAAATATATAAAAGTTTGTCATTTGAAAAGTACTTTTAAGGGTTCTTAATTATTGTACCTACACAGGAAAAACCTCAGTAGAAAAGTACCAATATTGATTATATCCACTTTAAGAATAGAGTTTACCACGTTTTTTAACATATCGTCAAGGGATGGGTATAAAATTTAAATAGCACTCAGTTATCATTTTGACAATCACCGTTATAACTTTGACAACGCACCGTTGTCATTGTAACAACAATACGCGTATTGTTTCGGCAATGCGTCGCTTTAATTTCAATAACGCAACTCAGCATTTCAGCAGTCCCGAATTATCTATATTTTGTGCTACCCCTACCATTAAGGGTTACCCCTAGACACCAATTGTCTAGGTGACTGGCTTTTTTAACATTTGCTTGTCCTACAAGGAAGTTAATTTTCACCTAATAAATAACGAAGAGACACCAAAAAGCTTAAGTCTGTTTTTCAAGTGTCCACTAGGGTTCTATAGTTGAAACGAAAAGACGGCTTTTTGCATTTAGTCAAAAGTCGACTTTTTGCATTTAATGCAAAATCGATTTTTCGATTTTTTCATTTAGCTAAAAGTCGACTTTTAGACTTATCGACTTTAAGTATTTGATAAATAGTCGACTTTTCGACTTTTTTACTATTTTCGACCATTTTTTACATTTTTCGAGGTTTTCCAACTATTTTAAAGTTTTTGACTCTTTTTCCACATTTTTTAAATTTTTTGACTATTTTTGTCTTTTTTCGACCTTTTAAGACTTCTTTCGACTTTTCGACATTTTTCGACTTTTTTCTACTTTTATTTCCAAAGTCGACTTTTTTAATAGACGATAGTCGATTTAAAGAATCCTAGCTTTCAAAGGAGACACTATTGTGAATATTGCCTTCACCCTCGTACATATAGGATTACCACTAGCCAGCAAAAAAGAACTTCCAATGAAGCGAAAAAGAAGTAGAATTTACTTAATGGAAGTACTGAAAAAGACCTGATGAAGTGATGATTTTAAAACTGGCTTATCATAGGAGGGATGTTCTTCTTAGAATGAAGTCATTCTCAGGAAGTAATTTTTTATGTTCTTTTTTAGAAGTCATTAGGAACTTGATTTAAATAACATAAACATAAATAAATTAATAAATAAATAAATAAATAAATAAATAAATAAATAAATAAATTACTTGCAGTTATCAACCAAAAAAAAAACGCCTTCAATTTAGAACAAAATTGGTTTATTTTCGCTTTTTTGGAAGTCAATAAACATCACTTCCACAAAAGGTAAAAATTTCACTAAGTGCTACTTTTAAAGTAGTGATAAATATTATTCTTTTAGAAGTACTTCCGTTTATTTTTGCTGGGAAGTCACCCAAAAATGTTTAAGTTAGTTTTCAAGTATCTACTTTCTAGCTTACAACGTCCTAATTAAATGAAAATCTATAAAATAAGATTTTCTGTTACTTTTTCGTTTCGAAAAGATAAAGGGTATATAAAATTCGACTTAGCTGAATATAGAACTCCTACTTGTTTTTAGTTTAAATAAAACAACTTAACTTTTTTGGGAGCATCTGTAACATAATTTTATACAACCTAAAGGTCGTTCATGTTTTTTTTGTATGAACATCCGTTTAACAAATTATAAATATAATTTATAGAAGTATTTCCCTTTTTCTCTTTCGTCGAAATCCTTTTATTTGAAATCAACGTAAACGTTTAATTTGAAATGTCACGTAATCAAGTGATGTTACACTTTCATTTACATATACTTATGTATGTTTTACAACATAAAACAATAGAAAAAAAATACCTAAAAGACTCAAACAAATTATCAATAATATTTCAACGAAAGTTTTAAATTACTGCTATATGTAGAATATGTATTCACTTCATCCCGCAAACATAAATGATTCTGTATTTATAGCGTGTGTATAGATATTACGATTAAAAAAAGAAAACTATAGAAAGATAAAACGTGACTGATATGCAGTCAAAAAAAATGAATGTTTAAAAAAGTCGGTCAGTAAATAAAGTGTTCTTTTTTAACCTAAAGAATAGTAGTGGTTATTAAACTTATAAGAATATTGAGCTTAAATCAGATTCAAGGCAGGGCTGCGAAGACAAAAGAAAAATATATTTTTTAAATTATAAACAGATATATTTTTGGAACCTTTTGCTGATCAAGGGCAAGATATTTTTAAGTGAAAAAATATAAGTATTTAATGAAACATTAAGGGCCAATTTTTAGGTGAAGGATTAGGGATTAAATTAATATTAAAACTCGATAGTTTTTTTTGAGTACTCAATTAGTTAATTTTGTTTGCTAGTTTAAGCGCCGAATGGAGGTGGTTTAAACTGGAACAAACATTTTTTCATATTCAATTTACAATTGTCTTCTCTTCTTCTTTTTCTTAAAACATGCGTTGTTTCGATAACAAACAGTGGACGTTTTCTGTTGATTTGTATGGCAACCTTGTAAAGTTTAATCTTGTAATCAAAAACGGGAATTAACATCAGAATCAATTTATTTTTAGATTAATCTGATTAAAAATTGGCATTTGGTTGCCAACTCAAAAACCCGCCCCAAGTTTATTAAATCCATTTTTGTGAGATTATTTTTAGACATCAATTTTATTTTAATAAAAAAAAAAAAACAAAAATAATTCTAAAATAATATTTCATTTAACACTTTTTCTAATAATAATTTTTTCATTACATTCAATTCTTTTAAGGCAATATTATATTTGAGCTAAAAATCTAGATTTTTAATATATGCCTCAAATATTTACAATATATAGTAGATTTTTTATTACGGCCCAAAAACGACTTTAATATTTATGCCCATGACAGCATAAAGCAATAGTAGCATATTATAATAATAATCTGTATTATAATACATATTCTTGCCCCAACATATGTTGTCGCCACACACACACTTTCACATACTTACATACTTTCTATGGAAATTAGTATGTACTAGAGAGCCCAACTAGGTTTCCTAGGCTCCA
This sequence comes from Lucilia cuprina, assembly GCF_022045245.1. NCBI lineage: Eukaryota > Metazoa > Arthropoda > Insecta > Diptera > Calliphoridae > Lucilia > Lucilia cuprina. The sequence goes on along the minus strand of NC_060951.1, from coordinate 60,566,931 downwards.
CGCATTTATTTAGGTTAAATGCAATCATATTTTCCCAAGGCATATAAAACCAATAAAACTTTTTTGTTTTTGTTCTAGTATAATAAAAAGAAAAAAATAGAAAGACGAAAAGAAAAAAGCTTTTTTTATACAAATAAGTTTAACAACAAGAAAAAATCAGCACTTAAAAAAATATTATGAGTCATTAAATAGAGATTATTTAAAATTCCAATTTTGTGGAGCAATTACTTAGAAATGACAGTTCTATTTAAGTAATCAAAAAAACACTCCCTGTAAACATTATCGGAATAACATAACATCATTGTCCAGGACATCACAATGTAAAATGGAGTATGTCTTCTCCAAATATTGGATTAGTTTTAAGCCAGTCCTGGACCTTTGTGGTGTAACTTCATATGTTATGAAGCCGATGTTTATTCTCCTAGCTTGGTATACCAGAGGTAGAGTTTGACTCAAACCTTAGGCACTGGTTAAGGAGCGCACAACAGGGCCGATAGATTTCTAGGTTTCCTTTTTATAACTAACTAACTAACTTACTATAAAGTAGAGTTTGGGAACTCTAAGCACGTTAGTATTTTAGCTTAAACCTTGCCTGTTTGTTTACATCGTTTCACTTCAGAACAAGTTATACCGAAATGCTTCGATTCTTCCTCCAATAATTAGCTGATATTTGCCATCAGTTATACACCCAATGGCGATAGATATCCAGCGAACTAAAATATTTTATCGAATAAAAATTCACAAGTTTTGCTATTGAAAATAAGGAAAATCGGTTCAGTTTAAATCCCTTTGTAAGCGACTTTAATTCTAAGATCTATTCATAATGCTTTTAGGGTTTGCAATTGAAAATTATTCAAATCGGTTAAAAAATGGTTTAATATTATAATTGTAATTATGTTTTCAAATACTATCAGGCGGAGATCTAAGGATCCATTTCCTTACCTCCCGTCCCCCAAAACGAAAATATGAGATTCAAAAAATTGAAATGAGGAAAAAGGAAAAGAAAATAAGAAAATGTCCCCCACGCATGAGCTGGATCCGCGCCTGTTTTTGATACATACAATTCAGAATTCTGCTAATGGAATGAAAATATATTGATCCACAAATGAATCAGTCAGATAGTTTATTTTATAAAAAATGTTGAGAATTCAACTAGTACTGTTAAAAGTAAAGGTTATGATTTTTCAGATCATCGAAATCCACCTTTCTCAAAGTCCTTAGATATCTGACGAACTTATATATTCAACTAATATAGATCAATACACACATGTATGTAAGTTTACAAATGATTAAAAATAAACTTTCCATAAATATTATATTCCAGACATCTGACTTCATTACCAGGTAAGGGGTTAAATGAATAGAATTTACTTACTTCGAGACAACTAGATACCACAATTGCTTACCAGTAATAAGAAACATTTGTCAATGTAAATCGTGTGCAAAAAACACATATACAGCTTCTATATTATCATCCAAAAACTGAGTAATGAATTACAAAGTATTTATATAAAACATTATTAATAAGGCGTTGTTAAAGTACTTCTATATAAGCAGAACGATATGCAGTCAAACATATGTATGTATTGCTAACGATACCCAACAACAATAAAATGAAGTACTTCCAAAAGAATAACATTTATCACCGATTCAAAAGTAGCACTAAGTGAATTTGTTTACCTTCTGTGGAAGTGATGTTTATTGACTTACAAAGAAACGAAAAGAATCCAATTTTGTTAAAAATTAATTTCATATTTCTTTTGTATTGAAATTTTTTGACTTAAACTCATTTTATTTTGGAGTTGATTGATAAATGCGTGTAATTTATTTATGTTAATATTATTTAAGTCAAATAAGTTGTATTCTATAATACTACATAAAAATTACTTCCTGAAAATGACTTCAAATGTAGTGAATTTGGAATCAAATTAAAAGAACATATCTCCTCTGACAAGCCTGTGTTAAAATCATCATTTCTTCAGGGTTTTTCAGTACTTCCATAAAATTAATTCTACTTCTTTTTCACTTCTTTGGAAGTTCTTTTTTTTGCTGGGTAATTAACGAAATCGATTCAAACATTGATAAGTTGAATAATTTAAATCAATCAATTCTTAATTTTAAAAATTATAATATAATTGTTAAAATTTATGAAAAATGCTTCTTAAGGAAAACTGATCACCGTAAGAAATCTGAAATGTTCTGCATACATTCACTACTTTCGTTAATTTTTTCATCGAACTTTTAAAATAATTTAAATATTTCATATTACTAAATCAATTTAAACGTCTATGGTATTTCCTCTACATTATTTATTCAATTTCCTTTTTTATATATTCACAGCAAATTACGAAAAAAACACGATTTTTTGTTTTTTTTAACACATTTTGAACCTAAAAATCGATAAAATTTACAATTGCATAAAAATAGTTCAAAGAACAGCCAAAGGAAACTAGAAACAGAAATCTAAATCTTAATTATTTAGTTGTTATTGTTAAATAATGCGGAATATTTCTTGACACTTTCGAAAAAAAAAATAAAAAATAAACAAGAAAACGAATGATGATGAATAAATAAATAGATGATGGTTTTTAGCTTTACGTAGATTTTTACAAAAAAAAAATATATATTTTTATTTTTTGTATATATCTAGTATTAAAGTTGAATGTATTTAAATAGTTTTATATATGAATGGACCGTAATCCACAGCAATAGCAACAAAAAGAAAAAAAGGTATAAACTACGTTGACGTTGGCTAAGAGGATGACAACGACAGCAAATGGCCAACCAACAATCGTATTACCCCTCAGACAAATTGACCGTCATTTTTAGTTGTTACCAAAAAAAAAAAAAAACACACATACATACAAAAACGATGATACACAAATACATGGGGTACACTCATGTTTTCTATAATAAGGATGAATGGGTTGGTTGGTTGGTTGGTTGGTTGGTTGGACAGTTGGATAAACGTTTGCTGTAATTTTAATTAAATTCACTTTTTTCGATTTTTTTCTTTTCAGTTAAAATTTGTTTAGCACTTTTACGTTGTAAATATACAAACTCATTTATAGCAAATAGCAACAACAACAGCAATAGTAATTATTTGAAATTTCCATTATTTAAGCTTTTTTTTATGAAATGATTGATTAACAATAAAAGAATCACTTTTTTTCACACACTCTTAAATTTAATTAAATTTTTTGTTTTATTTATTTACTTTTGAAAATTTATTTCTTTTTATCTAATTGAAATTATGTATTTTGCACTATTTTCAATAATCTATTATTTATTGTTTTAAGTTTTTTTGATTTTTTGATGTTTCTTTTATTTATTTATTTTAGAAGAAAAAAAATGTTTTTATTAGAAAATTCCTCGCGCGTCCATAAGAAAAAAACGTTTTAACCCACTAACGACGTATGCTCAACTGAATTCGTTAAATCGTAAGACTCATACAACAATCCCAATATGTTGGCTACTATTGGCAACGAGAATAACAAGACCAAATACAATAACAAAAAAAAACTCAAAAAAAAAGAATTTTACTTATGTTACCGACCGTTAAGCCATAAGTAGTAGTCGACTTATGTTATGAACTACTGAATCAAGAGTATTTCCTTTCTATAAATTAAATAATATTTTCCTTTTACGATCTCTATGGACCAAATGTAAATTCGAAATTTTGGGTTATTGAAAAATTAGCAAAACCGCTGCTTAAGTATATCTATAAAATAGATAAAATAATGTTTTCAAATTCAGCAGATATCTAACAAACTCAAATTTTTGAAAAATCGGTTCAAAATTGAATCTATAAAATTACGGAAAACTGCTTTTCATTTAAACCACTTATGTTAAATCGTAGACCCATGCATAGAGAATGACTATAAGTTCACATATTAACTAGTTTAATAGTAAGAATCAACTTTGTAAAGATTCCAGTTATCTTAAACAAGCGCGCATATTGTCACAGCCATAAATCCCGATGCCAGTGATCGAAAGGCTTATTTTTAACATAAAAGTTTCAACTATAACGTGTTGAGTTTAAACGCACAATCGACTCCGCATTGCTAATCTAAAGATCTTGAGGAAGAGTGTCAGATCAGATGTATATAAAACTAGAAAGTCAGAACAGACTACTGGCTCTATGACCGAAAGGTTATAAGTATTAATATACAAAAAGCTCTTCCCACTCTTTTAGAATAAATTACCAATATAATGACCCAGCAAAAACTTGATAATGACTTGCAATTGTAATCACTTGCCTATTAACATACCTTTCAATTACTACTACATATCGTTCTGATTACATAGAAGTACTTTAATAACGTCTTATTAATAATGTGTTAGAAAAATACTTTATAATTCATTAATCAGCTTTTTCGATAAGATATAGAAGCTATATACGTTTATGCTCATTATTTACATTGGTTGATTTTCTAATTACTTATAAGCGATTGTGGTAAGTACTTGTCTCCAATGACATTTCATAACATAATTTACATTGAATGATTTTTCTAATTACTTGTAAGCGATTGTGGTAAGTACTTGTCTCCAATGACATTTCTGTAATTTAACACCATATCGGGCAATAGTAAGGGATGTTTTGATGAAGACTTCAATCTATCGAAACATTTAACTGTAAATTAAAGGAATTGACAAAGTTCGTTTAAGCTTTTTATTGATGCCGAATTTCTCTTAGAAAATTCATGTTCTACATGGGTCTGAACCTCAAACTCAAAAGTAGTTAATCCTATTGAGAAATAAAATAAAAATCAGTTAAAGAGTTAAGTAAACCCTTGATTTCAAGATTGTTCGATAAATTCCAGTTGAAAATTAATTTGCAAAAGTTAGGAAATATTGAAATTTACCACGTCACCTCATTGAAACCATAAACTAATGCTAAGAAGGCCTGAAGTTATGTAAAATTTTTTTTGAAATAGCCTGAAACTACAACTTTTTTTTACTGAAGAACAAAATAAGGATCCATCGGAAATTCTAGTCACTCAACTAGAATTTCTAGCAAAGATGAAGTAAGTAGGTTCAAAGTTAGTGTAAAGCAGCATTTAAATCTGAAAATGTCAGGTAAGTACCTATGTAAGAGTTGGTACCAGAAGTTCCATTGCTCTCCAAAATAAAAAAATACTATTATCACTTGTGAATATCATATATTTAAATCACAAGTTTAATAAAATGGATAACGAGAATTATTACAAAGTATCTCATCCCGAGGAACTTTGTTTGTTTTGTACACAGAGGGAAAAAATCGGTCGAAAAGTCTATTAACTTACTATGTCCGTTAACACATAGACAACGGATGTGTATAAAATTTAAATATCACTCAGTTACCATTTGGAATGACAACGCATCGTTGTCACTTTGATTACGCTTCTTATCATTTTGACAATGCATCGTTGGTATTTCGACAAAGCAAAGTTCTGTTTGACAACATTGCGTTGTAACTTTGAAAACATATTATTTTGTTTTGTTGATTTGATATATTTTTGTTACTGATTTGACAACTATCCGTACATACTTTTACAACTAGTGTTATTGAAAAATTATAAACACTTTGGTGTCGATTTGGTAGCAAGCGTGTATAATTTTAAAACATCCTTTTTTCGCACTGTGTAGGTTTTGCTTTGCTGATCTGATTCTTATTTTTAAACATATTCCCCACTGTGTCCGTTTTTTTTATGGATTTCTATTAATTGATTCAAATACTACAAAGTCTGTAACAAAAAACCCTTTAAGGATGTAGGGTATCTCACAAGAAATTGAGAGAATAAAACGAAAACGAAGAGTTTTAGCGCATGAGTATATTTTCTTTACGAACAACAAAAGGAAAATCACTTTAATTCAATAAATAATGCTCATAATAATACAAAATTTTTGTATGAAAATTTTAGACAATAAATGAAATTATAAAAGAAAAAATTAATAATTCCTAAAAAAAAAGAATTCTGAAGAATTGAATTTTATACAACAATTTAAGAAAAAAAAGTTCTCAACAAAACCTTTAACCGGAAATCAAACAAACAACACAGTAATAATAATAAATGTATTATTTATTGTTTAACAATTAAAACAATCAAGATTCAATTAATACTTTAAATAAATCATTTAATAGAAATGAAACAAAAACTAAGAGAACAAATAAAAACAATGAAAATGTTTTAAATGAAAAAAATAAAATAAAAATCTATGACACTGAACAAGGCCATTTTGTAAGAAAGCAAAAACAAAAACACACACAGGCATGAACTTGCACTACTAAACCCTTTTTTTCATTCTCTATTTAGAAATTAGGAGCATGAACATGCATGCATGAGTTTATTAAGTCTTTTCATGTTTATTATGCCTTCCTAGAAAACCACGATGACACACACAGGGCAGAATAGAACAAAACCGAAGCGAACTAAACAACTGTCAAATAGTACAATCGCATCGTTGAACAAAAACAAGAAAATGTGGTTGTGAAAACCACAAAATTAATTTAATCATATGGTTGAATGTATGAATGCATCCATTTGACATGTGCATTAATGCATCACTTTTACCGTTACAAATATGTAATTGAAAAACAAAAACAGTCAACACTCATACGTACACATGTACTTGCAAAAGACATCATCCACTCGCCCGCCACTCACTTAAGTACACACCAACGCAAACAGCATGAAAAAGTTTATTTTTTTTCATATTTGCTTTTCTAAACAGTTTTATTGTTTATTTTGCTTTCATGTCCTATTGACATAATGCCATGATTTTGCGCATATATAAACAAAAACAAAACTTTTTAACAGCTGATTTGTTTTAATTGTAGTAAACAAAACAAAAAAGCTCAATAAAAAAGAGAGAGAGAGAGTATAAGGCAAAAAGAAAAACTTAAAAAACAAGAGAAAAATTTTAAACTGGGCTGCCAGATGTGGGTAAAATAATCTCATAATAGTATGTATTTCAAATTCAAAATTAAGTGATTTTTATTAGAGTGGCTCGAATATGGAAGTTCCAAATGTTCCAACCGTAAATATCTAGAGAGGTGAATCAAAGGATAAACACAAGGTATAAACTTGATTATAATCGTAAAGCCACATCCTGAACGTTCGCTGAAGAATTCTAAAGATAAAATAAAATCGAAAAAAGGACATGTATAAGATGCACAATATGCATCTTGTACGTGTCCTTTTTTCGTGTCAGCCGAACTTCATTCTTAAGGCTGGGAAAGCTAGAAATTACAACCAAGAAAGTAATGTCCTAAGTTGAATTATAAAATAAGGTTTTTTCAATAGATTTTCAATTTAAGAAAGTTCTTTAAGTCATCCTTGATAACTTCTTGGACAAAATCCAATAAAAATATATATTAAAGGATTCAGATCCAAGCTGAAACGTGCGAATCAGATCATAGTGAAAATAACTTAAATTAACCTTCTTAACTGCAGTTAATCTTAGTCCAGGATTGATAGGCTTGCAGTGTCACAGTAAATCCGTAGTGGCTGCATGAAAATCCGAAACAACAACCTCCTCCTAAGCAATTGTATGGCACACTACCACGACCAAATGAAAACCTTAAATCATACGTGTATATAGGGAACACTTCTAGACAGGATTTTTAACGAAACTAATAGTACAGGGAACCTTTCTCTTTAAAAATACTAAACCCCGGAAGCATTAGTCGCCATTCTGCACTTCTAATGTAAGTTTTCTTTGAAACCAGCCGTCTATTACAATATACATGGACATAGTTGATTACAACAGTAATTAGAAACAGCAACACTTGCACTTAAAATGACTCGAGGAATATATCATTTATGATTAGAAAATCACCTCATCGTGCAGAAGAGTCATAAATAACTCGAATGTGATCAAATATTTCAAAAACTCCTAGCTGAATAACTATTGTCAATCTGGTAAGCATAACCAGAGAGCATATGTTTCTCAAATGTGTTTTATAAGAGCATTATAAAGAGAATATTTTTTATAAGAGTATAATGTAAAGCTTTTCGAATATATATAAGAGCTTTCTTTTAATACAAATTGTATAAGAGATTTTTTTTTTCAATTTTATTAAATAATTCTCTCAGCTTAAGTCTGGTAATTCATTAATGCAATTTCTTGAATGTATACTAAATATATATAGTAGTTATATGTACTATATGTACATATATATAAGTACGTGTTTTTAAGGATTGAATACCTCTATTCAACACGTGTTACTAACAGTTGACAGTTGGATATATAACGGTCTTTAAATGCAAAAGATTTTCATAAAAATTACATTAATGAGTTAAAAAACATTTCAATGTTATTGTTTTATTGCTAAATTTCGAAAGGAGTTCCGTTACATTAATAAAGTGATATAATACCGATACACAGATCTTATCGGGAATACTTTATAATACAAATAAAAGTAAACATTAATATCTGAGATATATCTATATAGAGGTCGATAAGGAACCCATTTTCAAAAGTCTCTTAAACTAGATAAGACCAAATTTGACATAAATTTGTTTCATTTGTTTAGAAAATGAAAAAAATTTTATTACAGTCGGTCCATTATTTGTTATTGCCAAATGTCCGTGAACCATAATATAGACCACCCATACTTTTAAGCCACAAACTGTGTTTACTTCATTCCAAATCACGTACATATATTGTCATTTAAATAGTCACAATAAAGTCTCAATCAAGGCTACTAACTACTTATAGATATTTGTTTGCTGTGACTAAAGTTTTGTTAATAGCAAATGCATATTATATTAATTATTCCGTTATTGTTTTCAAACCCCAAGTATCTTATAATAAATTTTTGGAATTTATGACCGTATTTCCAAGTTAAATGTCAATGTATAGTGAGTACGAATATGAGTATGAGTACTCGTTATTCGTGAACAATTATTATACCCATGAGAGTAAACTATTAATAGAAAATTAAAACGAAAATATAAATATTTAATAATATTTCAAATTTTGATTTATTGAATATTATTACTTACTATAAACTACTTTTGTACATACGAGGGTGACGTCTAAAGTTGACTAATGTGTGTTATTTTATATTTCCATAAAGAAATTTTAAATCATCTATTATCGTTACTTTTGAAAATTTGTTGACTAATCCAGTCTTCTTTTGAACTTTGTTATTAAAATTTAAATGCATATAATATTCAAAACTGAATCATTAGATTTTTAAACAAGATCGGTTTTTAGCTTCAAGTTTTACAATGAAAAAAAACTTCTATTATAAACCTCGTATATCTGGTCTATAAAAACGTGCATATTTTTTTTATCAAATTAAAAATTAAGTACATGTGTACTTCCACTTGGGTATTTACTATGAGTATATACAAAAAAAATATTTATATATGTAAAAACAACTTAACAGTAAAAAAAAAGAAATAAATGTTTCATTTAATACGCATATCAATTTCTTAACAAAACGTGTTTCAGACCTTAAAAATGTTAAAAATAATGCACACAGTGGTATCGATAGAAACAAACAAAATTAAATTAATAAATTGCAGATTTTTTTTTTCCAAACAAATGTTCCATATACTCGTTGCAAAGTTATCCATAACAAAACTAACTTAAATATATAGAAAAACGTACTCCATTTAACTTCTCGATGTTCTAGATGACGCAATCCACACATATGTACATTACATCAGATTAATCTCATAACTATTCCCAAGTTGTTGTTGTTTTCAAAAAATTCTCGCAATTTTGGAGATAATTCAATGAAATTTAGCAAATGATCTTCTATGCCGTAGACGAAGCCAGTTGAAAATGGTTTACATCGGTCCATTATTGCACCTAGCCCCCATACAACTAAACCTGCCGAATAGGGATTTTAAGTTCATAATTATGTTTATATTAAGTTTAAAGCAAAACCAAATTCTATACTAGACTTGATGACCCTCACGAATTCTATATAGATCCTTATAGTCCCTATGAAAAGCCCCCTCAAAATTTCACTTAAATGTTCATTCAACAGTAAACGGCTTAAGTATGTACATATATCTGTCGCAAGGTACAATTCAACTTAAATGCTTTATTATGACCACTAAATCACATTTTTTTGTGTAAAAGGTATAGGATATTATATGGTCGGCCTCGTCCGACTATAATTTCTTACTTGTTTGAATTTATGGTGTTTCAAGCTTGCCATTAAGATATCTTGAAGAATATATAATTATTAACAGAGATTAAACCTTTAATTTAAAGTTGACATGTTGGACTTTCGGATGTAACTTTTGCAGGGATATGATTGATCATATCCCATGATATACTAAATGTAGTACGTAGTCAAAATACCTGAAAGACCTCTGTTAGTTTAAAGGAGGATGTGTGTTACATTAAAACCAAAGAAATACACTTAGAACTCTTTCTGGTAACAATTGAGCCCAACAGATATGGTCTGACAGACTACAACACTAATTACTAACCTACCGATGGCATCGTACACGCAGAGAAAAAACATGGTACGACATGGTTACTGTAACAATATATTGTTATCAAAAACATATAATTGTTATTTGAATTCTATTTTAACAATATTGTTGTTACTGTAATCATTTTTATGTTCATGTCAATTATATATTTAAGTATGATTCACTAAAAAATAATTATTTTTTCAATAACTAATTAATGGTAACAATAAAAACAGATTGTATTACTTACAACTATTTAAAGTTACAAATAACCATTATATGTTATGTTGTTCTCTGTACAACAACAAAACATTTTTAGCCACACAACTCACACATATTATTGTTTATGTGTGTGTTGTTTTACGAGATAATAAAATGAGTTGAAATAACTCTCATTTAGTTTATAACATCTGATTTCACTTTGGATCACTTTGGATCATAATATAGTTGTGTATAACAATATTATAGTAAATAAAAAATATTATGATAAAATATTTGAAATTTATTTAATCATAATATGATATTTTAAAATTGTTACAATAACTGTTATTTATTTAGACTACAATCATCATTTTAATCATAATATGTTGGACTTTGAAGATGGTTACCACAACCATGTTTTTTCTCTGCGTGTATGCAAAATAAAAATATGTCATTTGTGGTCAAAAATAGGCTTCTATCGTGGCGCAACAGAGAGGTCTACAGAATCAAAATTTTCAAAACTTAATTTCTTCTTGACCTGACGAATTAACCTCCAAAATCGTTTAATTCAGCTAATTTTCAGTATTGCAACTGAGGGATTAAATGCTTTACGTTCCACTTGAGACTAACCTAATTTTTTCATCAGTCTTAATAGCGACCAACGGGCCCACTGTTTATCATACTATTCATAGATTTAAACTTAAAGCGAGTTCATACGCTATGCATAAACACCGAGTCGATCTTCTGGTATGAAGTTGAATGAGTCATATATTCATTCACTAGCTTGAAATTATACAAACAAAAATATTAAAAAATACTATTTACAATAGCAAATAAGTGTATATGTGTGTATATGCAAAAATGTGGTCAACAGTACTATTGTTTTTGTCGCAAATTGTTATAAACTTTCAGACATACTTATTTAAATATTGTTTGTATGCAAAAAAATTTTAATTTTCAACAAAGTTGAAGTTGAATACAATTTGGACCACCAACGATAAGAGTTTAGCAATGACGCTAGTGTTCTGTTGAACTCAACAGTACCTTGGCGTTTTTTCTCAAATCTTATTTTATATCGAATCATGTTAAACAAATTTTTTAATCGCTAGTAGAAAACTGAGGCCCTTTTCAGAAAAAATCTTTCTTTATTTCTCTCATGTTTAGTACATTAATACGCATCGATTGATAGGTATTCCTATAAAAAAGTGGTCGACGGGAAATCCTAATATACATTTTCCTTAAGCTTTAGTCACTTAATGTCGCCGCGTTTCCAATTGTAATCCAACTTTAACACAACAAAAGAAACTATTAATTCTGCAAAATTGATTAGATTTGTAAATATAAACAAATAGAAAAAAAATATTTCCGCTTAACGACATAACGACATTTGAAAATAATTAATTATGATGTATGTATGTCTTTTTTGTAGCCATTACTTTTGGTTTCTTTTCTAGATTCACACAATAACTATTGAGATTATATTTCATTTGGTTTCAATTTTCTCAATCATTTTATTGTTTAATTAATTCAAATGACAGATTTTTCGCTCTATTTGTTTTTTGTTTTTTTATTGTGTGGAATCACACACACACAAACACATATGTATGGATATGAGCCCAGTTCATTGTGCGATTGCTAGAGCAATAAAAATTGTGATCAATTATGATGATGAAAATGAATCAATGATGATTAACAACTTAAATAGTTGTTGAAATCAATAATATAATGATTATTAGGTTATTAGGGGGTGACTGATTATGTATTAATATAGGAAACTGATCAAAAAGTTATGTAAAGTGGTTCAGAATCTATTAGTTTTGGTAGTAGATCTGTCATTTCTAAATTAGCTATTTCGATTAGTTCAAAATAATCGTAGACTAGAAACGGTCTACCACGCGCCCTTGAATTCTTCAATGAGGTAGCAATTTTTGCACATGGCTGAGCCGGTCCATGTACAAGCACATTGTTGAAGAACTCGAGCTATCTAATCTCTTGCCATAGTAGCCCCGTTGCGAAATGACAGCCAGCTTGGGATCAATTCCAATGCAAACCCCGACAAGGAAAAAGCAGTGACTGGTCTAAAGTCAATAGAAGAGGTTGACAAGACCCAACATCAGGTTAATCAATCTTCCGGTAAGCCGGAAGGTGACCACCCTTATGATGTCATGAAAGACCCATTCCGGTGCATTCCTTAACCTCTTTAAGCCCGCGCAATCACACTTCTGAAATGGCTCTGTTGTTTTGGCAACAGCAATTAGAGACATATTTGGTATATGGAAATACCTAACAAAATGGATAAGGACCCCTCTTTTATGAACGGATCAATGTAACAAAGGAAATAGAAATTTACAAAGTCAATTGATTCCAATCCGGCGTCCCACTACATGACCGGTAAGAAATACCGATCGGGTTTAGGAATCCAGCATATACTGCTTTGTACACAGACCTGTTCGAGGAGAGAATTATCCAATCCATTAGGTATAGCATATATCAGTCCTTAAACCAACATTCACTCCCCGCGATTTTGGGTATTAAACCACAGCCACTACATGGATCCCGAAGGAATCTCAACCAATTAACCGGTCTGGACTTGGTTCTGTGGGCAACCGGCCACCCGTAGTGCCAGATTATATCGTATTCTGGTTAGACCTCATGCCAAAACATTCCGAGGCGAAGCCAAGGATACATTTGACATCACCAGTTTATAGTCTCGGCAGACTAGAGATATTGGTAGCCCCTCTTTACCACGGGAGTGCAATACACCATGATGGACATTTCATCATGGAAACATGCCCAGGGGGAGGGACACATAGACAGACGGACAGACATTTAATTATTTGGCTCTGTATTCAAGCCAAAACGGGCTTATCGTGCTATGGATTGATTAAAGCCAAGTGTACAAAATATTATGATTAAATTTGTCTTAAAGCAGTTCTAACGTATCAAAAAAGATCAAACACTAGGACATAATATCTGGATGAGATGAAAAAATGCTGAGGTCTAATTCGGATTTAAAGGAATTTAGTATATATATTTATACTTTGGTCTTTGGGTTAAAAAATTTTCGGACGGCAATATTAAGTAATTTCTAGTCATTAAAGTCGGTTGATCTAGTATTAATTGTAGACCAATAAAATAATCCATAAAATGAACCTTTCAAAGAATTTTTTCAACTTTCTTGAATTTAAATTTAAACTTGCGACCTGAATTTGGACAACAAAGTTTACTATGACAGATGAACCAATTTTTTTATAAAAATATCAGCACAAAAGTATAATACCCTCCCTATTATGGTGGTGAAAGATACAAAAACAACACCCTAATGATTACCATTACATAATTGAAAAAAATCCATTACCTTAGAAAAGAAAAAATTACAATAAACCACAAGTTACTGCAAGATTCGATATTACTTTCATAATAAATTAAAGCAAAATAAAGTAATAGTTGCATTATTTAGATGATTGATTTCTTTTACTCTACTCTATTAGTTAACAAATATTTTTATTAAATTCTGTTAATTAAGGAAATTAAGACTTCTGGGATTGCACACTACTTTAAGTTAATAAAATCGAAAAATAAAATATACAGGAAAAAAGTTGATAATGTGTCATAAGTGTCAAAAGTATTCACATTCATACTCCATTTATGTATATAACCTTGACCCAAATTGTATACATTTGTTTATTTATTCAATTGGTTATGGACATTTGCATGATTTGCTAGGGGTCACAGGTGCTAGGAGTTGTTTTGCTTATATTTTTATTATATAATTAAAAAACAAAACAAAAAAACAATTAATTTTGTTAAAGGTTTAATTTTTAAGTTTTTATTTTGTGTTAAACATTAAATAAGGTATTATGACTTAACACTTTTAACATCATCTAATTTATTCTATTTATTTTTATTATTTTCGCTATTAACTTTGAACTCATTAGTTTAATGTTTCTTTTTTTTTTTTTGTTTTTTTACTTGGACTTTTGTTTTTGTAGTTTTCACACTAGTATGAACATACATACCTACATAGTTTCATGTTTTATTAGGTCATGATTTTTTTTTTAATTTTTCGTATTGTGTTCCCTGTTTTGTTTTTTACTCTAGTTACACTATGGGCCATGGTAATAGAAATAAAAATAATAACATAAAAAGTTAATAACGCACATTTGGCCCACACCATGTGTATGAGAGTTATACACTCAAAAATTTGGCAAAGTAATTTAACATATAATATGAAAGATCTCATTCTGAATCCGCTCTCATAATATACCCATCATATCATACGGAACAGCACAAACATTTTTGTTTTTTTAATTATTTCATCATATTTCTTTCTTAATCCCAGCAAAAGAAGAACATCAAAAGAAGAGAAAAAGAAGTCGAATTTACTTCATGAAAGTACTGAAAAATACCTGAAGAAGTGATGATTTTAACACACGCTTGTCATAGGAGGGATGTTCTTTTTATTTGAATACAAATTCACTACATCTGAAGTCATTCTTAGGAAGTAAGTAATTTATATGTTTTTTTGGAAGTTATTAGAAAGTAAAATTTTAAAAAATATTAACATAAATAAATAAATTACACGCATTTATCAATAAACTCCAAAGTAAAATGGGATTTAATAATAAAAATTCAGTACAAAATAATATACCTTAAATTTTAAACAAAATTGGATTCTATTCGCTTCTTTGGAAGTCATTAAACATTACTTCCACAGAATGTAAACAAATTCACTTAGTGCTACTTTTGAAGTGGTAATAAATGTTATTCTTTTGGAAGTACTTCGTTTTATTTTTGTTGGGAATAATATTAAAATCATTACATTTAGTTAAGAATATTTAAATAAATGCTAATGTGTATGTAATTGTAATTAAACTATCTTTTTGTAATAAACTATTTGATTAAAAGTTCCTTTTTCTGAAACAAGTACGGATCAAGCTCAAATCAAGCTGAATTTAGGATTAATTATACATTTCTATATATTACTCTTGTTTTTATTTCCAATCAAGTCTGCAATTGGGCTTAAATCAAACTGAAACATTCTAAAAGAAGTACATTGTAAGATTTCTCTTGATGTAAAGAAAACCTTAAGTCTGAAACGCTCCGGATTTACTTGAGTTTGGATTACAGCTTAATTACAATTGGAACCACAATCGCTGTTGACAATGGGTTCTCATACATTTTGTATGGAGAGAAAAATGTCTTTCAATGCCTTTGTGCGCTCTCTTATTCAAACTTTGAAGCACCAACAGGAGCAAAACCAAGTAACTATGCGCATCGATTAGGAATCCATCTCTTTCTTTTCACTATAAGAATTTACTATAATGAACTAGTAACCAAGTTCAGAAAAATATTTAACAGCAAACGACTAAAGTACATTTGACTCAACCAATTAAGTAAAACACTTTTTTTCGAGTGTATCTTAAGCTTTAAAAGGAGAAAAAATATATAAATAAAACACATTGAAGTGTACATAAACATTAAAATAAATATTAAATTTACTTTTAATGGGTTTCAGACCAAAAAACAAACGACAAATATAAAGTAACAACGAACAAAAAACATCTACTTAAACTCAAAAACATTCATGCCCCCATAGAGAAAGAGCGAAAGAGGGCAGCCAACAAAAAAACTCTTTTTCCTATATAAAATAATAACATTGTTATTATTTTCGATTACTTATACTATATACACTTCAATATTGTGGCGTCTATAAGAAGTGTTCGTTAAAACAATGCGACACATATTTTGAAAGACAAACTAAATTTTACTGAAACGTTTTCAGAAGTAGGGAAGTATGTTAGAAGATTAATCAGTAAATTGAGTCTTCTTTGACTCCTTTTGTAGTTCCGGAAGTGATTAATAAGTTGAGCGCCTAAAAAATTATCTAAAATGTATAGCGATTTATGATTAAAAACTGATTGTTTGAAAAAAAAACAATTGGGGTATTCACACGATGTGCTTGTCATAAAATATTAAAGTTTTATGATAGTTACACTAAATTATGGGCGTTGCTTACAGAAGTCATATTTTTTCGTGTTAATATTTTATGATATATGACTTTATGACAAGCTTGTGAATCGCCTAAATAACAAAGTCATAAATTAATCTTCCTGGTGATTACTTATATATCAAACATATATCGAAACTGATTACAAAATAAGCTGATAAAAGACTCCATTGGAAAAGTCACCTATAGGGTACCATTTTCTCCCAATGAGAGTATCATTTATGATAAGAAAATAAGCGCATATATGATCATTATAATCGTGAAGACGTGTCATAAATGACTCTTATATGATTAGAAATTTCAAAAAATTTTAGCTGGATTAAACCAAGTACAAAATAATTGATTCATGTACGGATCCGTTAAGACAAAAGAAAATATTTAATCAAGTACATTAAAAACTTATTTTTTGATCATATTTCAAACAGTTGGAAGTTCTTAAATTTTTTCTTGATATGAGATAAAAATAAGATTAATTTAATAACGTAAAAGATTGAACTAGACCCAACATGGGCTTGATTTAAACTCCGTTTTCACTTGACTATAATAGATGTTGTCTTCAAAAAAAGCAGACATCTAAAGAAACATGAAGGACACCTTATATGCCTTTTGAAAATATAAATAAAATATCAGTGTAATTAGTTAATTAAATTGTTTGTATCATTTAATAACAGTCACCCTATTATCCATTCTATTTATGTGTATATATAGGGCAACATATATGGGTGCGTGTAAATATTTTACTATTTTCTTTCCCCCAAATCAACAATCTAATTTAGCACAAAAACTTTTTAGGTAACTATTTCTACTGTAATACATATCTTTAAAAAAAGAAAAAACAAGGAAAATAAAATGATAAAATTAACTACGACAATAACTAACCACCTGGGATATATTCAATGAAGTATTCGATTCTTAATGCAAAGTTATTTTACCTGATGATTTGACATTATCATTCCTTCAATACTAGTTTAGTTGTATACTTTCTTTAGTAGAATGTTAAAATGCTAATAGTACAAGTCTATTTAGTTAGTTTTTATGTATATAGACTTATTTACATAAATAAATTAATTAATGTTTATAATCGTATAGAAATAGTTAGAAAATAAATAAGTAACATGTACATGGAGAAAAATCTATTACAATACATAATTTTTATAAAATCAGGACAAGAACTATCAATTATATTTTGGTCATTTAATTATGATTATCATCATAGTATGTAAGCAGCAATCATATTATGATACCATGCACAATATAAAAAAGGATTAAGGCAAAAAGTGTAATAAAATTTGCATCAATTATTATGCTTAAGACAATAATTTATTGTTACAATAAATGATTGCGCATATAATTTTATGCAAAAATTTTAACTATGTAGATAAAATTGTAATTATGTAGATAAGGTTGCCGCAAGAAAAATATAATTACAGTTACTTAAATGGTATTGAATTGTAATAAAACTATTATTGCAACCACACGCAGAGAAAAACGATGGTTGTGGTAAAAATGTATAAAGAAAAACATATTATGATTGTAGACTAAACATGTTATGGTTAATGTAATCATTTTAAAATATCATATTACGATTAAATACCGCAGAAATACTTCATCATGATATTTTTTTATTTACCATAATATTGTTACACATGACTATATTATGATCCAATGTGATCATAATTTCGTATAAAAATATGTATGTACCGTAAAACAACACACACACAAAAAAAACTATCTGTGTGAGGTGTGTATGGCTAAAGTTGTTTTGTTGTTGTACCAGCAGACATACAACAACATTACATATAACGGTTATTTATAACAACATAACATACAATGGTTATATAACTAATAACAACATAACATATAATGGTTATTTGTAAATTTAAATGGTTGTAAATAACATAATATGTTTCAATGGGTATCATTATTTAGTTGTTGAAAAAATAGTTATTTTTCAGTGAATCATATTCGAATTTATAATTGCGATAAACATGCAGAAACTACAAAATTGTTTAATTCTAATTAACATAACAACTGTATGCTTTTGATAACAATATTTTGTTACAGTGAAAATAATATAGTTATAGTTACGTGCATATTATTATGTTATTTAAAACAACATAACATACAATGATTATATAACTTATAACAACTTAACATATTATGGTTATTTGTAAGTTTAAATGGTTTTAAATAACATAATATGTTTTCATGGTTATCATTATTTAGTTGCTGAAAAAATAGTTATGTTTTAGTGAAAAATATTCAAATTTATAATAACAATGAACACGCAAATGTTTGCATTAACTACAATATTTTTTAAATCTAATTAAAATAACAATTATATGTTTTTAATAACAATATATTGTTACAGTTATAATTGAGTGCATATTCAATTATAATTTTTCTCTATGTGTATAAAAATTTTACGCAGATTCGTGTATTTTTCTATAAAATACAAGTTCTAGTTTTTGTTGTAGTAGTCAATACTCATACACATATTTAATCGTATTAATTACACTTAACAAGATTCGGATTTAAATAATTATTTCAGCCATTTTTTTCAATTCTAATTTGTCTATGTACAAGCAATTGATTTTTCCCAGCAAAAATTTGCATTAACAGGAAGAGAGTTAAAATGCAAAAAATTTACTTACATAATAGCATTTTATGTCATTATTAATCATAGTACTGTCATAGAAGTCAAGTACTTACCACAATCGAGTGAAAAAACATATATATGTCGATTCTATATCTTCACACAAAAGCTAGCTAATGAAATTTGTATTTATTTAATCATTACTAATAAGATGTTATTCAAGTACTTCTATGTAATCAAAACGATATCATTGTTAAGATTTAGCTGTAAGTTATTACCAAGTTTTTGCTGCATTATTATTTATTAAAATTATCTACTTTCGATTTGTAAGTAATTATGTAAAAAGTAATATTTTAAATAAAAAAAGTTGTAAGCAATGAGTTTTTTTAACTTAAATTAAGGCCTTGTTATTGATTAAAGATTTTACATTTGATTTGAAATATTTATTTATTGAAAAATTTCATGTAAAGTGCGTTTTAAACCTAAACTTGTTTCAAAAAAGAGTTGAAAATTTATTGCTCAATGTAAATTTAGAAGGTTTAATTATCAATTAAAATATTTTTTTCATTTACAAGGCAATTAATTAGTTAAATTTTTCGCTTATTTTAGGGATTAAACTTAATAGTTTTGAAAGTTTAATGATGCGAAAATGTTTATAATTTCAGAACTTTTTGAATTTTTATATGCTGAAATGATTTGAGTTAAAAATAAGTTTGATTTAAAAATTTTAAAAATATAATTAATCCTTAATAAATATACTTGATTCGAGCTCGATCAGACTTTTCATTAAAAATATGATTTTTTCTCTAAAAATAGAATTTCATCGATTTCGGCATGGTTACAGTCGCTGTAACAACAGTAAAATACACGCCACGTTGCGACGGTGTTCCAATAAATCAATAGAGTTGGATAGCCTACTATCACCGATAAGTACCTTCGCCCTCTCCTGCACGCCAGGAGAGGAAGCTCCGATCCATACATGAGACTTGTATTC
Source organism: Lucilia cuprina (assembly GCF_022045245.1). Taxonomy (NCBI): domain Eukaryota; kingdom Metazoa; phylum Arthropoda; class Insecta; order Diptera; family Calliphoridae; genus Lucilia; species Lucilia cuprina. Next base: position 60,546,706 of record NC_060951.1, on the reverse strand, counting down.
CATTTTCGGTCTAATATAAGTGGTGTAAATAGTAAGAAGATGAGATGGAGTGAAGTATGTCTTACACCGTTTCAAAAAAACCGAGACACTTGAATGCTTCTTTCGACACTTGAAAAATGTGTTTAGTCCAGCGGACATCGCACTGAATTTTCATGCCCAGAACATCAAGAGTTTCTGATTCCTTAATATTTACACCATCCATTGAGTCTTACGGGCGTTAAAATCGTCTCTGTTAACCCGACCCCATTCAGAGATTTTTATCAAGTCGAGCTAATTATTCATATTCATGAATGAATAAGAAATGCAGATACTGCTGTCATCCGCAAAAGAGTAGATACAGTTGGAAGTTTGACATAGAAGGTCATTTATAAAGATAAGAAATATGGTAGGGGAAAGAACGGAGCCTTGCGATACCCCTGAATTAATCATGAACTCGTTTGATGAGATCTCATCTATAACAACTTGTATAGTGCGATCTCTGAGAAAGCTCGAAATAAATCGAGAAAAGTTACTTATTACCGACACCAAATGCAATTAGTTTTGATACAAGTGCACCATGCAACACTCTATCAAACGCCTTTGAAATATCTAGAGCCACCACTTTACTTTCGCAAAAATGTTGAATGGATTGACACCATTTTCTCTCAGAGGAAGGCGGAGGAGCGACCTCTACGAAAGCCATACTGGCAGTCGTTAAGTAAATTGTTGGTCTCTAAATACTTGAAAAGATGGAAATTAAACATACTTTCCGGATTATTAGTCTCTTCCTTTTAAGGAATTGGCGTTACATTAGCAATTTGCCGGCATGGTACAGAATGCTGAAAAGATTAGCTAATGGACGAACTAGCGTCGAAAAGCACTGCTTCAATCAAGACCAGTGCCGGTATGCCATCTGGTCCAAGAGACTTGTTATTTTTAAGGTTATTTTATACCTTTTAACAATATTTACAATTACAAAAATTTGTTTCAATTTATGAAAATTTTAATAAAAATTCTAAAAATTTAAAATAATTTAAAAACATGTTAACTTACCTTTATGCATTTGCGGCTGAGTTTTTGTTCCCATTATGATGATATTTTATTAATTTATTTGTTGTTTATGCGAGTATAAATTACGTATCCTTTTTTGTTTGTGTTTTTTTTTAATAAATTCGAAGAAATAAACTTCTATTTTAATTTATTATACAAGTTGATAAAGTTGTAAATATTCAAAAATAAACAAAACTTGTAGCGTTAGAAAACACAATTTGCAATAATAATTATTGTTTTAAAAAAACCAAATAAATTTATATCAAAAGGTAGTAGTATTAACAGCCAAGTTAGTATGCAAATTTTTGTTGTTGTTGTTTTTTTTTACATAAAATATAATTTTCCTTAAGTGCACTTGTTTTAAAATTTATGTATATATTTAAGTTTAAAACACGTTTTATAAAATAAATTATTATTTTTTATTTTTTTCACAAAACAACTTATTGCATTATATTTTCTTTTTTTTAATATAAAACACTTAATTACTTAATTTGTTGACTTTTTTTACTTAAATTATTTAATTTTTTTTTTTAAATTTAGCACTTGTTTGTATTTTTCTTCACTTTTTTTATTTAGTAGAATATATTAAATATTTTTATAAAAATAAATAGTAATTTAATAAGAATTCTTGGAATGTGTTTTTTTAGATTTCAGAGATTTTATTATAAAGTTATTTTGTTATTTTTGTTTTACTACCACTTTTGTTAATAATTATTGTAATTAGTATTATTATTATTATTATTATTATTTATATTATGCAGTAGTCCAGGTGGTCTCGGTTTAAGTGGTGGCGCTCTTCTGCGTTTTAGACTAATCGTAATCGTAGCCCAATGTTGACTTTGTTCAACATAATACTCCATGTGGCAAATGTTTGTTGGACAAATGTTGTCTGTAAGTAGAACGAAAGCAATAGGAATTATTAAAAAAAAAAGATCTCATTAAATATTTAAATAAAGTTTAAAATGGGTGTTTATTTTAAACTATAGACTTAAATAATTATTTATTATAAAAAGGGGCAAAAAAATGCCACAATAATTTCTATTGTAATTATAAGAAATTAAAGAAATTTTATTCAATCCTTTCTTTACAGTTATAATTTTCATAAGATTTTTAGTTTTTTTAGGGTGTTTCTTTGAAATAATGTTATGCTTTAACTCATGGTCATAGTTTTATGTAAGAATATAATAATTATATTTTATAATTGGAAATATTTAAAAGAAGTTAAATAGTAATAAAAGAAGAAAGGGAAATATGACTTCAATATATCTCAAACCATTTTTTTAAATAAAAACAAAAAGAATATCATAGTCGGGCTAGGCGCACCATATGATACCCTACACAAGTTATGATTATTAAATTTTATTTGTTATGGCCATATAATACCCTACACCTTTTACATTGTTGAATAAAATTGTGGACATTTAAGTGAAATTTTGAGGGGGGCTTTTCATAGGGGCTAGGGTCATATAAGGACCTATTATTATGGAATTCGTGATAGTCATCAAGTCTTGTATAGAACTTGGTGTTTGCAACTTTTTTTCGAGATATGAGTATATTAAACATAATTATGAACTATGAACTATTATGACCTTTTCGCCGGGTTTAGGTGTGTGGGGGCTAGGTGAAATAACATACCGAAGTATACCGTTTTCAACAGGCTTCGTCTATGGTACTATAAAAGATCATGTGCCTAATTTCATTAAATTATCTCCAAAATTGCGACCTGTAATTTGATTACAAGATTTACAAGCCCTATTTGCGGGTTCAGTTATATGGGGGCTAGGTGAAATAATGAACCTAAATCGATATAGAAAATGATTCTGAGCCGATTGTTATACTTTAAGGTGGGTATAGGACCAATATTATTGTGCTATACAAACATCAGCAAAAACCCAATATAACCACCCACTAAAATGGTGAAAGGTATAATGAGTTCAAACCCCGTTTTGAGGGGGTTCTAGGTGAAATAATGGGCCGATTTGAAAATTTAAAAATAAGCTTATTTTGAGATCACCTACATTTACCTTCAAAAATCGATATTTTGGCCAAAAAACTTAAAATCCCTACTTTAAATTGAAATATAAGCTTATTTTGGTGTCACCTATATTTTCCTCCAAAAATCGATATTTTGGCCAAAAACTTAAAATCGCAATAACTTCGCTAAAACACGTTTAAATTGAAAAATAAGCTTATTTTGTGATCACCTATATTTACCTTCAAAAATCGATATTTTGGCCAAAAACATAAAATTGCTTGTACCTTCGTTAAAACACGTTTAAATTGAAAAATAAGCTTATATTGTGATCACCTATATTTACCTCCAAAAATAGATATTTTGGCCAAAAACTTAAAATCGAAATAACTTCGTTAAAACACGTTTAAATTGAAACATAAGCTTATTTTGTGATCACCTATATTTACCTCCAAAAATCGATATTTTGGCCAAAAACTTAAAATCGAAATAACTTTGTTAAAACACGTTTAAATTGAAAAATAAGCTTATTTTGTGATCACCTATATTTAGCTTCAAAAATCAATATTTTGGTGAAAAACTTAAAATCGCAATAACTTCGTTAAAACACGTTTAAATTGAAAATTAAGCTTATTTTGTGATCACCTATATTTTCCTCCAAAAATCGATATTTTGGCCAAAAACTTAAAATGTCAATAACTTCGTTAAAACACGTTTAAATTGAAAAATAAGCTTTTATTGTGATCACCTATATTTACCTCCAAAAATCGATATTTTGGCCAAAAACTTAAAATCGAAATAACTTCGTTAAAACACGTTTAAATTGAAAAATAAGCTTATTTTGTGATCACCTAAATTTACCTCCAAAAATCGATATTTTGGCAAGAAACTTAAAATCGCAATAACTTCGTTAAAACGCATTTTAATTGAAAAATAAGCTTATTTTGTGATCACCTATATTTACCTCCAAAAATCGATATTTTGGTGAAAAACTTGAAATCGCAGTAACTTCGTTAAAACACGTTTAAATTGAAAAATAAGCTTATTTTGTGATCACCTACATTTTCCTCCAAAAATCGATATTTTGGCCAAAAACATAAAATTGCTTGTAACTTCGTTAAATATTTAGCTTCAAAAATCAATATTTTGGTGAAAAAATTAAAATCCCTATAACTTCGCTAAAACACGTTTAAATTGAAAAATAAGCTTATTTTGTGATCACCTATATTTACCTCCAAAGATCGATATTTTGGCCAAAAACATAAAATAGCTTGTAACTTCGTTAAAACACGTTTAAATTGAAAAATAAGCTTTTTTTGTGATCACCTATATTTAGCTTCAAAAATCAATATTTTGGTGAAAAACTTAAAATCGCAATAACTTCGTTAAAACACGTTTAAATTGAAAATTAAGCTTATTTTGTGATCACCTATATTTTCCTCCAAAAATCGATATTTTGGCCAAAAACTTAAAATGTCAATAACTTCGTTAAAACACGTTTAAATTGAAAAATAAGCTTATTTTGTGATCACCTATATTTTCCTCCAAAAATCGCAATAACTTCGTTAAAACAGGTTTAAATTAAAAAATTAGCTTATTTTGTGATCACCGATACTTATATCCAAAAATCGATATTTTTGGCCAAACACATAAAATTGCTTGTAACTTCGTTAAAACACGTTTAAATTAAAAAATTAACTTATTTTGTGATCACTTATATTTATCTCCTAAAATCGATATTTTTGCCAAAAACATAAAATTGCTTGTAACTTCGTTAAAACACGTTTAAATTAAAAAATAAGCTTATTTTGTGATCACTTATATTTTCCTCCAAAAATCGATATTTTGGCCAAAAACATAAAATTGCTTGTAACTTCGTTAAAACACGTTTAAATTGAAAAATAAGCTTTTTTTGTGATGACCTATATTTTCCTCCAAAAATCGATATTTTGGCCAAAAACTTAAAATGTCAATAACTTCATTAAAATACGTTTAAATTGAAAAATAAGCTTATTTTGTGATCACCTATACTTTCCTCCAAAAATCGATATATTATTTACCTCAAAAAATCGATATTTTGGTCAAAAACTTAAAATGGCTACAACTTCGTTGAAACACGTTTAAATTGAAAAATAAGCTTTTGGTGAAAAACTTAAAATCGCAATAACTTTGTTAAAACACGTTTAAATTGAAAAAAAAACTTATTTTGTGATCACTTATATTTATCTCCAAAAATCGATATTTTGGCCAAAAACATAAAATTGCTTGTAACTTCGTTAAAACACGTTTAAATTAGAAAATAAGCTTATTTTGTGATCACCTATATTTTTCTCCGAAAATCGATATTTTGGCCAAAAACATAAAATTGCTTGTAACTTCGTTAAAACACGTTTAAATTGAAAAATAAGCTTTTTTGTGATCACCTATATTCAGCTTCAAAAATCAATATTTTGGTAAAATACTTAAAATCGCAATAACTTCGTTAAAACACGTTTGAATTGAAAATTAGGCTTATTTTGTGATCACCTATATTTTCCTCCAAAAAAAGATATTTTGGCCAAAAACTTAAAATGTCAATAACTTCGTTAAAACACGTTTAAATTGAAAAATAAGCTTATTTTGTGATCACCTATATTTTCCTCCAAAAATCGATAATTTGGCCAAAAACATAAAATTGCTTGTAACTTCGTTAAAACACGTTTAAATTAGAATATTAGCTTATTTTGTGATCACCTATATTTACCTCCAAAAATCGATATTTTGGCCAAAAACATAAAATTGCTTGTAACTTCGTTAAAACACGTTTAAATTGAAAAATAAGTTTATTTTGTGATCACCTATATTTAGCTTCAAAAATCAATATTTTGGTGAAAAACTTAAAATCCCTATAACTTCGCTAAAACACGTTTAAATTAAAAAATAAGCTTATTTTGTAATCACCTATATTTATCTCCAAAAATCGATATTTTGGCCAAAAACATAAATTTGCCTGTAACTTCGCTAAAACACGTTTAAATTGAAATATAAGCTTATTTTGTGATCACCTATATTTACCTCCAAAAATCGATATTTTGGTCAAAAACATAAAATTGCTTGTAACTTCGTTAAAACACGTTTAAATTGAAAAATAAGCTTATTTTGTGATCACCTATATTTTCCTCCAAAAATCTATATTTTTGGCCAAAAACATAAAATTGCTTGTAACTTCGTTAAAACACGTTTAAATTGAAAAATAAGCTTTTTTTGTGATCACCTATATTTAGCTTCAAAAATCAATATTTTGGCGAAAAACTTAAATGTCAATAACTTCGTTAAAACACGTTTAAATTGAAAAATAAGATTATTTTGTGATCACCTATATTTGCCTCCAAAAATCGATATTTTGCCTAAAAACCTAAAATCGCAATAACTTCGTTAAAACACGTTTAAATTGAAATATAAGCTTATTTTGTGATCATCTATATTTACCTCCAAAAATCGATATTTTGGCCAAAAACATAAAATTGCTTGTAACTTCGTTAAAACACGTTTAAATTGAAAAATAAGCTTATTTTGTGATCACCTATATTTACCTCCAAAAATCGATATTTTGGCCAAAAACATAAAATTGCTTGTAACTTTGTTAAAACAGGTTTAAATTGAAAAATGAGCTTACTTTGTAATCACCTATATTTTCCTCCAAAAATCGATATTTTGACCAAAAACATAAAATCTCAATAACTTCGTTAAAACACGTTTAAATTGAAAAATAAGCTTATTTTGTGATCACCTATATTTACCTCCAAAAATCCACATTTTCCCCAAAAACATAAAACTGCTTGTAACTTCGTTAAAACACGTTAAAATTGAAAAATAAGCTTATTTTGTGATCACCTATATTTTCCTCCAAAAATCGATATTTTGGTCAAAAACATAAAATTGCTTGTAACTCGTTAAAACACGTTTAAATTGAAAAATAAGCTTATTTTGTGATCACATATATTTACCTCCAAAAATCGATATTTTGGCCAAAAACATAAAATTGCTTGTAACTTTGTTAAAACAGGTTTAAATTGAAAAATAAGCTTATTTTGTTATCACCTATATTTTCCTCCAAAAATCGATATTTTGGCCAAAAACTTAAAATCGAAATAACAATAATATAGTAAATGCTAAATGTATAAAAATATACATTTACGTTTTGATTTGAAATTTATTTATATTTTAGAATTTCTTTTTATAAATTGTAATTATATTTCAAAAAGGCTTACTGTGCAAAATATTGACTTTCTAACTATTTTTCGCATACTTTGAGGGAATTGACTTTTTTATTTAAATTTCAACAAGATATGTAATAACACTCACAAACTATTATGGGCTCAGAGTTGTGGATTCTATTCCCCACAAAGATTCCGGTCTTTTTCACTACTCTTGAAATGGAATTTAAACCTATTTGAGATTCTTAATTTTACAATTCATTCACAGTTTTTTCTTTTCTATATACATTTTTAAAATTTTTTAATAATTGCAAAATAATGCTAATTCTTCCGCTTGCACAAAAATTTCAGCATTTTTGTTAAGTTATGTGTACAAAGTTTTTCTTTTGTCATTCATTGGAAATTATTCAGGTTCATGTTCAATGTTTTGTGTTTGTTGTACTATTTATTTTTAAAAAACAAAAAAACGCCTACAAATCATATTCGTGAACTACGACTGTGAGCAAAAAAATAAATAGCGAGAAATGGTCAAAGTCAAATTAAATGTGTAAATAAAAATATGAGCACTTTCAGTAGTTGCACAAGTAATGGTATAGGTTTTTATTAAAATTTTTCTTTTAGTTTTTCATTCAACTCAACGGAAAGTAAAAGCGATTTCCTGCACGCTAACAAGACTCCAACAACATGTCGTGTGTTAAGTATTATTTTCTATATTTATTTGACAATAGCCCATGAATCAGGACAGACAGACAGGTGCTTAAAAGAGTCATTGAAACATATTACTAAATAAAGTATATCAATATTTTAAAGCATTTAGAAAAGATTTTGTTTTCTATACAAAATCTTTCAACTTTTAGTTTTCTCCCCTCGTGTGCAATTTTTAACTGGCCACCGCACCATTTTTGGGCAATTGCATTAAACATTAAATTCTTTGAGGTAACTTCTACAACTACAGACCCATAAATCTATATTAAGTATTCGTTAAAAAGGGGCAGCTGGGGACAAGTAATGTTCTAAATTAATGATATTTGCCCAGCAAAACTATTGTAAACTTATTACAGGATTGTCTGCATTAAGGTAGTTACTTTTATTTTCTCCGAACTTTCAGAACTATGACTCGGATAAAATAATGTGGGATTTAACAATAAAAAATACGTAAATTTACAAGTTAAGGAGTTCAAATACTAAATTTTACTTACACAAAAGCATTTCATAACACGGCGGTGTCATTAGAGGCAAGCACTTACCACAATTTATTACAACTAATTAGAAAAAAACGTATACAGCCTCTATATCTTCACGCAGAAGGTGACTAATGAATTTCAAAGTATTTATATAACATTTAATAAATAAGATGTTATTAAAGTAGTTCTATGTAATCGGAACGGTATGTAGTAGTGATTGAAAAGTGCGTGAAGAGGTAAGTGGTTGCAATTGCAAGTCATTACCAAGTTTTTGGTGGGTAAGTACTAATAACTAACTAACAAAACAACTAACCTATCTATCTATCTATCTATCTATCTATCTATCTATCTATCTATCTATCTATCTATCTATCTATCTATCTATCTGTCTGTCTGTCTATCTATCTATCTATCTATCTATCTATCTATCTATCTATCTATCTATCTATCTATCTATATATCTATCTATCTATCTATCTATCTATCTATCTATCTATCTATCTATCTATCTATCTATCTATCTATCTATCTATATCTATCTATCTATCTATCTATCTATCTATCTATCTATCTATCTATCTATCTATCTATCTATATATCTATCTACCTACCTATCTATCTATCTATCTATCTATCTATCTATCTATCTATCTATCTATCTATCTATCTATCTATCTATCTATCTATCTATCTATCTATCTATCTATCTATCTATCTATTTATTATTTATTTATCTATCTATCTATCTATCTATCTATCTATCTATCTATCTATCTATCTATCTATCTATCTATCTATCTATCTATCTACCTATCTATCTATCTATCTATCTATCTATCTATCTATCTATCTATCTATCTATCTATCTATCTATCTATCTACCTTCTATCAATCTATCAATCTATCTATCTATCTATCTATCTATCTATCTATCTATCTATCTATCTATCTATCTATCTATCTATCTATCTATCTAACTAACTAACTAACATATTAACTTACTTCGGACATAAGAATTAGTTGAAGACAGTGGGCCCTTCTATCCATTTTTATTAAACTTTTCTTTCTTGGCCCCATTATTATTATCTTTGACTCAAATAATCAAGGCCTAAAGTAAAGTTTCTTAGGAAAAACGAGGTTTTTTTGTTACCAGTATGAAGAAGAAATTGTTTAAGACAAATATTAAAAAAAAAATATGTAGAAAAAAAACCTTTTTAGCCAGACAGATAGACTAACAGGCGGACAAAGATATCCACATACAGATAGTGAAAATGACGGAATGTTTTATGGGTATTTATAGTTGGTTGGTTAGTGTATGTTGTTGTATTACAAACAAACACAAATAATTAGTTCTTGTAACTAATTGATGGTCATGAATAGATAGTAAATGTGATTAGTTTTTGTTTTTTTTAATAATTTTCTTTGTTTATTTCTCTAGTTTTTCGGAAATTAATGTTTTGCTTAAGTAAAATTGAAATTTATTGAGTAATTGATGAAATGCAACAATTAAAAGGTCAAATAAAGATGAATTAATTTTATGTTTTAATTAATATTTTAAATAAACAGAAAAAACTTAAATGGATTTTTATAAATTTCGAGCAGATATGGAAATAATCAATAATTCATTGATTGGAATAGTCCATTGATAAGTCGATTGGTTAGTCTAGTAATAAAACCAGTGTATCGATTAGTCTATAGACTAGACTACTGACACGCTGTTAATTAGTCAGTCTATTAACTAGTGTTATGAGTTGTCCTTTAATAAAAATATGTTTAAGGAACTATGAACTTGCCTTTTATTAAGTCTTTGGAATGATATATAGATCAGTCTATGGAATAGTTTAGGGTCTATTAATTAGTTTACGGAACTTTCAATGGCTAGCCTATGGACCATTTTACGGACGTCTATAGATTGCTATTAGTTTACCGACCAGTCTACAAACAAACCTATTGGCAAGTGCATAAACCAATCTAATGACTAATCCATTAATTGGACTATGGACTAGTCAGTACTTGGAGTACTTTAAGGACTAATATATTGATTATTCTACTGGTTATTCTATGATCTAGTCCATTTATTAGTTTCTACTGACCAGACCAGTTTTTTGATTAGTCTATAGACTAGTCTACTGGCCAGTCATTGGACCAGTTTATTAGTCAGCCTATTAACTAATGTTATAACTAGTCTTTTGATTAATATATGGTTAAGGGACTATGAACTTGCCTTTGGAATAATTTATAGTTTAGTATATGCAATAGTCTAGGGTCTAATCTATTGACTAGTTTACGGACTATTCAATGGCTAGTCTATTAACCAGTCTACGGACTAGTTCATTGATTGTTATATTAACTTATGGGCTAGTCTACTGACCAATCTACGAACTACTGGCAAATAAACTAATTTTATAACGAGTCTATTGATAGAATATGGAATAGTCAATTTTTAAACTATATACTGCTCTAGGGATTAACATGTTGACTAGTCTATCCAAGACATGTCTGTTGTCCGATAAAAGGAACAATATATTTTTTAGGTTATGAACTAGACTTTTGGTTAGTATATGTGCTGGTACATAGACTAGTCTATTGTTTATAAACTAGTCTACTATAGACAATTAGTAGTCTACTTGTCAACAGTTTAATCCATAGACTAGATTAGTCCGTTGACAAGTCTATTGACTATTTTACTTAGGACTAATCTATTGACTACACTACTGACTACATTCTATAGAGTATTGACTAATCCTCCCTATGGAATAATATTTGGACTAATCGATTAATAAGACTATTAAATAGTTAAACTTTGAGTCCAACTAATTCACCGATTAGTCTATAAGCTATTGTTTATACTAGTCTATTGATTAGAATATGGGCTAGTCACTTTATTAAACTATATACTGCTCTAGGGATTAACATATTGACTAGTCTATCCATGACAACATAAGACAATTGTCTATAGTCTAATATAGACAATTAGTAGTCTCAGTTCAACAGTTTAATTCATAGACTAGATTAGTCCATTGACTATTTTACTGGGGTCTAATCTATTAGCTACACTACTGACCATTCTATAGAGTTTTGACTAATCCTCCCTATGGACTAATATATGGAGTAACCAATCCACTAATTAGTCTATAAGCTACTGTTTGTACTATGATCTAAGACATTGACTAGTTTATAGATTAAACTATTGCCTGTTCTTGTGATTGACTACAAATCTTTCTGATTGTTATAAAGCTCAGAAATAATTACAATAGTAGTAAATTTTCCATCCCTGACTCTAAATATGATTGATGGACTATTAAGCACATACACATATGTATATTCATACATAATTAAGTTTCCTTGTCATCATATCATTCAATTTATTATTGATTTGCTGCACACATGTATTATGAAAATTGTTTTCGAAAATTGACCTTTTAATCTAAATCTAAAAAATAATTTCTTCTAATAAGATACACTTTTACCTATTTCCTTAAAAAAAAAAAAAACTTTGAAAATATTACTCACCTCACAAATGTACAATAAATATTGAAATTTGTAAGTTATCAAGTGTTAAACTTGGAATCTGAAATTACCCTGTTCTCAAAAATTATTGTTAATAATTGCATTTAATCAAATACTGTTTACTATTCGCTGTAAATATTTCGTAATAATTATGACAGAGAAAATATTACTCATACTTTATTTTTAAGATTAATGTATTCTTTCAAAAATTGTAATAGTAGAACAAAGAAATTAAATAAGCAAACTAAATATTTAATAATCATATTACTACACCATTACCTAGAGTATTTCAAGACTTTTAAATTACATTATTAGATAATTTTAATTAAAATTTAAAAAATTTCCATTTAAAATTTAGTCATTTCTAATTCAATTTATAAAATTTCCTTCTAAATTTTAAAATTTAACAATAGAACATTGGGAAATGGTGTAGAAAATGCTTGTACGTAAATATGTGTGATTTATTCCAGTTAACTGTGAAAATTGAGATTTAATACATTTGGAATAAAAACTTACAAAATAATATTTTGATTGTGTTTTGTTTTTTTTTTTTACAACGAAAAACACATAGAACAAAAAGTAATTACAAATCCATTACTGGGCATACATATGTATATACGTGTGACGTTTTATAATGCTATAAAATCATTGATGAATGCAAAACCCAAAGAAAAAAGTAGAGTTTGTTTAATTAATTGAAATTCTAAAGCTCAAAATTTTTAAAAATTTGCTTTGAATCAGTTTAACTTTTACAAATATTTTATATATATTATTAAAACTTAACAATTCGCCCTCGCATGTAAAACATATTAAACTAAGTATTAATTGCATAAACAAAATACAACGGAACTCTATTAAAAGTATATTACTATTTTTTTTATAAAATAATGGTTGTAAATATAATATTTGATCTAATTTATCCTCTTTTATAATCGTTTCTGTTCACCATTAACATTTTATAATTTATGTAATATTATTGGTCATTATAACATTAAATAGACATTTAAAAGCTTTGTCAAGGAAAATAATTATATTAATTAAAAAATTTTAAATTCAAATCAAATATTATACAAAAACATTAACATCAACATATTAACGTCAACAAATTAGGTCAATATGATTAAATCAAAAAGCATGTCCCCAAGAACATCAGATCTCTAATGATGCGTATTTATGTTCAGAATAAGGGAAATATAAAATACCCAGCAAGCATTTGGAAGATTGTTGAATGATAAATCAGTAAACTGAGTCATTTTTGATTCCTTTTGATGACCTAAAAGTAATTAATAAGTTTAGTGCATAAAAAATTAATGATCCCGATATATGATTGAAAACTGAATATTTGAAAAAGAATGTATTGCAATCATAAATTGATCATCCTGGTGTTAAAAATATGATAATTTTGAAAACTTATTTTGTAGTCATATTTCAAGCAGTTGGAAGATCTCAAATTTTTCCTTGAGTAATTGTTTTTGTATTTGTAATGAAATAGCAACACCTACACTTAAAAATGACTGAAAAACGATTCAAAAATGAGTCGAAAGTGATTAGAAATGTGACTCAGATAAGACTCTTTTAAAAGAGTTAGCAAAACATTTTGTGTGTCCTAAAATAAGTTGATATAATTCTCATATCGTTTATAGAATTAAATGTATAAGTATTTGAATTTGTGTGATATTTATAAAGTCGATTTTCTGTCAAGGAAATTGATATTATATTATGCTTTAATTAAGTATAATAATTTTATATGTTTAATGATCTTCTACGGAAGATAGTTGGGTGATTAATCACTAAGCTAAGTCTAAATTACTGATATCAAGCTTTTCACTTTCAGAAATTAAATATATACTATTTAAAGTTGTTTCTTAGCCTTAATATTTGTCATTCTCGTTGACATGGGGTTTGCACCAAGGACCACATAATCTGGTACTACGGATAGCCAGTTGCCAGGAGTGATCTGGCTGGTCAGTTGGTTTAAGTTCCTTCGGGATCCACTTAGTGACTGCGGTTTAAATCCAAATTCGCGGAAAGAGTGAGTTGCGATTAAAAAACTGATGCACAAACATCCCACAAAGACTGTGGGACTAAGAATTAGAAATGAGTTGTTGTTAAATATATATGATACAGCATACATTAAGGAGTAAACGGGTCGTGCCAAAACGTATGAACTTGAAAGATGATGGATGAAAGGTATCTTATACAAGTGATACCATTGAATTTTCCTTACATAAACTCTGTTCATACCATATTTACCACAGTGTGTTCTTTGTAAGATTTATTTGCCTTATTTGATGGATTCGTACTTCGGTCGACCGGTTACGTCTCTAGGTGCAGTTGCTGACTTAACAGGTTTTGCACTATGGGCTGTAGATAGTGATTCTGGTATGAAACGTATAACTGTGTATAAGCATATGTTAAGAGCTTATGGACCCTTTTACACCATGCAATAGACATCGTTTCAGAAAGGTGCCTATAACAGAGATTTCTGAACAAAGACATCTGAACAAAGATTTTACTTTTCAATGATATTTGGCATTTTAAAAGCAAATGTGAGGCCCAAAGTGATCAACTTCGAGAGGTCTACTACAAGCCCCTATTTAACGATGCCATACAACTGTAAATCAAATCGAAAACAAAATTTCAAGGTTAAAAATTAAGTACTTATGTTTATAGTTATTTGAAAGTCATAAGTCATACTCCTTCTAAGTAATGCAGACGGTATGTAGTAGTCATAGAAAAGTAAGTTGTTGAGTAAGTACAAGTCAGTATCATGTTTTTTGCTGTATAATTTTTAAAACCAAAGTTTTTAAACCACTTTGTGGAGCATATTATATAGTTCAAAAACATCACCAACTTTGAGTTATCTATGTCTTGTAGTAAATCAGCGATATTGTGTATATTTTTTTACAACTATAATTCCCTTAATAAGAATAGAGTAATTAGTTTAACAAAATAATTTAAAAAAAATACATAAAATGTGTATTTAATAATGTCATTGTAATTAAATTTGTTTTGTTTTCAAAGCCTTTTAAATATTTAAAACAAATTTTGTTAAATATTCTAAAGAAGAAAAAAATAATATGAATTTATTAATTTATTCATTTACAATCTCATTACGAATGACCCTCTTCAACCATTTTAAAATTTTACTACAACTGTTTTTTTGTTTTTAAATACTAAATAAAATTTTTGTTGTTGTTGTTGTTGTTGTTTGTTAAATTATGCTTTGCAATAAATGAAGGTTAAGGTTTCGATTTAAGTACAAATATTTTGCCGGCCACGTGCATTAGCAGTATAACAAAAAGTGGAACAAGTAAAGGTGAAATTACATATTTCTTTATTTATAAAAACTATAACAAAAACAAAAGTAAAAAATTTTAAATATTTGTTATACATATGGAATCCTTTGTCAGATATAGAATTCCTTTGATACTTGCAGATACTTCAATTTAAATAATAAGGTGAGAATTTAGACAATTCTAATAATATCTTTTATATATATTGAGTTGCATTTTGGAATTATTTGTCAGATGAAGGAATTCCTTTGATATTTGAAGTTATATCCCTAATTTGCATGTTTGTGGTAAATTTAAGTAATGAGGTGAAAAAGTGTACACAATTTCTTTTTTCTCAATCGTATAAAACATATTATTAAAATTTTTTATGTAAATTAAAATGGTTTACCATGCAATTCATTCACTATATTTATATACATTCATAAATGTATTTACATTCTTATAGTAACTTGTCATGTAAATTTAATTGTATATAATTTGTAAGTGTTATTTTATCTTTATGGTTATAAAATGGGGTTTGTAAAGTTGTCAATAATTCTCGAAGAGTTTAAGTATTGAAACCAATTATTATATAAGTATTATAATCAGACGTAGGCAAATAGTTCTAACTAGCTAATCTAACTAACTAACTAACTAACTAACTAACTAACTCACTCACTAACTAACTAAGTAAGTAAGTAAGTAAGTAAGTAAGTAAGTAAGTAAGTAAGTAAGTAAGTAAGTAAGTAAGTAAGTAAGTAAGTAAGTAAGTAAGTAAGTAAGCAAGTAAGTAAGTAAGTAAGTATGTAAGTAAGTAAGTAAGTAAGTAAGTAAGTAAGTAAGTAAGTAAGTAAGTAAGTAAGTAAGTAAGTAAGTGATTGAGTGAGTGAGTAAGTAAGTAAGTAAGTAAGTAAGTAAGTAAGTAAGTAAGAAAGTAAGTAAGTAAGTAAGTAAGTAAGTAAGTAAGTAAGTAAGTAAGTAAGTAAGTAAGTAAGTAAGTAAGTAAGTAAGTAAGTAAGTAAGTAAGTAAGTAAGTAAATAAGTAACTAACTAACTAACTAACTAACTAACTACCTAACTAACTAATTAACTAACAAACTAACTAACAAAATAACTAACTGACTAACTAACTAGTTAGAGAATTAACCACACCAGGGTTGGCAAAATTGTTTCAAATCTTTTTTAACACACTCTATTAACACAAAGTTCAAAGAAGTACAGACTTTGGTCAAATTATTACTAAACTTTGGAAAAAAAAAATAGAAACGTATATAAGAGTTATACCACCAATATATTTATAATTACCAGGGCAAGGATTTTCATGCACTAAAAAATTAAAAATATGCGCTTATAATATGCACTATAAAATGGAAAAATATGCACTAAAAATGTGAAAAATATGAACCAAAAAATATTTCTTTGTGAAGGTATACATTAATAGATATTCAGATCTTAAGTTTTTGACAACAAATATACAGGTTTTTAAAGACTACTTTATGTACTATAACACCACTTTAATGGAACTACGAGAATGACAAATATTAAGACTAAGAAACAACTTCTAGTAGTATATATTTAATTTTTGAAAGTGGAAAGCTCTTCTAAAAGTGGAAAGCTTGATAGCAATTCTAATAAAATTTGGTAAATTACTTTTTCTTCCGAATTTTTGGTAATCGTTTGGTAGTGTTTTAAGTAAATTATGGAGGTGAGAGAAAATTTCTTTCGAATTTTTGCTAAATGTTTGGTAATTTTTTTAAGTGAATTATGTAAGAACAAAATTTCATCAAGTTATTTTTTTATATGGACATATAGATGGACAGGCTAAGAAATTGATACTGAAACGATACTTTAAGGATATTTTGGACGTTACAATTAGCAGCACAAACTCATAATACCAAAAAAATAAATCTATAAAATATTGTATTTCATATTTGTATTTGTTGAAATTTATTTTAAAAAAATATGTAAATACCAAATTTGTTGTAAAAATATAAATTACAGAGAAAACAAAACAATTTGTTTTAGAAAATTTTAAAAATATGCAAAATATGCTATAAAAATGTTCGAAATATGCAAAATATATGTAATTTATATCAAAAATATGCAACAACAAATCGATGCCATTTTGTAGAAAATTCTTTGATTCGAAAAGGAAACTAGTTAAATGTTATTTTGAGTTACTGACATCAAACAAGCATTTGCATAGAAATCTTGCCCTTATAATTACATTAAAGATATACAGTCCTTGAACTTAATAACATAAAATGTGATCTTAGGAACTAAAATTGTACAAAATGTTTAATAGCACAAAAGATTTTGTATTAATCCATAGGTTAGTCCATAAACTAAACAAAAAACAGACTATTTTATAGGCTACACAGTCCCTGGACTAGTTTATACTAGACCATAAAAAGTCTATACTCTAGACCATAGACTTAACTATTTCAAATTGCATTTCAAACATTTATAATTCAATTATATTTTAAATATTTCTGAGATATCTAATTATATTTTAGAAAATACAAAATATAACGAATTACTTCCAAAAGTAGCACTAACTGAATTTGTTTACTTTCTGTTGAAGTGATGTGTATTGACTTCCAAAGAAGCGAAAAGAATCCAATTTTGTTTTTTAATAAAACCCATTTTATTTTGGAGTTGATTATTTATTTCATAATGTTAATATTATTTAAGTCAAACAAGTTGTATTCTATGATACTACAATTACACTTCCTAATAACTTCCAAAAAAGAACATAAAAATTACTACCTGTAAATGATTTCAGATGTAGTGAATTTGGAATCAGATAAAAAAATCCCTCCTATGACAAGTCTGTGTTAAAATCATCACATCATCAGATATTTTCCAGTATTTCCATGAAGTAAATTCTATTTCTTTTTCTCTTCTTTGCAAGTTTGTTTGCTGGGTATACTGGCACACTTACATTTAGAGCTGCAGAGCTTTATTTTGGGGCTATGGTTGTTGGGGGCTAGGTGAAATAATGGAATGATTTTAAACATGTTTCATATGCTTTGTCCTAGTATCGAGAACAAAGTATGTAAAAATTATATTGAAGATTACAACCTGTAGCAAGGCGTATGGCCGGACAGCTGAATCGACTCAGAAAGTAATTCTAAAACGATTGGTGTATGACCAATACGTTGTATGGGTCATTACTCATTCACTAGGGTGTAAAAATCGTAATACATTTAAATCCTTATTTCCCTAAAACAACGTATTGTCCGAATCAGAATTTGAAAAAATCATGATTACTTATTTTCCCACAAAGAGTTAAAAAAATGTTAAATAATTCAATGTTAAAACCTTTTCAAATTCTACTATTAACCAAATAAATCTTTAAACTAATTCCCATATAAATGTTTTATTACCCCTACAAAATAATTAGACATATTGCTCGGATTCCCAGGTGTTCGTTACATTTAGGCTTAACAGCCTTTAAAAAGGACATTATTAGTATATACCAGCAGTCACTTAACGGACATACACGTTTTGAAAGTATTTTTTAAAAGGAAAAAACTCTTAGTTTCTACATATGAGTACATATCCATCAATTGAAATATATGGGAATTGTCCTTGAAAAAGCAGTTGTTGTACAAAAGAAGAAATAATAAATATTTCCTTTAAAAACTTATTTCCAAGACAAGTATAGTGTCTTAGAAATTAATTTATTTTAAAGGATATTTATTTAACTACTAATAGATTTTCTAGCCACGTATAGAAAATGCGTAATTATGTCAGGAGTGGGGATGTGTTGGGGATTATAAAATTCTTAGAATTGAAATATTTTATTTTTTTAATACATAAAATAAGGGGATAAAACGTCGTACAAGAATATTTATTTAAAAATAACCTTGGAAAATTTATTTTTTTTTTTTGTTGTAACAGTCATTGGCATTAGTATTCACAAGTAGTTCATGGTTTATAAAATTTTATTCTAAAATTTATTAATGCCCTTTTCCGTTTCCCAGAAAAATTATTATTTTTTTTTTTTTTTTTTGTCTAACCTTGGTTGATTTCTAAGACTTTAAGATTTAAAAAAATTTAAACAACTTTTTAATTTTGCTCACACACTGCGCTTAACCGTCAATTAAGGTCTTGTACAGTCAGCTTTCTTTGAGGTATTTGCACCTTTAACCGCTAATCGAATAAAACGTTTTGATATTGATTTGAACCAGGGGAAAGAATCCGAAAGATTTAAACGAATAACAAACCGAAAACTTTGCTTTATATTGTGGATAGGTGTTTTGAACCACAAAGACATAAAAGTCTCCTCAAAATGACGAAGTCTGAATGTAGAGCATATGAATGATCATTGCCAGGCTTTCATCTATATTAGATCTAAAAATTTTGGAAGTAATACCGATAACACTATCTTAGATCATATAAGTTCGGTAGTGATCATTAGGGCATATTTCCACAAACTTGAGCGTGAATTGTTAAATTTTGCTAACGGGTGTCTCAGTTCTAGGTCTGCACTTAAGAACAACAGAAAAGACTTCTCTCTATCATTTGAGTTGCTCTTAATCGGTAATTGTCGCAAACAAGCTAATCCTCTCTTCCCTCGGCCTTTCTACTTGATAGTTTTACGATGACTACTGCAATTTCCGTTAAGTTGGTGATCATTTACTAATTCTAGGATTTGAGATGATAATGTACTCTTGGAGCCCCCCGGGTCATGTTTCCATGATGAAATGTCCATCATGTTGTATTGCAATCCCAAGGTAAAGAGGTGTTACCAATACCTCTAGTCTTCCGGGACTATAAACTTGTGATGTCAAATGTATCCTTGGCTTCGCCTCGGAATGATTTGGCATGAGATCTAACCAGAGCATCATATAATCTGGCCTTACGAGTGGCCAGTTGCCCGCAGGACCTAATCTTGACCTTCGGGAAAGTCTCCATATATTGCAGATTAGTACTGATTAAGTATTCCTTTTTACGCTTCGGTGAAGTTCTTCGGTGCTATTGCCATCTCAACAGGATATATTGATACATACTGCGCGACTATTTGTCGGGGCAATTATTGGAATTAATTGACTTTGGAAATTCCCATTTCCTTTTTTACATTGATCGGTTCATAAAAGAGGGATCCTGATCCATTTTGTTGGGTATTTCGGACTACCAAAATTGTCTCTTGGTGCTGTTGCCAAAACAACAGAGATCCTTACTGTTTGTACATATTTGTATTATTTTATGTATAAATTGAAGTATTTATCACTAGTTTCTCTATTTTAAACAATTAACAACATGATTTTAAAGAAACAATACAACTGTTTGTAAGAACAATAAAGTCTTTTCTGTTTTTGTTTAAATGTTTATTTTTTTTCTAAAAAAAGTTATTTTTTTTTTCTTAAATAAACAGTAATAAAAAACAATTACGCTCACTCAATAGACAAAATGTAAATATCACATTTTGCAATATCAGCGCATTTTCTTAAAATTTTTTTCTTTATCTAAAAAACGATAAAAAATATAACTACAACAACAGCAACATAAAATACATATTATTAATAAATAAATAATTGTGAGAGTTGAATTAAACAAGAAAATATTGAAACAGAAAAAAATCAGAGTGTGTGTGTGTGTTTTGCAAGATGTTAAATATAAAGATAAGATTGTACTCTGCTGTTCTTTATGAATTGTAAGTAATAAGATCGTTTGGTGACATTCTGTAGAAATGTTGATGACAAACTAAATGATCACAATACTCGGTTGTTTAAGGGAAATATTAAAAAACAGCTTTATGCTAACTTGAAACTAATGAATAACAGAATTTATTTATTTGTTTAATTTTTATTTTCCTATTAATGTTCGAATTTTGACACCTTTTTGTTTCTGATGAATCAGGGTTGTTCACTTACAATAGTATAGTATTTGCTTTAAATGCACTTTTAACGGATGTAGAAATATTTAATAAAAATGACATTAAATATAACGGGGGACCTTGAAATAAAGTTTCACATATTACATATATGTATGTTGTTTTTGTAACACTTTAATGTGAATCAATTAATCGAATTTTGTATTTTTTATCATAAATAGATCAAGGAAAAAAATGACAAATAAAATATTGAAGAGTTTTATGAAAGATAGTACATTCTTATAAAAAATGTATATATTTATATTGAAATCTTTAGTACTGATGTTCAAATTTAATATGTCTCTGCTGGACTGATTACAACAAACAAAATTTAATTTTTTTTTTATTTTCTAATATTTTCTCGATTTTAAAACTAGAATTAAACCAGTTCCGAACTAGTTCAGTTCTAGTTCAGTTCTAGTTCAGTTCTAGTTCAGTTCTAGTTCAGTTCTAGTTCAGTTCTAGTTCAGTTCTAGTTCAGTCCTAGTTCAGTTCTAGTTCAGTTCTAGTTCAGTTCTAGTTCAGTTCTAGTTCAGTTCTAGTTCAGTTCTAGTTCAGTTCTAGTTCAGTTCTAGTTGAGTTCTAGTTCAGTTCTAGTTCAGTTGTAGTTCAGTTGTAGATCAGTTGTAGATCAGTTGTAGTTCAGTTGTAGTTCAGTTGTAGTTCAGTTGTAGTTCAGTTGTAGTTCAGTTCTAGTTCAGTTCTAGTTCAGTTCTAGTTCAGTTCTAGTTCAGTTCTAGTTCAGTTCTAGTTCAGTTCTAGTTCAGTTCTAGTTCAGTTCTAGTTCAGTTCTAGTTCAGTTCTAGTTCAGTTCTAGTTTAGTTCCAGTTCAGTTCTAGTTCAATTATAGTTCAGTTCTAGTTTAGTTCTTGTTCTGCTCTAATTCTGTTCTAGTTTAGTTCTGGTCTAAGTCTGTTCTAGTTTAGTTCTTGTTCGAGATTCATACAAGTATCTCTATTGGACCAATTGAGTTCTTCTTAAGATTTCGTAAGATTTTATCAATTTTAAAAGAAACTGATTTATTATACGCACCGCAAAAATTCAATGTCGTTGAGGGTCTAAAAAATTTGTGTGGTTAAACTGTAATAAATAATTTCATTCATTCTAGTGTCAATTTGTGTTTTTCTTTAACAGAGTATTTGTTTTTAAAAATACACAATACTTAGAGCAGAGGTTAACAATGCTAAATGAACTGTAGAAAAAATACCCACAAATAAAAAAACAACAAATATTTATAAAGTCAAGCGGGATTTCAGCTTACAACACTACTATAAACGCAAAAAAATAATAAAATTAAACCAAAAAAACACATCAACCAAATGACATCACTTTTTGGGGGATCGAATTAGTCTCAACAAATTTAAAATATGTTCACCAAATAAAATGAACAAAATATGTCATTCCATTGTAGTTCATACAATAACTCAACTCATAGTCTCGTAAGTAGTTTGTATGTTAAAAACTCATTTCAAGTTACTTCTTGGCTTTATTTCTTTAACTTTGATTCACAAACAAAAAAAAAAATAGTCAACATTTTTTGTTTTCATACGCTTAATATTATTTACTTTTAATAGTGGAAAAAGTAAAATACTTTCACGAATTTTGTGTAAAACATAAAACAATGTATAGCGATTATATGTACTTGTATTTATGTACGAGAAAGTACATTGTATATGAAGTAATGTACTAGTAGTAATGAACTATAAAAAACAGCAAAAATTCAATTATTTTTTTATTATTTGAATTTACATAACATTAGCTTTACTCTTTGTTTTTAAAACTTCAATGTCAAGTTAAAAAAAATTATATTTCATTTAATTATTTTACTATTCAATAAAAGGGATGGTGGGTGAGTTAAAATTATATACTGAGCTAATGCTACATCTAAGCTGCGCCTAAAATTTATAGACACGAAGATCATGTTAAAGATTCCTCTCCCTTTAATTAAGGTTGCATCACTAATATATGCAGTAGATGTTAGCATAATGTATTTTCATAAACTTTCTTATTCTCTTAATGTTGGAAGAAATGAAAAAGATATGACGCTGATCTAAAACTGAACTAGAATTGAACTAGAACTAAACTAAACTAGAACTGAACTAGAACTGAACTAGAACTGAACTAGAACTGAACTAGAACTGAACTAGAACTGAACTAGAACTGAACTAGAACTGAACTAGAACTGAACTAGAACTGAACTGAACTAGAACTGAACTAGAACTGAACTAGAACTGAACTAGAACTGAACTAGAACTGAACTAGAACTGAACTAGAACTGAACTAGAACTGAACTAGAACTGAACTAGAACTGAACTAGAACTGAACTAGAACTGAACTAGAACTGAACTAAAACTGAACTAGAACTGCACAAGAACTGAACTAGAACCGAACTAAAATTAAACTAAAACTGAACTAGAACTAAAACTAAAACTTGCTTTTAATTTGTCAAAACAATGGCATTAAGGACAGTGAAGTGATCCAATGCTTCTTCTTACAGTAATCAACTGCTAGTCACGGGATTAGAACTGTCAATAAGTAGAAATCAATTATAACTCAATGTTTATTACGAAAAAAAAAATACTTAATACGTAAATATTTAATTTCTCATATTAAACCAAAAACAGAAATGTTAAAAAATTCTACTTAATTTTAAATATTTAATAAATTATTCAAAAAATAAGATAACACGAGCTTGTTCTATTTTACATAATTGCATACTGATGTTTTTTTTTTTTTTTGCAAGTTAATTAATTCAATTTTTTTCTTTTGATTTTTTTTTTTAATTTAAAACAAAGTTAATCGTTACGAAAACTTGTTACTTCTGCTAATGTAAGATCTTGTTGATATTTTATTTTTCAAATTAAACATTTAATTAAATAAAATTTGCAAAAAAAATTATTCAATATAATAGAAATAAAAAATTATGCATAAATTATATATTAATAAAAACACGAAATGAATCTGTGTTCATAAAGAGAGAGATAGAGAAAAGGAAATTTTTTTTCACAGAAAGGGCCCCTTAACTATTATATTCACACAGAATTCTATGCATTATTCTTTTTTTATTCCATTGAATATTATTAATTTAAGTTTATTAAAAACAATCTCAATTGCTGTACATGTTAATAGAGAATCTGTTTTGGTTTTTATATATTTTTGATTGAATGTTTATTGAAAATACGAGGGCAGTTTGATAACGCTATATTATTTGTCAACCATTTTTCTTGTGCTAAACACATTGGACTTCTATTCTATACTTCTTTAAAAATTGTAATAATAAACACATTGGACTTCTATTCTATACTTCTTTAAAAATTGTAATAATAAAGATGAAGATGAGAGGGTTATATATCTTTATATTTATCGGCATCTGGATTTTGAATAAAACCGATATTTGAGACTTAATCCAAAGTTTACTTTACCTAGTTTTAGGGATTCTTGTTCAAGTGAACATTTGTAATCTCAGATAACTATTGAAATGTATTCTATTTCAGTACTTATCCTACCTTGACGACCACCAAAGTCAAAACTATACGAACGAACGAACTTGGGACATTTCAAAAATAATCAAACTGGTTTACTATTTTATCCTTGAGAGGATTTTGAGACAATCAACATCATTTCTTTACAAAACGTCTTTTTTCGACATATAGAGATATGTAGTCATCTGTTGAGTAGCCAAGATCACCAAAAGATTAACACAATCTTCCGCTGATTTTGGCTTCTACCACAGCTACTATGTGCACCCTGAATGGACCTCAATAGTAACCAAAACAAAAACAATTCCTAAGGGCAACTGATACCCATGTCACCAGATGAGAAGCTACACTGATAAAACAAATACTTCTCCAGTTTATGATCCTGTCTAACCTGAAGTATCGACATCACCTATATTCCCCGGTATCGTAATAAAACCAATGTAAAAATATCTACTAAAGTGACTAGAACATTGCTATGTCGTTACTGTGATGTTCGACATTTAGAAAAGCAGCTGTTCTCGTAAAACTGATATTATTGGAACAAATTTGTGCTGAATCATCACTAACTAGAATTATGTGAACGTTCCCACGGTAATTGAATCTCCGCTTTGGAATGACCTGATTCTCAATCGGCCAAAGATTGTCAACTCAGCAACAGCTGTATTAACCGAAAGTGTTTACCCCCAGGGAAGAACATCCAGTAACAGCCAACCTGTTACAACAACAACAATTATCTAAAGCATCTAATTTATTAAAGCGATCCTGTTTGCTGTTTCAGTTACTACTTTGTAATGTAAATTTACATAATTACTTGCTACACTGTAAAATTTGGTTCTACATAGATTAACTCAACTAGTAGGTATACATTTTTTTATACCCTTCACCTTCGTGAGAAGGGTATATATAAGTTTGTCATTCCGTTTGTAATTTCTATAATATAATTTTCCGACCCTATAAAGTATATGTATTCTGGATCCTTATAGATAGCGGAGTCGATTAAGCCATGTCCGTCTCTCTGTCTATCCGTCTGTCTGTCTGTCCGTCCGTCTGTCTGTTGAAATCAGTTTTTAGAGGTTCCCAGATATCGGCGAGATCCGAATCTTCAATAATTCAGTTAGACATTCTTTCGAGAAGATCGGTATTTAAAATCAGCAAAATCGATCTATAAATAATGGAGATATGAGTAAAAATCCGAGACAACCTCTGAAAATTTCATCAAAAAACCACATTTTTTCATGCTTTGTTAAAAAAGCAACAACAACACTGTGAATTGGATAAAGATGTACATGTGCGTGTGTAGATGTATTTGGTTTTATTCAGCTGGGTTTTTTTTTGTATGTTTGGATGCTGTTAGCGTCATTGAGTTGTGTATTTTGTTTTGTTTTTGTGAATTCTGTTCGTATATTTGGATGTAAGTTGGTTTTATTGTGTTGTTTATTTTGTTTTTCTGTTTATTTTGTTTTTCTGCGTTTTTCGTTATGTATGTTTAGATGTCTGTTGGTTTAGATGCCTTGTGTATTTTGTTTTTTATTTTGTTTAGCGTTGTTGTTGTTCATTTTATTTTGCTTTTGGTGTAATCAGAAAGAAAGTGCTCTAGAGTTTCACTGTCCTCTCCACATGCTCTACATACGTCTGAATCCGAACGTCCAATTTTGCATAAATGTGCTGAGTACGTCCACTCAGAATACGTACTATCATACTAACATCAGATTTGCCCATTTTGAGGAGATTTTGCGTCTTGCTCTCATCAGGGTCCCCCATAGGATTTTCGTGGTTCTATCCCACTGTTTCATTATTCCAAAAGGTCTTATGGGATTCTCTCACCCAGATTTAGTTCAGCTTTTGTTGCGTCGAATGGTTTCGCGTTCGTCAGTTTAACTGCCTTGAGCTCCCTTCCCTTTAAAGCTCCTCCCGAGTGGGCTGGTACCCATATGATGTTATAAAGTTATAAGTCTCGAAAAGGAACAAAAATTGCGATTTCTCAAAACTCAGGACATAATATCTCAGATTCCAGATGTGATGGAGAAAATATGAAGTAACATTCGAACTCAGCGTATAACATAGTCTCAGGTTTTCAACTATTTTAACATTTTGTGTGATAATATTGAAGAGAAACAGCTACTAAAGTTATAGAGTACTTTAGTATCCGTTTCCTACAACTTTTATTTGATGCATTTTCGAGAATAAGTGCCAATAAAAATTAAAAAGTATTTTAAATTTTAAAGAAATATTTATCCCCATATACTTATTCTCTTGTTATTTCATAACGATTTATTGAAAGTTCCCATACAAAAAAATTACTTTAACAGACAGATTTACTACCGGTTAAACGATAATCTGATATTGAGATTGTAGCCCTGAGAGTATCAAATAAGACTCGGGAGTATCACGGTACTTTTGCACATAAAATAGTATCAAAAAAAGTACCATTGTACCAATTTTGCCATCACTGGGTGTAATATTAATGTAGTCGGGAAAAATTTTATAAAACTAATGTGTTTAAAATACACTATGATGAAGGGTATATAAGATTCGGCACAGCCGAATATAGCACTCTTACTTGTTTTAATTCAAATTAAAGTCAAGCAAAGCATATATTTTAATGATTGGAGTAATATTATAAATCATTTAAATTTTTTTACGAGTGCGTTTGTTGGCATTGTTTTTTGGTTGTGTTAGTTCGTAGTTGTTGTATTACAATTATTAAGTTTAGTTTGTATCGAATTGAATTGAATTGGTAGCTGTTAAGTTAAAGTTAGTTATTGCTACTTCTTACCTTGTAATAGATTCGTTGAATGAAAACATGAATGAGGCATAA
Organism: Lucilia cuprina; assembly: GCF_022045245.1. Classification (NCBI taxonomy): domain Eukaryota; kingdom Metazoa; phylum Arthropoda; class Insecta; order Diptera; family Calliphoridae; genus Lucilia; species Lucilia cuprina. Next base: position 60,519,362 of record NC_060951.1, on the reverse strand, counting down.
ATTGGCCGTCGTAGACGACGGCTCAAGCGTCAGCGTCAACTTTTAGGCAGCAGCAACAACAATAATTATAAAAAAATAATAGCAATAACAAAATATTATTAATATTAAATATTTTAAAAATATATGCCAGTTTTTGTTTTTTTGTTGCAGTTTTAAATGTAAATTGTTGTTTTTTTTGTTTAAATACTTGTTGTTACATGTTGATGCTTTTTTTTAATCTGCTGTTGTTGGTGTTTATTGTTTTTGTTTTGACACTCCAGCCTTGTGTTGTTGTTTTTCTTGAGTTTTTGGCAAATTTTTTAAAGAAAACAAAACAACTAAACAGCAACTTAATAATTGGCAATAATTATAAATTAAATTTTAACAAAAACAAAATATTACGAAATAAAAACATAAATGTTGCTGCCAATTAACTTTTTTTATAGATGTCAATTGCATTAATTAATAAATTTTATTTTATTATATAGTATTTTACTTTTTTTTGCAAAACACTTTTTATTTTTGTTATTTATTTCGAATTAACATTTGACGCACTTTGAACAAACACTCTTCCCAAAAAAAAAAAATAAACGGGATTTAAAAAATTAACTTATTTTGGCCTTAAACCGAAAAATGCAATAAATTTAAGCCATTTATAATATAATTTTTTTATGATTATTATTATTATTCGTAATTATCGTATTAAATCTAATATCGCTTTTGTATTGTACTCGTTTGTTTTTCTTGTTATTGTTTTTAACTTAAATCAAACAAGTATTAAATTAAAGTAAATATTGTTGTTTATTGTATGTAAGTATAAAAAAAACAATTTGTAATATAAAAAAATAGAAACAACCGTAACAATTTGTGGCGGCGACCCGTTTCATCACAACCAAACACTTTGAAACTCCGACGGCAACTGAATATGAAAAGAAAACACATTCATATAATTTAAGTTCACAATTCACCTACAAAAGCAACAAAACAACAACAAATAACGAAAACAGCAAATACACAAACAAATGCGAAGCTCTCCCAATTGTACAATAACTTACTAAGTACAACTACAAAAATAAATAGTGTTGTAAGTAAGTACATTCAACGTACGTAAGTAACCGAAAGTTGGTTAGTTAAATTTAGTTACGTACGTTTCATACTGTTGCTAATTTAATGATTTGCAGTGATTTAAATCCTGGTTAAAACGAAATTTTTTAAGGCACTACTATATGTAGGACCTAGGATTCTATTCTATCAGGAATATATTTTTTAGTACAGAACTTTACAGCTGAGTAAGTTAGACTGAGGTCAGGGATGGCAAAATTGGTACATCGTACCATTTTGATACTATTTGATGTGCAAAAGTACCGTGATACTCCCGAGTCTTATTTGATACTTTCAGGGCTACAATATCTGTCTGTCTGAAGTTAGTATGATAGTACGTATTCTGAGTGGACACACAGGATTACGAGCACATTTATGCAAAATTGGACGTGCGGATTCAGACGTATGTAGAGCATGTTGAGAGGACAGTGAAACTCTGGAGCACTTTCTTTGCCACTGCCAGGCATTCGTCGAAGTTAGATCCAAGTATCTTGGAAGTGATGTCATTCCGGAAATAACATTCCTGACTAACACTGATTTGATGTAGTACACATCCTCCTATCAATCTAACCTAACCTAAGTACTTTGAGATCCAATAAAGTACTCTCTGAAATATTTTTTTATACTGAAACAAAATCTCTTTTTCCATTCCTGACTGAGGTTCAACATACGATATTTATATGGTGTGGTCTATGTAAAACCAATAGGCATTAAGTCTATTGCTAGATCTCAGGTGAGCCAGCCCTAGAATTGTTTCGAAATCATAGAATTGTTTACCTTGAACTGTAAAAACTGTGTCAGTTTTCTGAGGACATATGTAAGCAGCCGGTAATGGTCATGAGGTCATCTGTTTAATAGCACATAGATTGATACCTCAATCGCAGAAGGAAATGTTAAAACACTGTGTACATTGAAAGGAAACACATATGTTGGTGTTCAGATGACATCTGTAAGCAACCCGAATACTAGCACTGATGTCATTGTTCTATATATCGACTTTCGAATAATCGACAATCGACGAAGTTGACTATCTTGTTCCAAAAAGTCGATAACTCGACTATCATCTGTGAAAAAAGTCGAAAAGTCGACATTGTAAATAAAAGTCGAAAACTCGAAAATAGTAGAAAAAAGTCGAAAATAGTTGAAAAATGTCAAAAATAGTAGAAAAAGAAAAAATAGTCGAAAATTTAAAAAAGTGGAAAAAAAGTCAAAAACTCTAAATGTATAGTAGGGCGTAGCCGACCATATGATACCCTACACCATTTAGTATGTATGTTAAAAATGGGGATTATTTAGAAAAATAAAGCATTTGGTTTGTTTTTTAACTTTATTTCGGAATATTTTTATTTTTTTTGTCCAAAAATAGATTTTTCTCTCAAAGGGGAGTAGGGCAAAATATGGCCCTATCCTTAAAAATGTTGGTAGGTCTCCTTCAATATTATTTATGTAGAATTTAAAAGTGTTATTAGTGTTTGTAAGTGAATTTTGACCTTTAAGTCATTTTCTGAAGGGGAGTTTGTATGGGGGCTAGGGTCAAATGAAGCCCGATCATTACAAAAATCGTTAGTGTCATTTAAAGTTCTATAAAACTAAGTTTTGTCGACTTGTGTTAACATAATAGATCATTTAAATTAATTATAAGCCCAAAGGCCCTATTTGGGAGGTACGGTTGTATGGGGGCTAGTCGAAATAATGGACCGATTTTAAGCATTTTCTTCGTCCTTGGGCCAAAAGAAGCGTGTGTGCCAAATTTCATCCAATTATCCTGAAAATTGCGCACAAGGTTTACATGGACAGCCAGACGGACGGACATAGCTTAATCGACTCAGAAAATGATTCTAAGCCGATTGGTATACTCCCCACTAAAGTGGTGTAGGGTATAAAAAGTCGAAAAGTCAAAAAAAATCTAGAAGTTGAAAAAAGTCGAAAAGTCTAAAAGTCGACTTTTAAATAAAATAAGTCGAAAAATTAAATACCTATTAACGTTACGTAACGGAAAGACTAATTGTTAATTATTCAAATAAAATAATAGTAATTTTCGTAATGATTTAGTACTTGTTATTTATTATTTAGTATTTTATTTCTCACAAATTCAGGAGAAAACATATATGTATGTATTCTCTAATATATAAATTTCAAGTAAAAATATAAAAAAACTAATTTTGCTTTTCTGTTTTTAATTTAGTGGGTTCTCTATAACCAACTTTAACACAAAACAATGTTGTTTGTCGTAAAAAAAAAACAATTTGCAATCAAAGAGCTTTAGTTGGTGAAACACAAAATATATAAAAAACTTACTTTTGTATAAGAGTTTTGTTTTAATTTGTTTTCTCTAAAGTGAATAATATTGCCACAAGAAGAATTGTTGTGATCTTAATTGCAACATATAAAACATGTAAAAATAACACAGTTAGTTAGTTAGTTAGTTAGTTAGTTAGTTAGTTAGTTAGTTAGTTAGTTAGTTGACCTTTAAGTCATTTTCTGAAGGGGAGTTTGTATGGGGGCTAGGGTCAAATGAAGCCCGATCATTACAAAAATCGTTAGTGTCATTTAAAGTTCTATAAAACTAAGTTTTGTCGACTTGTGTTAACATAATAGATCATTTAAATTAATTATAAGCCCAAAGGCCCTATTTGGGAGGTACGGTTGTATGGGGGCTAGTCGAAATAATGGACCGATTTTAAGCATTTTCTTCGTCCTTGGGCCAAAAGAAGCGTGTGTGCCAAATTTCATCCAATTATCCTGAAAATTGCGCACAAGGTTTACATGGACAGCCAGACGGACGGACATAGCTTAATCGACTCAGAAAATGATTCTAAGCCGATTGGTATACTCCCCACTAAAGTGGTGTAGGGTATAAAAAGTCGAAAAAAGTCGAAAAGTCAAAAAAAATCTAGAAGTTGAAAAAAGTCGAAAAGTCTAAAAGTCGACTTTTAAATAAAATAAGTCGAAAAATTAAATACCTATTAACGTTACGTAACGGAAAGACTAATTGTTAATTATTCAAATAAAATAATAGTAATTTTCGTAATGATTTAGTACTTGTTATTTATTATTTAGTATTTTATTTCTCACAAATTCAGGAGAAAACATATATGTATGTATTCTCTAATATATAAATTTCAAGTAAAAATATAAAAAAACTAATTTTGCTTTTCTGTTTTTAATTTAGTGGGTTCTCTATAACCAACTTTAACACAAAACAATGTTGTTTGTCGTAAAAAAAAACAATTTGCAATCAAAGAGCTTTAGTTGGTGAAACACAAAATATATAAAAAACTTACTTTTGTATAAGAGTTTTGTTTTAATTTGTTTTCTCTAAAGTGAATAATATTGCCACAAGAAGAATTGTTGTGATCTTAATTGCAACATATAAAACATGTAAAAATAACACAGTTAGTTAGTTAGTTAGTTAGTTAGTTAGTTAGTTAGATAGATAGATAGATAGATAGATAGATAGATAGATAGATAGATAGATAGATAGATAGATAGATAGATAGATAGATAGATAGATAGATAGATAGATAGATAGATAGATAGATAGATAGATAGATAGATAGATAGATAGATAGATAGATAGATAGATAGATAGATAGATAGATAGATAGATAGATAGATAGATAGATAGATAGATAGATAGATAGATAGATAGATAGATAGATAGATAGATAGATAGATAGATAGATAGATAGATAGATAGATAGATAGATAGATAGATAGATAGATAGATAGATAGATAGATAGATAGATAGATAGATAGATAGATAGATAGATAGATAGATAGATAGATAGATAGATAGATAGATAGATAGATAGATAGATAGATAGATAGATAGATAGATAGATAGATAGATAGATAGATAGATAGATAGATAGATAGATAGATAGATAGATAGATAGATAGATAGATAGATAGATAGATAGATAGATAGATAGATAGATAGATAGATAGATAGATAGATAGATAGATAGATAGATAGATAGATAGATAGATAGATAGATAGATAGATAGATAGATAGATAGATAGATAGATAGATAGATAGATAGATAGATAGATAGATAGATAGATAGATAGATAGATAGATAGATAGATAGATAGATAGATAGATAGATAGATAGATAGATAGATAGATAGATAGATAGATAGATAGATAGATAGATAGATAGATAGATAGATAGATAGATAGATAGATAGATAGATAGATAGATAGATAGATAGTTAGTTAGTGATCATAATTGCAAAAACATGTAAAAATAATACAGTTATTTAGTTGGTTAGTTAGTTAGTAAGTTAGTTAGTTAGTTAATTAGTTAGTTAGTTAGTTAGTTAGTTAGTTAGTTAGTTAGTTAGTTAGTTAGTTAGTTAGTTAGTTAGTTAGTTAATTAGTTAGTTAGTTTGTTAGTTATAAACCTATTTTAACCTTCATAAACTTATGAACGTTAATTATTCAAGGAACTTTTAAGAAAATAAATCAGGTGACAATATACAAATTGCAGGTGCCTTTGAAAGGAGAAAAAACTAACTAGAGTTTAAAATGTATAGACTGTTTGCAATGAACTATCTAGCATAAAAACTTAGAACAACAACTACAATTTAAACTTATTATTAATTTATTTATAAATTTATTTTAATTAATTAAAAATTTATTAACATATACTTTTAAAACCATTGAAAAATATCTGATTTATTAACTTTTGAGACTTAAGAAAAAAGGTAATTAAATGAATGAAAATGTAAATAAATGATTTTCTTTGAGAATTGTGACATATGTTCTCCAAAAAAATCACGTGATATTTAAGTTAGTTTAATTAAAAGTAATTGTAATTATAAAATAATTATTAAAACTAATTTGTTTCTAGTCTATATAATAATTTTAAAGAATATAGAATATTTGAAAGTCAACACTTTTTGGGCAACGCCTTCCGCCTACCAAACCTGACAATACCATAAAAAATTACTTATTTTAGAAAATAATTGAGATATGAATAACATATGTATGTTTTATCTTTTTAATTCTGCATGTCACTGTTGCAAAAAAACAAGTATGAATGTATAGTCGGGCGTAGCCGACCATATGATACCCTACACCAGTCAGTATGTATCTTAAAAATGGGGATTATTTAAAAAAAATAAAGCATTTGGTTTGTTGTTTAACTTTATTTCGGAATATTTTTACTTTTAATTTAAGTGTTATTTGTAAGTTAATTTTGACCATTAAGTCATTTTCTGAAGGGGAGTTTCTATGGGGGATAGTTTCAAATGAAGCCCGATCATTACAAAAATCGGTAGTGTCGTTTAAAGTTCTATAAAACTAAGTTCTGTCGACTTTTGTTAACATAATAGATCATTTAAATTAATTATAAGCCCAAAGGCCCTATTTGGCGGTGCGGTTGTATTGGGGCTAGTCGAAATAATGGACCAATTTTAACCATTTTCAATAGGCTTCGTCCTTGCGCACAAGGTTTACATGGACAGTCAGCCAGCCAGATGGACGGACGGACATAGCTTAATCGACTCAGAAAATGATTCTAAGCCGAATGGTATACTTTAAGGTGGGTATACACCACTAAAGTGGTGTAGGGTATAAACATGTTTGGAAACCAAGAGTTATTAAAAATAATCTTATTTTGAACAAGAGGGTTTTGAATTCGGATACAACCAGTTTGTTGAAACTCCCTATAAATTATAATACAGAATATATAAATTTTCATTGCTATGACAATTGGATCTTCGCTTCTGGAAGACCCGAGTTATACCTGACCATTAATCAGTAAAGAAAAAAGGAAGCTAATAATGTCGGTCGGAGTAGAACTTTTACAATAACCAGTAGCTTTTGGTGATAAATATAAAGAAAGTAGTCTTTTCCAACTTAAAGTGGAATGGAGAAACCATACATACATACTTGTTTCACAAATTGCTAAAAAACTGTTCAATGACTATTTTATTGATTATTTACTCTTAAAAAATATTAAGAAATAACTTTTATAATATCAAAATCTTAAAAAATTTAATAGTCTATTAATTAAGTTCATTAAATTTTAAAATTGGTAAACTTTTTGCACTAACCTTGGAAAATAGCGCCAAATTTTGCTTAACACTAGTTCAATGAACAAAATCACAACTGTAGCTGACAGCATATTAACATAATTATTAAAATATAAAAAAACACCATATTTCTAAACCAGAATCTAATAAAATTATGCAATTTAGCTTAAAAAACAGCATTTTTTTCATTTCAATTTAATTTTTTTTCATTTTTTAAATACCGCACTTTTGTTTATATATAAAGCAGAAAAACTATTGTGAATGAAAAATTAATTCACAATAATATATTCAACCATGACATGTGTCACATTTTCAAAGCATTCACAGTACGACTTATGACAAACGTCAAGGCAGCAATAAATGTTGGCAAAAAAGAAGCATTGAAATAAGAAGGATAAAAAAATTATTCGCGCATTTTAATTCTTTACTAGAATAATGCAAAAATATAAATTTCACAATTTGATCAACATTTTCAACTAAATAATAAAAACAAACAATATAACGTAAGAATTTAAACAACAAAAAAATAAAAGCCGCACATTGGAATTATAAAGAGAAGTGTGTGTGTGTGTCAAAAAAAGAAAATCCAGACAAAAAGGTAAGACGGCCTAAAAGTCACAAAAAATAGAAATATTTCATAGCAAGAATAAAAAAAAATAAGCGTGCGTTGACGATAGATAATACAAATACTACATACATCATTGGCAACAACAACTAGTTGGAACAACAAAAAGAAAGAAACGAACGAAGATCAGTCTGTCAGTCGATAGAAAATTTCTTTTATTGAACTCTATTTGTTAGATTTATTTGTTGTATTTGCGTGTTAAATTTCTTTTCTTTTTTGGTTTAGATTTTAGTGAAATATCTATAAAAATTGTTAACACACTGCAAATAAAATGTCTGTTGATGCTTATGGACCCAGTTCTCAGACCTTAACATTTTTGGATACTGAGGAGAATGATTTAATTGGAGCCGATACACAAGCATCTGACTTTGACTATCGTGACTTAACCTTGGCCTCTCAAACTCAATCTTCACAACTTGAAGGTGGTCTAGGTGCTAGTGGTGGCATTGGAAGTCAAGTAAGTTTGTTTGTTAAAATCAAATGATCTCATTGAAAGTCTTTTACGGGAAAGAAGACTCTAAAGGCAAATAGTAGTAGCAATAATTATGGATTTCTTATTTAGATATATTGAAATTTTTGATAAAATAAACAAAATATTGTTAAAAACTTAAAATTTTGAATATTGGAATCAGCTGTTCGATTTCGACATGTGGTTGTGGTTATTGTCACACTCATAGAATGCAGATCATGAAAAGAATTTAAAAATTAATAAAAAATTTGCTTAAAACTTAGATCATTAACTAATATTGCCCATTGTGATTCGTCCCATCTTGATTAAATAAAAAGACTAAATCCATCTATAGCATGGAACGAAGAAAAAACAAAAAAATGTTCATATTAATAAAAAAACTAATAAAAGCTTGTTTATTTTTCAGAACTTACGCAAATTAGATTTGCAAACAAAATTAGGCACCGCCAACGGCTCAGCTGATCTACAGTTCGAAGAGGAGGATGAAGACAATGCCTTGTGTCCGGTTGATGTTTTACCTCCGCATGCTTGTAAATACTGCGGCATACATGATCCCGGCACTGTAGTAATGTGTAACAATTGTAAAAAATGGTTTTGTAACGGCCGTGGCAGCACTTCCGGTTCGCACATTGTCAATCATTTAGTACGTGCCAAGCATCGTGAGGTCACTTTGCACTCTGAAGGTCCCTTGGGAGAAACAGTGCTCGAGTGTTATTCTTGTGGTGTACGCAATGTATTCGTTTTGGGCTTTATACCAGCCAAGGCCGATTCTGTGGTCGTGCTGCTTTGTCGTCAACCTTGTGCAGCTCAAAATTCTCTTAAAGACATGAATTGGGATCAAGATCAGTGGAAACCTTTGATATCAGATCGCTCCTTTCTGCCGTGGCTGGTAAAAGTACCCACCGAACAAGAACAACTGCGTGCCCGGCAAATTTCCGCAGCGCAAATTAATAAACTTGAGGAATTATGGAAGGAGAATATTGAGGCCACTTTTCAGGATCTAGAAAAACCTGGCATAGACACTGAACCCTCGCAGGTGCTGCTGCGTTATGAGGATGGTTATCAATATGAGAAAATATTTGCTCCCTTGGTCATGTTGGAAGCCGAATATGATAAGAAACTAAAGGAATCTCAGACGCAGGAAGGTATTGAGGTACGTTGGGATATCGGTTTGAATAAAAAGACCATCGCCTATTTTACCTTGGCGAAAACCGATTCTGATATGAAACTAATGCATGGTGATGAATTGCGTTTGCGTTATGTGGGTGAACTGCATAAACCCTGGGAAGCTGTTGGACATGTCATAAAGGTGCCTGATAACTTTGGCGAGGATGTAGGCTTAGAATTGAAATCATCTGTCAAGGCCCCTGTGCATTGCACTTCCAATTTTGCTGTAGATTTTATATGGAAATGTACTTCGTTCGATCGTATGCGCAGAGCGTTAACATTATTCGCCTTTGATCGCAATTCAGTATCAAATTACATATACGCTCGTCTTTTGGGTCATGGCCGTCCCGATGGTCTAGATGAACCGGTGTTCCGTGGTCTTCCTCCTAAACTATACAGTGCCCCAAATTTACCCGATCTAAATCGTTCCCAGGTCTATGCTGTGAAGCATGCTTTACAAAGACCTTTGAGTCTTATCCAGGGTCCACCAGGTACCGGTAAAACTGTTACTTCTGCTACTATTGTCTATCAACTTGTTAAACAACATGGCGGCACTGTTCTAGTATGTGCTCCCAGTAACACTGCTGTCGATCAATTAACTGAGAAAATACATCGCACCAATTTAAAAGTGGTACGAGTCTGCGCCAAGTCCCGTGAAGCCATCGACAGTCCGGTCAGCTTTTTGGCTTTACACAATCAGATACGCAACATGGAAACAAACATTGAATTGAAGAAACTGCAGCAATTAAAGGATGAAACCGGTGAATTGTCATCGGCTGATGAAAAACGCTATAGAACATTAAAGAGGGCTGCGGAAAATCAACTTTTGGAAGCAGCTGACGTTATTTGCTGTACTTGTGTAGGTGCCGGTGATGCTCGTTTGCAGCGCATTAAATTCACTTCGATTTTAATAGATGAATCGATGCAGTCTACCGAACCGGAGTGCATGGTCCCCGTTATATTGGGTGCTAAACAATTGATTCTTGTTGGCGATCATTGCCAATTGGGTCCTGTGGTTATGTGCAAAAAGGCCGCAAGAGCCGGTCTTTCCCAGAGTCTTTTCGAACGTTTGGTGGTCTTGGGTATACGGCCTTTCCGTTTGGAAGTACAATATCGTATGCATCCAGAATTGTCACAATTTCCATCGAATTTCTTCTACGAAGGTTCACTACAAAATGGTGTTTGCGCTGAGGATCGTAAATTGAAAATTGACTTTCCCTGGCCGCAACCGGACCGTCCCATGTTTTTCTTGGTAACACAAGGTCAAGAGGAAATTGCCGGTTCCGGTACCTCCTATCTTAATCGCACCGAGGCGGCCAATGTGGAAAAGATTACAACGCGCTTTTTGAAAGCCGGTGTTAAACCAGAACAAATTGGCATCATTACACCTTATGAAGGGCAGAGAGCCTACCTAGTGCAATATATGCAATATCAGGGCAGTTTGCACTCTAAACTGTATCAAGAAATAGAAATAGCCAGTGTTGATGCCTTCCAGGGAAGAGAAAAAGATATAATTATTATGTCTTGTGTAAGATCGAATGAAAAGCAAGGCATTGGTTTCCTCAGCGATCCCAGACGTCTCAATGTGGCTTTAACCCGTTCTAAGTACGGTACCATTATAGTGGGTAATCCAAAAATTCTTTCCAAGCAACCTTTGTGGAATCACTTGCTGAACTTCTACAAAGATCGCAAAGTTTTGGTAGAAGGTTCTTTGAATAATTTGAGAGAATCACTCATTCAATTCCAAAAGCCGAAAAAACTGGTCAATACTCTCAATATGGGAGCTCACTTCATGAGCACCATGATGGCAGACGCCAGGGAGGCAATAGTGCCTGGTTCATTTTATGATCGTTCGGGACAATTTGGTTATTCCGGCACCACTACAGCCAACAATTATGGTTACAACTTTGGCAATAATTTGATTGGTGGCAACAATTCAGCTTTTGGTTTCACCAATAACGCCCATCTTCAAAATATGGGTGGACAAAACAGCGGCAATAATGCTATGAATAATTATATGAATTCCGCTCACTCAGCTAGTGGTATGCCAGCTGGTTTTAATGCTCCCGGTGCACAGCGTTCGAATATGAATCAATTCAATTCGAATATGAGCAATGGCCCATCAAACAACCAACATAATTGGCACAATTTCCAACACGATTCAATTTCCTACATATCGGCCGAAAGAGCTCAAGCGGCCATGAATAATATGCCAGTGCCGGTGGGTATGTTCATGAATATGAGCAATATACCGCCACGTTTCTACAATCAACATCAACAGGCCATACAAGCGGCCGCCAAACAGGGCCGTCGTACTGCCGGTTTCTCTGGCAATCAATCTAACTCAACTGGCACAACTAAAAATCCTCCACTTAACAAAGCCCCGGGTAAAGGCCGCAATACAAACTCTGTTACTTCAGCCAATGCCACTGCTGCATTGTCATCAACATCAGCTGCGACTGATGTAATGTCAGCCTCCAATTTGACCGGTTCCGGCAACTCGTCACAGACTACGGCACCCATATTTACCCAAAAGAATATGTCGCAACAAATGAGTCAAACCGTATTCACCGGTTTATCACAACAACCGGAATTATCGCAAGATTTTGGTCAAATATCACAAATGGATGGTATATTATCGCAGGATGTTGGTTTCGGAACGGTGAGTTTGAGTTTTTGATTAATTTTTTTTAACTAATACAAAATCTCTTAATACTGTTTATATGTTTTTCTTCCTGCTACAGGATGCACTTAACAACGATCGCTTAAATTTAGGACTTAATTCTCAGAGCCAATTTTCACAGCCTTATTGATAGATACCAAACAAAGGTTGATGATCTACAGCAACTAAGAAAAGCAGTAGAAGCAACAACAGCAGAAATAACAACAATATAAGCAACTTGAAGTAAAATCTACAAAAAAGAACTATAAACAAGAACAACCAAGAAACTTTTTTTACAAAAACAAATCGAAAAACAAACAACTTTTGAAATAAAAGGAGGATGACACGTAACGCGTAAACCAGAAAAGAAATATCAACAACAAAAACAACACCAACAACTAAAGAAAGTAAGGTTAAGAAAGAAGTCACTTTTTTCTAAAACAACAACAGCAACATGGCACACACCACAGACAACAATGGCAGCAATATAATAATTCACAACTACAAAATGTTGCAAGATGATAGATAATATGATAAAGCGGTTTAACTGCATAAAGGATCGATACAGTTGTCTTAAAAGAAAAACCATTTTTTTACCAAACTTGTGCATTTGAAAGTGGAAAACATTAATGCATGTTGCATTCAATGACATGGATGCGACTTAAGTTGTCAAAGTTGTTTTTGGAGCCTTAAAAAAATCGCTTTTATAATTGAGGATATTTTAGACAAAGGAAAAAGTGTGCTAGGAATTCAAACCATTACTATTGTGTATGGTCAAACTTAAAAGTAACGAATGACTGCAAAGATAAAAGAGAAAATGAAACTACAAAGGAATTTTTCATTGTAGCATAGCTTGTGGTCGGTCTTGAAGCTCGATCGAATCAAAATATCTAAAAACAAAGTATGCTGCAAAAACTATAAAAACTCCTTTTCTATGACTAGTTGGACAAAAAAGAAAACTAAAGCTAACAAGCAACAAGGGAACAAGAGAAAGAGACAAGAAATGACTGTGATGTCAAAGTTAAGTTTAACATAAGCTCAATTTGTAAGAGCATTTGTATAAATGTTACTTAACAGTCATTTGGTTAAAATAACTTAATGACCATTGATACTTTTTCTTGCTTTATTTTCTAACTCCATTAAAAAAAACTCTCCCCTTATTAACTACATGTGAACGACTTGTTTCAGGTTTATGGTCTCACTGTCATTACAAAAAAAAAACTAAATAAATACAAAGCTTTGTATCAATAAAAACATTGTTAATAATAATTTCATTTAAAATTTTTACACAAATTTCATTAAAAATGTTTTCAATAACTGAAATTTTTGCCTTCCGTTTTGTTTAACAAAGAAAAAAATAATGAAAATCCTTAATTTTTTTTTTAAATATTTCAAATTTTACTTGTTTGTTTTTAGTAACATTGCAAAAATGTCTTTTTAACATACACACACACACACATACCCTTTTCTATGGGTGACATGACCGATTTTTGGTTTAAAATTATCGGTTTTGAAGTCTCCCATAGTTTTAAGTTTTTGTAATATTGCATGTTTTTTTCTTATTGAGAAAATGTTGACAACAAACATATTTAATATCAGGTCGACAAAAAATATAATTATTATTTTATTTGTATACTTTTTTTTTTTGTTTTCTTATGTTACAACTACAACTATATTAGAGAGAAGAAATAAAAAACGAATGAGATTTAGTTTAAACTCAAAATGATATGTAATTCGTTTGGATGTGTTTTTCAAAAATGTATTTGCAAAAAAAAAAACAATTATAATAAAGAGAAAATGCTAAAATAAAGAATATACATTACACATACATTATTGCTATAAAATCTATTTGAAATTTTGTTTATTTTTGGGATTTTTTCAAATTGTATTTTTAGCTAAAGATTATCCTGCCTTATGCAAAAACGATTATTCACCCCTATTCTGCATTTCGATTACGTTTACGCATTCAGTTACGCAATGATCGAAAAAAGGTATTCCAACAAAAAATTGATTCGTAAGAAAAAGCAATTCCATTTCGTTTGCATGCTTTACGATTGTGTGTATTCTGCATTTCGATCGTAATTACGTTTTTGTAAGTTGTTGTTTATGTGGTGGAGAGTCGAATCGAAATGCAGAATACCAAAGTTGTTAAACGGAGAAAATTTCTATTCAAATTGAAATGCAGAATAGGGGCCATTTAAACCTGTTTTTATACCCTACACCACTTTAGTTTGTGCTGATGTTTGTAACATACAAAAATATTCGTTCTATACCCACCTTAAAGTATACCAATCGGCTTAGAATCATTTTCTGAGTCGATTAAGCTATGTCCGTCCCTCCGTCTGGCTGGCTGTGCATGTAAACCTTGTGCGCAAGGTACAGGTCGCAATTTTCAAGATAATTGAATGAAATTTGGCACACAAGCTTATTTTGGCCCAAGGACGAAGCCTATTGAAAATGGTTAAAATCGGTCCATTATTTCGACTAGCCCCCATACAACCGTACCCCCCAAATAGGGCCTTTTGGCTTATAATTAATTTAAATGATCTATTATGTTAACAAAAGTCGACAAAACTTAGTTTTATAGAACTTTAAATGACACTACCGATTTTTGTAATGATCGGGCTTCATTTGACCCTATCCCCCATACAAACTCCCCTTCAGAAAATGACTTAAAGGTCAAAATTCACTTACAAACACTAATAACACTTTTAAATTCTACATAAATAATATTGAAGAAGACTTAACTCCCCCTACCAACATTTTTAAGGATAGGGCCATATTTTGCCCTACTCCCCTTTGAGCCCTCTTAAAAAGATCTCTTTTTTTGCCAAAAAAAAAGTAAAAATATTCCGAAATAATGTTAAAAAAACAATCCAAATGCTTTATTTTTTTTTAAATAATCCCCATTTTTAACATACATACTGACTGGTGTAGGGTATCATATGGTCGGCTACGCCCGACTATACATTCATACTTGTTATAATTAATGATTAGGATTACATTAAAAAAAACAAATTTTTGTTGAAAATTAGATTTATAAAGAAAAATAAATTTGTTTAAAAATTCCGCTTTTATGAAAAAAAAACTAATTTTTAGAAGAAATTTCATCTTTCGGTCTACTATGTTGATAGAAATCAGCTGATGCGTAATAATTATTAAAAATTCACCCAAATTCTGCATTTCAATTACACTTCCGCATTTAGTTTCGCAACGATCGGAAATTGGTATTCCAACAATAAACGGAATCGTAAGAAAAAGAACAAGTAATTCCATTTTATTTCAATGCTTTATAATTGTGTTTTTTTTGTTGAAATACAAATTTTAGATCCTTGCTGAATGCGGAAACGTAATCGATAAACTCAGAAACTACGGCACCTGATAGGACAATATTTCAAATATAAGTTTTAGGGTTCGTGTGAAGAGTTTCAGTAAAGTTAAAAGTTTGTCTAACAAATGTCGAAGTTTTTATTTTCAGTCATTATATTTATCAGAAAAGTTAAGTGAAAAAACACAATTAACAAAAACAATAAAACAATGATTTCGGAAGAACAAAAACTTTATATTTTAAGTAAATTGCAATTTTCTGATTTGTTTTGTTTATTTTTGTTTTAAATTCTTATTTAACATTTTTCCAAAATTTTCCATTTTACAAAAGTGTTGTTTGCAAAAAAACAGCTGTTCATTGTTTAAGTTTTTGAGTGAAAAGTTGGCAATACTAACAAAGTTAACTGAGCTTAGATCTAAAACTGAAAAACACAATCATCGATTAAAGTCCGCATAAATTTGTACCGAGTTTAATCTAACAGTAAGTTAAGCCTAGTTTAACTGAGGAGTAAAAAACCCGCCCTAAATTGTTTGCAAAAAACAGCTGTTCATTGTTTATGTTTTTGAGAGAAAAGTTGGCAATACTAACAAAGTTAACTGAGCTTAAATCTAAAACTGAAAAACACAATCATCGGTTAAAGTCCGCCTAAATTTGTTCCGAGTTTAATCTTACAGCAAGTTAAGCCTAATTTAACTGAGGAGTAAGAAACCCGCCCTGAAAGTGATTAAAATAGGTCTCATATTTTACATAGCCCCCATACATATCTCCCGAATAGGGCTTTTCAGCTCGTAAATATGTAAAATGTTCTAGTATCACTACGAAAATGGACAAAATTTAGTTTTATAAAATTCTAAATAAAACTGTCGATCTTCGTAATACACAATTGGTCGCACCTCTTTTTACTTTGACAATGATGTTCTGCATAAATAACTTTAATGTCATTTCCGAAATGTATAAGGATATGTCTATATTTCGCCAATAAGAAAATCACTTTATTTGTCAATAAATTGGTAAAATATTTCGGAATATTGGCGTGTCATAATGTCCATGAGCGTTATGACACACTAAAGTGTCACAATGTCTATGTCACAATGACATAAAGTGCAAGGATTTCAAAAAGTCTGTTCATTATAAAAAGCCTCTTTTCTAAAATTAAACAATTTTTTAAACAGAAAATAGGAATTTCAGTGAAAAACTTAGGGGTTATTTTGTTGTTGTAACAGGTTGGCTGTAAATGGATGTTTTTTCCTGGGAAAAAAACTTTCGATTGATACAGCTGTTGCTGATATCACAATCTTTGGCCGATTGAGAATTGGCTCGTTTCGGACCGATGTCGTGGGAACGGGCTTATATTGTAAATCCCTTCCAATCAATTCACTTAGTTTTTATATTTTAGTATTTTAAAGATTTTCAACTTTATTTTTTTTTTTGGTAAAAAATAAAATTTACTTTTTTATAAAAATCTGGATAATTGGTGAAAAATCTGAATTTTAGAGAAAACTGAAATTTTTGTTAAAACTAGATTTCTAGTAAATACTCGATTTTTTGTGGGGTAAATTTTTTATGAAACATTTTTAAACTATGAGCAGTGACTGGTTTTCTTCAATAAAGCCAGAAATCTAAACTACAAAATATAAACCAAAGTATAGTTTTTCTCTATCCAGCCAAATGTTTGTTAGACCTGGTCCACACTAGGAAACTTTTGTTGAGAAACTTTTTCTTAATTCTCTTTTGAAGTTTCCTTAGACCTGGTTCACACTGAGAAACTTTTGATTTTGTGTGTGAGAGAAAGGGATGGTTGATATTTCTTTCTCTTTCTCTCACACACAAAAATCAAAAGTTTGTCTCCCAGTGTGAACCGGATCACATAGAAACTTTTGTTTCCGAAACTACGTGTTATTTGCATTGATTTGTTGTTGTTGTACGAATGAGAAGAATAACAAAACAAGTTTCCGAGTACGGAAAACGCCGTAACGGGACAGAGAGATAAATGATATTCTTTCTCTTAAATTAACACGTAAAGTACCCATTACTTACCACAATAAGTTTAAATAAAATACAGTTCAGTTCCATTGGAATGCCTTTCTTTTTTTTTATTGATCTGTTCACAATTTTTGTTTTTCTTTATAATTGTTTAAAATTTATGACAAAAATATTGTGTGTTTTTGAGCATTTTCCATTTGTTTTACAATAAGGAAATTTAAAAGTATAATGTATAAAGAGAGACATAAAGATGATAAGGATATAAGGGAATATTTAGAATAAGTAAAAAGAGATTGAATAAAAGAAAAAGTGTGAATTTAAGAAATTATAGATAAGGTTTATAGAAAAATAAAAATAAAGAAAAGTAGAGAAAAAAAGAAATATTTGTTTTTATGGAGAGAAGGGGGGGGGGGGGTGGATTACAATAACAATAATAATAAGGATGCCAAAAAAGTGTATATAATAAACATGATGAGAATTTGTTTAACAAATTGAAAGATTTTAAACCTGAGTTTTACAAAAGAAATGTTTTTTTTTATAAAATATTAATTAAAAGATGTGCAGCCTTAAATAAATATGCAAATGAACAAATTTTTAAGAAAATATAAATATTTAAAGATTTATAAAGTTTTTAGCAAAATATAAATTAGAAAAAAATTGAAAACAAAAATAATGATATTAAGAAAATTGTGGGAACAAATATTACACAGTTATTTTGCAACTGCACATCTTTTTTACAAAAAAATTTATATTTTTTTTACAAAATTTTAGTTTAATACCTAATGAAACCTTCACAGAAGGTGGCTGTATATAGTTTCTTATTTGCAAGTAATGATTTTGGTTTTAAATTAGTTTTTCCTTATTTTTTTTGGTTGGTTTTTAGTTTATAAATAACATCATTACTTGCATTACAATTTTGGAGAAATTTTTATAAAAAGATAGATTGTTTATTTTTTTTTAAGTTGGACTTATTACAAAAATATAAACTTAAATAGAGTTTTATTTCTCATTTTTATTTTTTTAGCAAATGTTTTATAAACAATATAAGACTTCACTAAATTATCTATCTTCAACTATTTAGTTTTTTTTTTCTTCTTTTTAGTTGGTTTTTTTTTTTTTTTAATTAAGCTGAAGATAGATTTACATTTGTATAAGTTTTATTTAATAAAAAAAAATTATAATTAATAATAATTTTTATATTTAATAGCTATAACTTCTTTATAAACATTACATTTTTTTAATGATTTTTGAAAATAATTTTAATTTTTTTTTGTTTAGTTTTTTTTTCAAAGGTGTTTTAAATTTTTTTTTTACATTTAATTTTTTTTTGTTTTTGTAGAAAACTTAACAAATTTTTTAAATATTTGTTTTTGTTTTTTTATTTTTTTTAGTTTTATTTTTCATGGTGTTGTTTCGCTTAGTTAAATTTTTTTGTGTTACATTTTTGTTTCTGTAAAAAATATATAGGTATTTTTATAATATCAAAATGTGTTATTTTTATTAAATAAATATTCATAAAACTTTTCATATTTATTAATATAAAGTACATATGTGTTTAAAAATTTGTTTAAAATTTAAATTTTTTCAATTGGCAGCGTTTTTAAAAAGATTTAAACAAATTTAAAGGTAACTACGGGCTAAATAAACTTTGGCAATATAAAAGATTTTGATTATACTATTAGTGTTTATTAGGGCGGGTTTTTCAGATAAAGATAATCTATATTCTTTGTTTAAAACTAGTTTAATATATGTTTAGTTTAATTGAGTGTTATTGGCCAATTAAACTTATGTTATAAATGAGAAAACACCATTAAAAACAAGTCAAATTTCTATATTCGGCTGTGTCGAACTTTACTTAATGATGTTTTATAAAAGACTGAGGGCGAGTTTTTCTGATAAAGATAATCTTTATTCTTTGTTTAATACTAGTTTCATATATGTTTCGTGTTTTTCAGTTATCAGTAAAGTTACTTATTATCTTAGTTTAACTGAGTGTAATTGGCCAATTAAACTAAAGTTATAAGTGAGAAAAATACAATTAACAAAAACCATAAAACAATGATTTCGGAAGAACAAAAACATAATATTTTAAGTAAATTGCAATTTTCTGATTTGTTTTGTTTTATTAATTATTGTTTTAAATGTTTATTTAACATTTTTCCAAAATTTTCCATCTTACAAAAGTGTTGTTTGCAAAAAAAAACAGCTGTTCATTGTTTATGTTTTTGAGTGAAAAGTTGGCAATACTAAAAAAAGTTAACTGAGCTTAAATCTAAAACTGAAAAACACAATAATCGGTTATAGCCCGCCTAAATTTGTTCCGAGTTTTATCTAACAGCAAGTTAGGCCTAGTTTAACTGATGAGTAAGAAACCCGCCCTGACGGATTTGGTCTCTTGTCGGCGTTATTTATTCCTTGTCAACAATGCTAGAATTATCCGGAAGATGTCGCTAGAATATCCTGGAAATGTCTAGAAGGTGATGACAAGTTATAAATTACGCCGGACAGAGACCAAATCATTCAGTCTTTTATAAAACATCGTTAAGTAAAGTTGATAATGTCAAGTATGCTATCGTGTGTTAAAGTCTACAATATAAGTTAACTTTTTATACCCTACACCACTTCAGTGGGGAGGGTATATTGGGTTTGTGCTGATGTTTGTAACAAAATATTCGTCCTATACCCACCTTAAAGTATACCAATCGGCTTAGAATCATTTTCTAAGTCGATTAAGCTATGTCCGTCCCTCCGTCTGGCTGTGCATGTAAACCTTGTGCGCAAGGTACAGGTCGCAATTTTCAAGATAATTGGATGAAATTTGGCACACAAGCTTATTTTGGCCCAAGGACGAAGCCTATTGAAAATGGTTAAAATCGGTCCATTATTTCGACTAGCACCCATACAACCGTACCCCCCAAATAGGGCCTTTTGGCTTATAATTAATTTAAATGATCTATTATGTTAACAAAAGTCGACAAAACTTAGTTTTATAGAACTTTAAATGACATTACCGATTTTTGTAATGATCGGGCTTCATTTGACCCTATCCCCCATACAAACTCCCCTTCAGAAAATGACTTAAAGGTCAAAATTCACTTACAAACACTAATAACACTTTTAAATTCTACATAAATAATATTGAAGAAGACTTAACTCCCCCTACCAACATTTTTAAGGATAGGGCCATATTTTGCCCTACTCCCCTTTGAACCCTCTTAAAAAATCTATTTTTTTGCCAAAAAAAAGTAAAAATATTCCGAAATAAAGATAAAAAAACAAACCAAATGCTTTATTTTTTTAAATAATCCCCATTTTTAACATACATACTGACTGGTGTGGGGTATCATATGGTCGGCTACGCCCGACTATACATTCATACTTATTTATTTTGCTTAACTTTAAGGTGGGAGCCATAGGACGCATTATTTGCGGAAATTTAAAGAATATTGAAAAACTGTTTTCAAAAGATTTATGTAATAGTTTTATATAACTATGATGGCAGTAAGAATAAAAAATCTTTTAAGAAATACGGAAATGTACTTAGAGTTTTATATGGTGAGTACTTTTAAGACATATTATTTGGCAATAAAAAACATATATATAACTTTTTAAAATTCATATTTTTTAAACAGAATCCACAAAAAAAGAGGGATGTACCTACGAGGAATTTATAAGAGGTATCTTTCGTAGAATCAAGAATACTTACAATAAGGAAAAATCTAGACAATACAATAAAGAAAATTCAAATAATTCTCAATAACCCTTTTTATAACAATTAATATGTTTTTAAAAATGCATTCAAATGAAATAAATATTGTTTTTGAATTAAATGTGATATTTTAAAATATTTTTATTCAACTTAAAACAAAGTGAACGACAAAACTTAGGACATTGTCACTCATGTAATCGTTGACGCCAAAGTGAATGATACTATCATCAATATAGTCGTTAATTACAAAGCTGAGGACATTTTCGCCCATATAATCGTTGACGACAAAGTGGACGATATTGTCGCTTATTTAGTCGTTAACGACTAAGCCCATATAATCGTTGATGACAAAGTGGATGATCTAATCGTTCACGACAAAGTGGATGATATTTTCGTTTATATGGTCGTTGATGATAAAATGGTGGAATTAATCTATATGTTTGGGTGAAGGACAAACTGAGCGACATTGTCTCTCATCTAGTCGTCCACGATTTTCGCGACATTTGTTCGAAAATGTCGTTGACGATTTGTTCCGGCTGTCCTACATTTGTCTTTCAGTACTTTACATTGTCGTGTACCCATCGTTGAGGATGTCTTAAAGACAAGCCCAACTGGGTTGTATTGTTATATAAAAGTGTTTGTGTACGAAACTGTGTAAATAAAGAGTTGTTGTAATATAAAAACTAATTGGCGCTTTTATTTGCAATAAAAAGATGGCATAATAAAAAACAGTAATGAAGTTCGAAGAACTAAAAGTGGAACAACTCAAGAGAGAATTAAGTAAGTTGGAGTTACCGACAGAAGGCTAATAAGACAGAATTGCCAAAGAGGCGTGAGTTCAATAGGCGTGACATCGGTACTTACGAATTTGAGTACAAAGAAGAAACTGAGATATGTACTCGCTCAACAACGAGCAACATGGACTTTAACACAATGTTTGCCGCTATGATGGAGAAATTTGCTGAAGTTAAAGAAACTTCTAAAGCAAACAATGAGAAACTTCTTGCCGAGTTTAAAGTTATAGTTCAAGAAACCGTTCTAAACCCAACTTTGCTAAGTTTAAAACCGAAATTCAAGAAATGTCTGAAGGTGGCCGATTTAGAAACAAATATTGATAAAAATTTGTCCGACTTAGAATAAAAGCTAAATAATCTGCAATGTCAATAAGGAGCGGTAGGAATTATTTCAGAAACCTCTAGTAGAATAAAGGCCCCAAGTTTTGATGGCACTGATCTTGGCCTTGAAAGCGTACCAGTGAACAACAGAAATAATTACGATGATATAATGGAGGCACTGCAATGCAAGTACTGTGGAGATCATAAAAAGGAATTATACCCAATGGAATTGCGTGTTAAAGTGCGGAAGACCAATGAGACACTACAAGACTTTGCATTGGAAATTGAGCGCTTGTTACAGCCTACTTATCCAGGAGAACACCACCCATTTTTAGACATTTTCAAGATATTATAAAATCGAGGAAGTCGGTAGGATGCCAATGTCATTGAACGGGATCTAGTGAAACGTACATAAAAGGAAGTCGTATTCGACCAAAGAAGGATGGAACCAACTCAAGCAATAGACACATCAGTGCTAGAACAATTAGCAGGACTAGAACATCTGCGTAGTGCATACCTAGAACTACAACAACAATATAACCAGTTGGACCGAATTTAAAAAAAAATGTGTCGTATTTTTCAGTATTTACGGGTGTTGGAGATATTACCATAAATTAATTCTTGAGCAGTGTGGAGTACTTGCTATCAACATAGGATAGGAGAGGAATGCCTAAAGAAGGAAGCTATAAAGGCTATCTACTACCACAATATCCATGGCTGCGTATGCAAAAAGGAATTGGCCTTTTGTGGAAGCACATCTAGCCTATCAATACACCTTCAGAAGTCCCATAAAATTGTGACAAATAAAGGAAAGCCCCAATCTGAAGAAGACTTAACTAAAATAAATTTATCGGATTTATCCAAGCAAAATGAGGTAAGTGGAAAATAAAGAGAAGTGAAAATTATTAAAAAGTGAAGTAAAACAGCTGTAAAAACAAACAAAAACATATTTGGGATATGTGCCATAAGCTACACAGTAACCGTATAATGCTATGAGATCAGCGAGGAACGAAATTGGTTAAGAGATTAGAAAACCCGGTAAGAAATGAGATTATATATCAATTTTTATATACATATATAATTTTACTTTTTGTTTTAATATATATTCCGCAGATGAAACATGTAAGCAAAATTTGAGGAGCATTATCGATAGTAAACGATATTACAACCAAAAACACAAAGCGTTCAAAAAATCTGGTAGTGGCTGCGTCTTGGAGTTCCTGTCAGACGATTCACAGGATCCGTAGGAATTCTCCAAGATCTTGGAATTTCTGACTGAAACGTCAGTAAAAAAGAAATAAGAAGAAAAAAATTGATTATCATGTCTTTACCGCAAGATTTTCGTAGAACAATAGATGTTTTTGTGAACTGCACTGATTTCATTGACGATATTAATGATGAACAATTAGCGCAAAAGCGTACTCGGCTAAAGTTTGCAATCCTAAGGAAACACATCCTGGCACCAATGTCATCCATCACAGAACCCATCAAATTCGTAAGGAACTTAGGCGTCTTAACCCAGTGCAAATATTTGAAAACAGAATAACAGGAATGAATTTTACCTAAACGACTGTGTTTCTAGTTGTTTTAATATTATCCGATTATAATAAATAACCACAAAAACTGATGCACTGTTTCTTGGTTGAAGACATTGGAAATAAGGACATGGCCAAAGCTCTTACAAGACTTCGATTACGAGATAAAAAGCAAAAAAAATCATTTGTTTGATAACCGCAAAACAACTTATCCGCACTCGTTTTACATACTATTGCTATTAAGAAAAGTATGAGTGGAGTTGACAAGCTCAGATTGCTGTTAGTGTTAAGAAGTGATGATGGGTTTTGTTATAATAAGCAGTAAGAGTAACATGGATCAACTATTGTTTTTCCAAGGTACAAGCCCAATCACTATTAATTCGTACACCAATAATTTTGTGATAAATTAACAAATCAAATGTCAGAGAACAAAAAACAGAATAAATACGAAAAATGAGATAGTTTTAGCAACAACGTTGCAAACAGGGAGCGTGTCTCCAAAATTACGTTTCACGACAAAAGAGCTTTAGCGGCTATGTCTCTAACGTCATAGCACTGTTAGAGACATAGCATCAAAGTGGTCTGAAACGATCGTATATCAAGGACGTTTTTAGTTTGACCTGTAGTGTGATTAACCAAGAACAAAAATTAAAATAAAACCAAAAAATAATCAAAGTTTATATAATAAAAAATTTTTATAAAGTTTATAAAGGGAGTTTTATTAAAAATCCCTTTATAAACTATAAATTATTACTAAATTTGAGAAAAAGCTAAATATAATACAATAAGACATTTTTCTAAAAAAAAAAAACCCAAAATACTCAAAATAATAAAAGATAATAACAAACAAAAAGGCTTTTTCCACAAAAACAACTTTAAAAGGAAGAGAATATTACTCTTGCCCTCCCCACACTCTCTTTCGAAGGAAATCAACAAGGAGTAAACACATCAACCAATGAAAGCCTTAAAATCTTATAAAAACAACAGACAGCTTTTCAACATGTAGAGCCTTAACTACAATAACAAGAATATCAGAAACAACAACAAAAACAAAAAAGGACATTAGCAGGATTTTCAGCAGCAGAATGAATTCGACTTTAAAATACTTAAATTATTATAAAAACATATTTTATTTTTGTTTAAGATAATTAAGCCTTATTTCAAAAAAAAAAAAATATTGTAAATGGAGCGGTGAATAACACTAAGTTTTAAGTATGTAATTATAATTATACTAAAACTGCATTACTGCGACACTTACGAGTCCCTCCAGTACTGCATTAATTTAAGGGTTAAACCTAGTTGGGTCTAAAATTGGTTTTGACCCATGGTTGACAGTGCCTGGTACGACGGTACATATGAGAGTACAGTATGCCACGCGGTGCCATCCATCCCCTTAATATAAGCACTAACACGACCCCAGACTACACAACTTATTAACCTTCACGTTACTATCTAGGAATTGTTACCTATCATTTTTAGAAAGCTTTGTAAACATTAACGTGAATAACGAACGCTGACATTTCTTGTATGAACTTATTTTTTTTTTAAATCCTTTTTTTCTCTTCGTGAAGAATCACAACATGGGTAATCACGATACTAAAATCACAAACCCTAATGCTAATGTGATCAATGAGGTGAAAGTCTCAATAGAATACCCAATAGTATATCTGGGTATCATAATAGGTATCCTAGCGCTACAACTAGTAGTCACATTATACCAATTACAAAACAAAATCTCCAAAAAAAAAGTTATTTAAGACGGTCTATGGGTGTAGATTTGGACAAAGTCTAAAAATCAAGCTCCAAAGCAATGAATTTTTACATAATTTTTATCTTATACCTCGTTCGCTTAATTCTATATTTGAGCCTTATTATATATCATAATTAGCCCATTAACATTTATTAATAATTATGCGTTCCTACCTAAGTCTGAAAAATTTTTTTGAAATTTACTTATATAATTTCAATTAAAATCTGTCTCATGTTAATTCCCAAAAGGATAAATGGAATGGGAACAAATTATTTATAAAGCACGACTAATAAAAGAAATATTCCAAAGGTCTTATAAGTGTATAAAAGTTAAGATAACACCATATGCGGTGATAATTTAATTGACATACATACTTCACTTTCCTTTTGTCTACAAAAAAAAAAACATGAGAATGCAAGATCAACAAGATGATGTTATTGAACTCAAGACTATGTAAAGCCAAGAACTTCACATTTGTTTTATTTTGTTTAAATCAAACAGCAAAATCAACAAGATAATGTTGTTGAACTCAAATTACGAAAACTAGAAACTTCAGTTTTGTTTATTTTGCTTTATATGATCTTGCATTTTCAAGCCACACATATAGAATATTTTTAATCAGAAATTTCGAAATATATAAACAAATTATTATTATAAGATGATTATTAAATGTTTTCAATAAGTCAGTCTTTTGACAGAAGCCAAAAGATACAGTCAACTATTAAAAATAAAGAAACAAAAGTTTTTTATTTATTGTAAAATTATAATTTAAAGAAACAAAAGTTTTTTTTAAATATTCAAAATAAAAAAAAAAACAAAAGTTTTTTTATTTATTATAAAATATTTATTGTAAAATTATAATTTAAAGAAACAAAAGTTTTTTTTAAATATTAAAAAAAAACAAAAGTTTTTTTAAATATTAAAAATAAAAAAAACAAAAAATTTTTTTTATTTATTATAAAATTGTGGTCTGAAACGATCGTATATCAAGGACGTTTTTAGTTTGACCTTTAATATATTTGGGTAAAAGTAAAAAGAAATAAAAAGAAAAAATCTATCATTAAACTTTATATATAGTTTAATATTATATTATATCTGAGTTAGATATTATTTTAAGGAATTTTTAATGTTTAAAAAGCTTCCGCAAAAATGGAAGCTATGTAAGTAATTATTTTGGGGTAAAAGTAAAAAGAAATAAAAAGAAAAAATCTGTCATTAACTTGTATAGTTTAATATTATATTTATCCGAGTTTGATATTGTATTAAGGATTTTGAATGTTTAAAAAGCTTCCGCAAAATTGGGAGCTATGTTAGTAAACTATTTTGGGGTAAAAGTAAAAAGAAATAAAAAGAAAAAATCTGTCATCAAACTTCTATAGTTTAATATTATATTATATCTAAATATTGAGGATTTTTAATATTTAAAAAGCTTCCGCAGAAATGGAAGCTATGAAGTTAATAATTTTATGGTATATTGTATCTGAGTTTGATATTGTATTAAGGATTTTTAATGTTTAAAAAGCTTCCGCAGAAATGAAAGCTATGAAGTTAATTATTTTTGGGGTAAAAGTAAAAAGAAATAAAAAGAAAAAATCTGTCATTAAACTTGTATAGTTTAATATTATATTATATCTGAGTTTGATATTGTATTAAGGATTTTTAATGTTTAAAAAGCTTCCCCAGAAATGGAAGCTATGAAGTTAATAATTTTGTGGTATATTGTATCTGTGTTTGATATTGTATTAAGGATTTTTAATGTTTAAAAAGCTTCCGCAGAAATGAAAGCTATGAAGTTAATTATTTTGGGGTAAAAGTAAAAAGAAATAAAAAGAAAAAATCTGTCATTAAACTTCTATAGTTTAATATTAAATTATATCTGAGTTTGATATTGTATTAAGGATTTTTAATGTTTAAAAAGCTTCCGCAGAAATGAAAGCTATGAAGTTAATTATTTTGGGGTAAAAGTAAAAAGAAATAAAAAGAAAAAATCTGTCATTAAACTTGTATAGTTTAATATTATATTTTATCTGAGTTTGATATTGTATTAAGGATTTTTAATGTTTAAAAAGCTCCCGCAAAATTGGGAGTTATGTTAGTAAACTATTTTGGGTAAAAGTAAAAAGAAATAAAAAGAAAAAATCTGTCATTAAACTTTATATATAGTTCAATATTATATCTGAGTTAGATATTTTTATGTTTAAAAAGCTTCCGCAGAAATGGAAGCTATGAAGTTAATAATTTTGGGGTAAAAGTAAAACGAAATAAAGAGAAAAAACTTTTATAGTTTAGTATTATATCTGAGCGAATCGTGCGACAAAAAGGGTTGGGTAAGAAAACCAGAGTATGTAATTAGGTCAATGTGTACTAATACGCTGACCGTTTTCCATCGTTTCAGGTATCACAAAGGGATCAATATACTATGGGCAATCAGGCAGTCTATGTTCGATCGTGGCATAATGAAGTCGTATGTGACGCGTAAGTTTTTATATTAAACGTTTTTTACTTATTTATTTTAACTTTTATCCACTTTTTATATTATCAATTAATGTTCTTAATAAATTACGGATTATTTAATTGAAAACTTAAACGTAGACACCACAATACTGGACCCAAGTGTGTCCCCGGTGAAGACATCGCGAGGACAACCTGCTAACCTTACCTATATCTGAGTTAGATATTATTTTAAGGATTTTCGATATGTACTAATACGCTGACCGTTTTCTCTCGTTTCAGGTATCACAAAGGGTTCAATATACTGTGGGATGGGTTCATGCAACCCGAAAAGAACAATCAGGCAGTCTGTATTCGATCGTTGCATAATGAAGACTTTTATTTTTTATATTATCAATAAATGTTCTTAATAAACTACGGATTATTTAATTGAAAACTAAAACGTAAACTCAACAATACTGGACCCAAGTGAAGACAACGTGAGGACAACTTTCTAACCTAACCTTAAGTATATCTGAGTTAGATATCATTTTAAGAATTTTTATTGTATTAAAAGCTCCCGCGAATATGGAAGCTATGTGAGTTAATTATTTTGGGTAAAAGTAAAAAGAAATAAAAAGAAAAAATCGGTCATTAAATTATGTATAAATGTATATTATAGAGAGAATTTGTGTTTATACAAAGCTGCCGCACAAAATCGGTTATCAAATTTTTGATAGATTATAAGGATGTCAATGTAATCGTATTATGTTAAGTGATTTTTTTTTTTGTATTTAATATTTATAAAGCTCCCGCAAATATGGGAGCTATGTATGTAATAGAATTATTTGGGCAAAAGTAAAAAGAAATAAAAAGAAAAAATCTGTCATCAAATTTGATTAATGTTCTAATATTATTTAATATAATTTATATATATAAAATATATATTTCTTTAAAAAGGATGTGTAAACAAATTTGAATTCATAAAGCTCTCGCACAAATGAGAGCCATGTGTTAAATTTTGTGTAAAAGTAAAAAGAAATAAAAAGAAAAAATCGGTCATTAAATCTTAATGGGCACTAGCACACTATTTCAATATATCATAGTAAGTAATATAACACTTAAAAAAGGTCATTTATTTAAAAAGCTCCCGCACATATGGGATCTATGATTGTTAAATGTTTTGGGTAAAAGTAAAAAGAAATAAAAAGAAGAAATCGGTAATAAAATCTTCATTGACACTAGCACGATTTCAAAACCCAGCAAAAAATAATTGATGTCATACTTTACAAACGACATCTTAATCACATCTAAAAATCTGATTGTATATTTTTCGCTCTTATAAACCTAATATTTCCTTACAAATGAAAACCCAGTTAAACGTGAGGAAAGAGATGTAGAAAAGTCACTACACATAACATATTCGAAGTACATCAAACTTTAGTGAAAAACCAATGAAATTAACATAAGCATATCATTGAACGAATCCGGTTTATTGTTGACATCCCCAAATAACGGATTTTTATTGCATCTATGAATAAGATTAGTGGTAGTTCATAGTTGTCAAAAATTAACAACATCCCCCCAATGACACGCTTATGTAAATTTCATAGGTTTTTCACCAAAATTGGATGTACATCAAGTATGTTATTTGTGGTGAAAATTCTACTTCTTTTCCTCACTTTTTTGCTGGGTACATAAGTAATTTAACAACGTCCGACAAAAAGAGAAAAAAATTCGTTAGACAAAAACCGGATGATATACGTCTAATGCTATAAATTTAAGGGAAAAAATTTAAGTTTTTATTTTTTCATTTCGTGATCCTGTATCCTTACAAAAGGACTTCAAAGTTTTAAAAAGTAAATTTTTCAAAAAATATTTTAAAATATGTACTTTTTTTGTCAAATTTGGTGTCAAGCCAACAAGAAGAATTGGGAAATATTTTATATTATTTTTATACTGTTAGGATGTTAGGAATCTGTTAAAAATGTCTTTCTTTTTTATCATTAACAATATACTAAAATTTAAAACTAAATTAAAATATTAATTTTTCCAAAAAAAAAAAAAATTGAAAGTTTTTTTTTATAAATTCTGACAATATAAACTAAAAATAACACAAAATATTTTAGCTTGACATTAAATTTATCATTGTTTGATCAGTAGTTTAAAGTCCTTTAAAAAGAACACAGGATCACGAAATAAAAAACTAAAAAAGTAGGTTTTCTCTATTAAGTTTATAGTTTCAGACGTAATATCATCCGCTTCGTGTCTAATTTTGGGCGTCAGACGTTGTAATATTTAAAAAAAATTAATTTATTAAAAAGCTCCCGCACATATGGGATCTATGATTGTTAAATATTTTGGGTAAAAGTAAAAAGAAATAAAAAGAAAAAATCTATTATCAAATTTGAAAATTTAAATTTTATCTAAAATTTAACTTCAAAAATTCTTATTTATCAATTTTTAATGTTAAATAATATAATTTAATAATAATATTAAATTTTTAAAGCTCCCGCGCATATGAGAGCTATGTTTCATATGAACTTTTTGGGTAAAAGTAAAAAGAAATAAAAAGAAAAAATCTATTATTAAATTTGAAAATTTTAATTTTATCTAAAATTTAAGTTCAAAAATTCTTATCAATTTTGAAATTTAAATAACATAATTAAATAATAATATTAAATGTATAAAGCTCCCGCGCATATGAGAGCTAGTATGTTATATGTGAACTTTTTTTGGGTAAAAGTAAAAAGAAATAAAAAGAAAAAATCTATTATTAAATTTTGAAAAATTTAATATTATTTTCGAAGAATAACAAGAATAATTTTGCACTGTATGGAAATATGAACAATAAGTTCATATTTCATGGATAAATGGTGACATTAACAGTTTTGATACTCTCAAGGATAATAAACTGTAAATATAATATCAAAAGATTTCTAAGGATAACGAAAATATTGAGATGTTTAAAGACCATTAATGACAAGATTGTAAATAAAAGATATAAGAAATTTACAAAATTGATAAAAACTTTTTTTAAACAATATAATTAAGTACCAAAGGACCTTAAGATTTTGCAATGTAAGCAAACTAAAACACAATATTGAAAACATTTCTAACTGGAGGAGTGTTAAAAAGGAATTATTTTAAAATCAGAACCGAAAAAATCTTTTTTTTTACATATTTATCACGGTATTAGATATGAAAGACATTATTAGGGCGGATTTTTCAAATAAAGATAATCTACATTCTTTGTTTAAACCTAGATTAAAATATGTTTGATGTTTTTCAGTAAACCGTAACGTTACTTATTATCTTAGTTTAACTGAGTGTTATTGGCCAATTAAACTTAAGTTATAGGTGAGAAATCACAATTGACAAAAACAATAAAACAATGATTTCGGAAGAACAAAAACTTAATATTTTAAGGGCGGGTTTCTTACTCATCAGTTAAACTAGGCTTAACTTGCTGTTAGATTAAACTCGGAACAAATTTAGGCGGACTTTAACCGATGATTGTGTTTTTCAGTTTTAGATTTAAGCTCAGTTAACTTTGTTAGTATTGCCAACTTTTCACTCAAAAACATAAACAATGAACAGCTGTTTTTTGCAAACAATACTTTTGTAAAATGGAAAATTTTGGAAAAATGTTAAATAAACATTTAAAACAATAATAAATAAAACAAAACAAATCAGAAAATTGCAATTTACTTAAAATATCAAGTTTTTGTTCTTCGGAAATTATAGTTTTATTGTTTTTGTTAATTGTGTTTTCTCACTTATAATTTGAGTTTAATTGGCCAATTATACTCAGTTAAACTAAGATAATAAGTAACTTTACTGATAACTGAAAAACACGAAACATATATTAAACCAAGTTTAACTAAAGAATAAAGATTATCTTTATCAGAAAAACTCGCCCTTAAAATATCAAGTTTTTGTTCTTCCGAAATTATTGTTTTATTGTTTTTGCCAATTACACTCAGTTAAACTAAGATAATAAGTAACTTTACTGATGAAAAGTGAAAAACACGAAACATATATTAAACCAAGTTTAACCAAGGAAAGAAGATTATCTTTATCAGAAAAACTCGCCCTAAGTAACTTTATTGATAATTGAAAAACACGAAACATATATTAAACCAGGTTTAACCAAAGAATAAAGATTATCTTTATCGGAAAAACTCGCCCTTAGTCTGTTAATTTTTAAAAATAAATGTATAAATGAATTCTTAAACACATACGCACTTTATAGAATTTTTGTTTTTGGTTTTTTGTTTTGCACCACACTCTCTTCATCGTTTCATCACACAAACACATTCACTCATTATTATCTTAAATGTTATATATAATTAATTTTTATATAGAACTATTAAATATCAGTCTTTGTTTTTTTTTCTGTAGTAATTCAGTTAATTTTAGTTTTCAACACTTACAATTAATGTTAATATTTTAAAAGACTAGATTCAAGTATTCAAAGAAAACGAAAAAAATAAATAATAATAGTTCAACATTAACCGAGAATAGTTTGTTTTTTTTTGGCAATTATTTTCATAGAAAAAAAATATAATAATAATTGTATGTAATAATTAAGGATATTAATATGAATGTTGTAATAAATAAATAATAAAGGAATATGACTGAATATTTAAAATTAACTTACATTAAATGTTGATGACTATTTATAGTCATATTAATGATGTTTATGCTGCTGTTGTGATTGTTACAGTTGCATATGAGGGAATTATTATATATATTGTAAAGAAAGCACAAAACAGACTATATGCCTTACTCAGGATTTTATGGGAGTGGCAGTTTTGTTGTTAGTATTTCTATTAACATTTTTTGTACTAGTTTTAATACAAGTCAATGATGTAGATGTAGACGAAGATGCAGGAGACGACATTGGTGGTTTTGGGTTATGTGACAGTGTGGCGGGAAAATCTTTTTCATTATAGATCTTATTTTGACGTGGTGTTAAAGTACGATTTAAATCCTTACGTTTTGACATTTTTTGCCTGATTGTATTGCTATTAGTGGCACTTAGACTATTGTCAATCTCCTCGTTGTCATCATCAATGATATCTATTACACCCTGCTCATTCTCCTCATCTTCCATAGATGAATTATTATTTTCTTCATAGTTTTCGGCAGCAGCTGCATCACTATTAGGTGTTGTATGTCCAAAATTATTTATTATTGAATTTGTATTTACATACTGCTCTAGATTGGTTTTGGAATCAGTATCAATTTCCGTCTCAATTTCACTAAATGTTGTGGTAGTAGTGTTTGTTGTACTAGCATTTGTATGACCTACAACACTGGCTGCTAACGATGAGCAGGGAGATGGTATGATAATTGGTGAAAATACTGAATTTAAATCTAGTGTCTCCTGTAGTATACGCCATGATGCCACAAATACTGCCTTAACGCGTTCAAATGTTTCATAATCGTATACAGAACGTGCTGTATTTGTTAAATCAAAGGGTTCTAAAATGAATAAAAAATAAATAACTATAGACTAGACTATAGCCTAGACTATAGACTAGACTATAGACTAGACTATAGACTAGACTATAGACTAGACTATAGACTAGACTATAGACTAGACTATAGAGTAGACTATAGACTAGACTATAGACTAGACTATAGACTAGACTATAGACTAGACTATAGACTAGACTATAGACTAGACTATAGACTAGACTATAGACTAGACTATAGCCTAGACTATAGACTAGACTATAGACTAGAATATAGACTAGACTATAGACTAGACTAGACTATAGACTAGACTATAGACTAGACTATAGACTAGATTATAGACTAGACTATAGACTAGACTATAGACTAGACTATAGACTAGACTATAGACTAGACTATAGACTAGACTATAGACTAGACTATAGACTAGACTATAGACTAGACTATAGACTAGACTATAGACTAGACTATAGACTAGACTATAGACTAGACTATAGACTAGACTATAGACTAGACTATAGACTAGACTATAGACTAGACTATAGACTAGACTATAGACTAGACTATAGACTAGACTATAGACTAGACTATAGACTAGACTATAGACTAGACTATAGACTAGACTATAGACTAGACTATAGACTAGACTAGACTATAGACTATAGACTAGACTATAGACTAAACTAAAGACTAGACTATAGACTAGACTATAGACTAGACTATAAACTAGACTATAGACTATAGACTAGACTATAAACTAGACTATAGACTAGACTATAGACTAGACTATAGACTAGACTATAGACTAGACTATAGACTAGACTATAGACTAGACTATAGACTAGACTATAGACTAGACTATAGACTAGACTATAGACTAGACTATAGTCTAGACTATAGACTAGACTATAGACTAGACTATAGACTAGACTATAGAATAGACTATAGACTACACTATAGACTAGACTATAGACTAGACTATAGACTAGACTATAGACTAGACTATAGACTAGACTAGACTATAGACTAGACTAGACTATAGACTAGACTAGACTAGACTAGACTATAGACTAGACTAGACTATAGACTAGACTAGACTATAGACTATAGACTATAGACTATAGACTATAGACTATAGACTATAGACTAGACTATAGACTAGACTATAGACTAGACTATAGACTAGACTATAGACTAGACTATAGACTAGACTAGACTAGACTATAGAATAAACTATAGACCAGACTATAGACTAGACTATAAACTAGACTATAGACAATAGACTAGACCATAGACTAGACTATAGACCAGATTATAGACCAGACTATAGACAGTAGACTAGACTATAGTATTGATATAAGACAAGGACGTAGACATGACTATATACTAGGTTATAGTCTATAGACTATAGTACATATATGAATGTTTCTTTTCAAAATATTTGTATATGAATTTATTACTTACCCTCAATGCATAATTCTTTCCATTGATGTATATCATTTTTAATAGATTTTGCTGTACGACACAAATTTATTGGCAAAAGTCCTCCAGTGCGCACAGAAATAGCAAATTGTGAATAGCTGTTGGGAGACAAAATTAAAAGTATAGTAATATAAACTAATTTTGTTTTTTTAATTAAAACTTACTCGAAACAGCTGTAGTATTCTAGAAAATTTAAAAATAATTCTCCTATAGTTTGAGTGTTTTTGCTCTCATAAGGTCCCATAGTCTCATTCATGTCCACATAACCGAAATCATTTGAACGTAACTAAAATAAAAATTATTTTATAGTTTCACAACTGTTGCGGAAAAGCGTAATAATTGTTTAGAAGGTTCTATAATTGTGATCTTAAGAAATAGTTTTTTTTTTGAGAATAAATTAAACTTACTAGGAAAAGTTCTAAGACACGTGCTTTTTTCAGAGTTTTTTTATTAATTTTTTGTAGCAAATTAATTCTTATAAATAGTTTATTTCATCAACTTACCAGTGGAAATTTATCGGGAAATATATCATGTAAACAAGGTAATACTGGTGGATTCACAGCGTATTGTAGGAAATGTATAACCATTAACACTAAGGAATAACTAGATATTGTCATATTTTTAGCATTGTTTATATTATGATATTGAGCCCATAATTTTGTAACTAAAACCAAAGGACGTAAACGCCAATCAACTAAATCGTTTAATAAAAAAGAACACAAATAAATATATTTAAAAAGAATTTTATGTTAAAAAATTTAAATTTACTTACGTTGTGAGTAACAATATAAAAGATGAGTATTTTTAATACCAACACAATTATTAAAATTGAGATCAACTTCTAACTGATGTATGCGATCACGAAAACGTAAAATTGGTACTTTTGCTTCAATTAAATTGAAATTTTCAAATTCACCTAAAATTCAAAAAATAACACAAGTTTTTAATGGGAATTTGTAATGATCAGGTAAAATGCTAAATAAAGACTGAACTATGGTAAAGCAGCTGGTGTTAAGATATTTAAAATTATTATCTTCCAGGTAGGAGAAATTAATGAATGTATTCATTGAAAAAAAGAAAGTAACAGAAAATATTCACAAATAAGGGTTTTTCGTACTGGGTTTAAGATTAAATAATAACTAGGGGTTGTTGCTTAAATTGAATTTTATTTTTCTCTGCAATTTTATTTAGTCTACACTTTTTAGAATTCTACCACATGTTAAATACATATGTATATATGTATGCGTGTGTATATCGAAGCAAACTAAATTCTAGTGATGTAACACGTGTAAGTAACCATATTTATTTAAGTAAAGTAATCAGTAGTTACAAAATGTACGTACTTATATAAATAAGTAAAAAATATGTCGTTAGTTTTTTGTTTCTACTCTAAATTTTTCAAAAGTGTTGTTACGCCCTTTTGCATTTCAGGTAACGATATATTTGCCCTAATTTGTAACATTTAATGTTCTGCTAAACACATAAGTACCAAATACTCGAACAATAAGTAATCAGGACTTATGATATGTTTTATTTATATAAATAGTCGAACTTGTTGTAAAGTGTGTCAATAACTAAATGTCAACATCAGCTGACTACAATCAAACAAAATTTCATCATATGATAATAATTTCTATAAAAACATTCGATTTTAAATTGCTAGGAAAGATTTTATTTATCCCTATTCTATAGAGATTTTCTCCTTTCGATATATGTATATTTGATATACTGCATTTCGATTTAAAGCTTTTTATCTTAAGATTCAGATTCGATCGTTACGTAACTGATGGCAGGAAAGTAGTCAAAAAGCTGAATTTTTCAAATTGTACAAACGTTCTAAATAACTTAACTAATTCTAGGCTATCTTTAGATCACGAGTGCAAGTTTAAGAGACAAAAGTTATTGACTTTGCAACAGTTTTAGATTCATTTAATTTCGAGTAATTTTATTTCTCATTTTACATATCAAGTATTTGTTTGGTTTTATAGAACTTATTGATTGCAAGTTTTGAGTTTTTAATCTTAATTTCTTTGATATATTCCGAACGAATTGCGCATCATATGCAGCTAAGGGCGAGTTTTTCTGATAAAGATAATCTTCATTCTTTGGTTAAACCTGGCTTAATATATGTTTCGTGTTTTTCAGTTATCTGTAAAGTTACTTATTATCTTAGTTTAACTGAGTGTAATTGGCCAATTAAACTAAAGTTATAAGTGAGAAAACACAATTAACGAAAACAATAAAACAATAATTTCGGAAGAACAAAAACATAGTATTTAAAGTAAATTGCAATTTTCTGATTTGTTTTGTTTTATTAATTATTGTTCTAAATGTTTATTTAACATTTTTCCAAAATTTTCCATTTTACAAAAGTATTGTTTGCAAAAAAACAGCTGTTTATTGTTTATGTTTTTGAGTGAAAACTTGGCAATACTAACAAAGTTAACTGAGCTTAAATCTAAAACTGAAAAACACAATTATCGGTTAAAGTCCGCCTTAATTTGTTCCGAGTTTTATCTAACAGCAAGTTAATCCTAGTTTAACTGATGAGTAAGAAACCTGCCCTAAGTGATACATTTTTGAAAAGGTCGCTAACTAGGCTATATTCGGTATTTGTCGTCCAAATACATTCCTTGTTTAAACAAGTTTAATATGTATGTATATGTTTTGTGTTCTTCAGTAAACAGTAACGTTACTTATTAACTTAGTTTAACTGAGTGTTATTAGCCAATTAAACTTAAGTTATAAGTGAGAAAACACAATTAACAAATACAACAAAACAATGATTTTTGTTTTATTTTTTATTGCTTTAAATGTTTATTTAATATTTTTCCAAAATTTTTTATTTCACAAAAGAATTATTTGCAAAAAAACAGCTGTTCATTGTTTATGTGTTTGAGTGAAAAGTTGGCAATACTAACAAAGTTAACTGAACTTAAATACAAAACTGAAAAACACAATCATCGGTTAAAGTCCGCTTAAATTTGTTCCGAGTTTAATCTAACAGCAAGTTAAGCCTAGTTTAACTGAGTAGCACGAAAACCGCCCTAAATGTAACTTGTTTTTTTTATAACATATTACTAACTCGTAATTTGTTATTCTTCAATTGTTTTAAACTTACCAGATTTACTAAGGCAATCACGTAATACAGTTAAATTAAATAGAGCCTCCATGCGGGGATCAATACTGGAAGCACTGCGAGAAACTAAACACATATCAACATCAGATGAATCTGAGCCAAAGCCGGAAATAGTGGAGCCAACCAAATAAAGGCCATAACGTGGATAAGCATTCTAAAGCGAAAAGAAATACAAATTTCATTTTTAAGTTTTTAAAAAGGTTAACTTTCATGAACCATAATGATAAAGTTTTAAGTCTTCTCTCATCTTACCTTAATAAACAGATACAAATAACGCCACAAACGCATTTTTTGCTTAAAAGTTTCCTCAGTTTGTTGAGAGTTGATAAACTTTTTCCAAATACCCTGTGAAAGATTATCCCATTTGGAATTATTTAATAAAGTGGCTGGTGCTTCTTTAGCTTCGACAAGATGAGCCCGTGCCAAAAAACGATCGGGCGGGGTGTGTGTAAAGAAGTCATGCACTGATGAACTAATCGATGAACTACTTAAGGCACGCATATGATGAGTTTGAGGATTATTATAGAGTAGATTGTGTGGTGGCAGTGGAGGTGGTAATGGTTGTTGTTGCTGTGAATAGAAATGTTGTGTGGGTGGAGGTGGTGGCAACTGAGGGCCACCAGCGGTTATACCACCACTAACCGTTGAATTTAGTGTATTTTGTGGCAGTGGAACTTGATTGTTGCGGCCGTTGTTGTTGTTATTAGTATTAATTACACCTCCTCCTCCACCACCACGAGCTCGTACAGCACTGGTTAATGTAGATGCTGATGAACTTGACAATGAGGAGGTCGAAGATGAAGAGGATTGATATGTTTGTTGTGCTATCAAACGCTGTTGTTGTGTCAATAACTGCGACGAGCTGTATGGTAAATTTACGAGGAAAAAAATAACAATAATGCAATGAGCAATATTTAGTTAATGATGATGTTTTTAAAACTTACCCCCTTTTATAGTTGTGTCCTCCATTTGTAGAATTAACACTTATGCCACTTGCTCCACTAACGGAAGAAGAATTTGAGCCGGTCATCAACATCGTTGAATCGGAGTTGGAATTGTTACCAATGATTATGTTACTAAACTGTTCATTTAAGCATGAAGTACAGGGTGAGGGCGACGAATTGCCGCTGGTTATGCAACAGTTATGATGTAGTTGTGTCTGTGTTTGAGGTTGTTGCAATTCATCGATTGGCAAACGAGGTGAAATCGAAGCTGATGAAGAACCACATGATGATGAGGACGATGCTGTTGCAGGCATCAAGGCCACTTGTGACGAGGACGTCTGTTGATATGGGAATTGATTGTTGTGGTGTGAAGGACTCCAGTAACCACTGCTGGTATTAGAACGACTGGCAACAGCTGTTAAAGCAGACGCAATATTAAGGTGATCGGCTGAAGTTTGGCCAGCAGCCGCGGCATTAAAATAAAACTGTTGATGTGCCAGCTGATGATGCTGTTGGTAATCATCTTCTGTATAGCTGCTGGGAGACTTTGTAGGTATATTTAAAAGTGATATAACACCGCTGCCATTGTTACCATAAATTTGCGGTAACTGGGAAGTTTCATTGCTCGATTTGTAAGTGTGTTGTTGGGCCAGCTGTTGTGTCACATGTAGATTGGGAAAGGCGTGAGCAGTGGCGCTGCTATAGTTATAATCCAAAGGACTGTGTAGAGGAGTAGTTGGGCCACAGGTGGCAGGTGTTGAAGGTTGACTACAATTCTGCTGCTGCAAAGGCAATGAAGTAGCAGAGGCAGACGATGACGAAGATGATGAGGACATGGACGACTTTATGGATTTCAGGGAGTGATATTTATGTTGTGCAGAAGAATGTGTGGAAGAGGTATCTGAATCATAATCATTGCCAGCAATGATTCCTGAAGTCGATGAAGACGTGGCCGCAGCTGCTGCGGCTGCCGTAGTAGCTTCATCCAATTGGGAACAGCATATTATATTATGAGGCGGAGGTGGTGCTTGTTGAGTATTTAAAGAAGTGCTGGCCGTGTTTGTGGATGGTGTGGGGGAAGGCGATGGCGAGGGCATAGTCAACGTTAAGGGTGCCAGCAACTTTTTATTTATAAAGTTTTGTTGCTGTTGTTGCTGCTGCTGAAACTGATGAAATTGTTGCTGTTGTTGTACAGCCATCTGTTGTTGGGCATTAGCGTAGCGTGGATACTGCAAATGACTGGCATTGAAATTCATCAACATGGCTACTGGTCCCGGACTATTGTCCAGGGGTTTGGGACTGTGCGTATTTGTTGCTGACAAGGGCGTAGGTGGCAGGGATTGTGGTGCTGGACTACAGCCCCTAGAAGTGCTACCACCGACAGAGCCATCTGTACTCACATAAGTCAAGTTGTAATAGTTTTGATGTTGCAACAAGTTGGGTGAATTCATCATAGAATGTTGATGATGATGATGGCCATGGTGATTGTGATGATGATGACCATGATGGTTGTGGTGATGTCCACGATGATTGCCACGTTGATTGCCAACACCCAATGTTTTGGAGGGCAAAGTCTCAATGGCTAAATTTAAATTTGACGAACTATTGCTGGTTTCCTGAGCTGTTGATGTCGCTACCTGACGACTGGAAGTATTTGAAGAATTCGATGAAATCGATTTGGAAGACGAAGACGAACAAGTTGATGTAGTGCTTGAAGCATATGAAGATTTTTTATTCGTTTGTGTGGTATTTAGTGAATTCGTGTAGTTGCTCATGTTATTCTGTAAAGGATTCTGTCGTGATTGCTGTTGAGGTATAGAATTATTTTTAACCACTCCACTGCCACCTTCAGTGGTGGCTGCATT
This sequence comes from Lucilia cuprina, assembly GCF_022045245.1. Classification (NCBI taxonomy): domain Eukaryota; kingdom Metazoa; phylum Arthropoda; class Insecta; order Diptera; family Calliphoridae; genus Lucilia; species Lucilia cuprina. The sequence goes on along the minus strand of NC_060951.1, from coordinate 60,478,548 downwards.
ATGATAATTTGTATAAGCATATCCAGCATTTCTCTGACCACCACCATTTGTTACGAATCTGGCTAATTCACCTACATATCCTCCACCACCTCCATAACTTGTATGTTGTAAACTTGACGTTTGCTGTTGATATGGTGTAGGATAATAGTTATGATAACGAGCATGTGTTGGCGGCTGTTGTGTATAATGCTGTTGATCAGTATAATTACTAACATTTCTTGAATTTGAGGAAGTGCCTCCACCTCCACTATTACTACCAGTACTAGTACTACTACTATTATTTGACAGTAGATTGTCTCCTCCTAGTAAATCTTTTTGTAAAAACGAAGCAATCGTCAATTGGGAGGGCTGATGATGATGATAATGTTGTTGCTGTTGTTGGTTGCTACTACCACCACTGTTATTATTTGTGCCGCCGTACATATAACGTGGTTGTCGTTGATTTGTTGTTGTCATACCCGCATAGGGATAACTACTATGGACGGGAGAATTAGTGGATGACTGATTGCCATAGGCATTTGTTGATCCTTGAATATAATTTAAAAAATTTAAGTTTTTTTTTAATAAGCAGATCATAAAAACTCTTTAAACACTTTCAAAAAAAGTCAGACTTTTAGTGAAAAATTTAATTTTTTGTGAAAATTTTTGTGGAAATTCGAAGTTTTTTCGAGAATGGGTAAAATTAATGTTTTGAAATACTTACCTTGTACACCTGCTGATGAACGTAAGGCCACACCTGTCATCTTCACACCAACAGAATGTAAAAAATCTAAAGTATAGGAATTTGGTGATGATGGCACTGAAGTTGTTGCTGATGTTGACGACGAGGAAGTCGTTGTTGTACCTAAACTATTTCCACTTTCCACTGCAGTTATTTTATTTGTATCGCTATTACTACTATTGCCACTACTATTCGTAGTAAGTGACTTTAACATTTGCTTAGATTCATTAAATTTTTCCAAATTATCCTGCGGCTGTTGTTTTGGAGATGCTGTTGAAGTTTTGGATGTGTTTAATGAGGTATTATTTTTATTTGAAACTGTAGATTTAGTAGTTGATGATGAGCCATTTGTTCCAGTTAGGGAAGTGGTCATTGCTAGTTTTTCTGCAGTTTGTACCTGATGTTTTGAAATTTGTTTTTGTTGATTGATATTATTGTTGTTGCTGTTAGCAGCTACAGTTGATGAATATTTTTGTATATTAGAGTTACTATTGTTGCTGCTTATTTTACCCGAAGATTGTCTACTACTGATGGTATTGGTTAATAGACTTTTATCGGATACATGAGTCTAAAATGAAAAAAAAATTCAAGTTTTGAAAATATAATTAATATTTATAATGTTATTCCCAATTTGCTAAGCTTAAGCTTTTTTATGAAATTCAACTAATACAACAGTTAATTTTATAAAAAATATTATCAAACATCGTACCTTTTCTTTCGATAACTTGGGCGATTGTGTAGTGCTACTCCCCGTTGAATAGCCGGATGATGATAAACTACCACAATTTATACCGGTGGTAACACCAGTGCCACCACCTCCACTACTAGTATTTGAATTTTTCCAAAATGTTTTCTTTTTAGAAGCTGAAGATGTCAACGACGCTGATGACGTTTGTGTACTGGTAGCAGAAGAAGGTGTTGTTGTAGACGATGAAGTTGATGTAGATCTGGAGAGACTTTGATTTGAATTGCATTTACTTGCTACGGCAGCTGCAACAGCGCTGGCAACAAATTCCTGCAAGTTTGTGGAAGTATTCGATGTTGTTTTGAAATTTGTTGAAGTTGTTGGCTGTTGCTGGGGCAATTTAGTGAAATTCGTCCAACAACTAATACAAGCTGACGTTGAAGTTGTTGCTGTTTGTGAAGCTGATTTTGAAGTTGAACTTAAAGTGTTCTTTAAATGGTTATCGTAGCATATGGTGTGCAACTGCTGGGATTGGCGATGATAATCACCTGTTGCTGCGGGCAGTGATGAGGCTGTTGAAGAAGATGATGTAGATGAACAAGTTGATAAAGATAATTTATCACAATTGGATTGTTGTAATAAGCAAGTGCAGGTTTCCAAAGGATTTGTAGAGTAATTTATTAAATTATTGCTAGTGTTGTGGGTGAGATTACGTTGTGGCTGCTGTGTTTGCTGTTGCTGTTGTTGTTGTAGGTGTAAATCAATATTTGAAAAGTTTTGATTTTTAACTAAATTACTATTATTGTTGGTAATTGTGGTGGTGGTTGCTGTATTGGAGTTTATAGTTTGTTGCATGGCCGTTATATACTGTTGTTGTTGATAGTGTTGCTGCTGCTGTTGGTGATGTTGTTGTTGATAATACTTTTTACGATTTAAAGAAGAGGTGCTATTGTTGTTATTACTGTTGTTATTATAATGTTTTTTCAATTTATTACCACCACCACTTCCACCTCCTCCACTACTATTGTTGCTGTTATGATGGTATTTCTGTGTTTGCTGTTGCTGCTGTGTTATATGTTGTTGCATTTTATTATTGTTACCATGTACGAATTTCGTTTTACTATTATGTTTTTGCTCTCTTTTATTAGTTTTATGTTGTGAACCTGCGCTACCTCCACTATTATTACCACCCATACTGCCACTACCACTCATATTTCCCTCATTTGTATTATTATTTAATTCTTTAAGTGTGGCCTGTGCTCCTCCGCCACCTTGAGCATTGGGTGAGCTATTGTTTGTGTTTAGTGTTAAAATTTTCATATTGCTAGCAAACATAATATATATTTTTTTATTTTTTTTATAGGTTGCGATTTTTTCCTAATTTAAAAATCTTTTTCCCATAAAGTTTGATTGAAAATTATTTTTTTTTATTTTTTTGTTTTTTTTTTTCTTATAGTAAAATGTTTGTAATAATTTAATTTTATTTTTTAGCCGTACTTCTAGGTGTGTTTATAAAATTGCCCGAGTCTCAGCTATTTAGTTTGTAAATAAATTATATATTTTTTTGGTTTTAAAATGTTGAATTTCTTTCTTATCTTTACTAAAATACCAATCTAATTGGTTGCATTATTGTAAAGTATTCATTATAATTTTGAGAGCTTTGGTTTCATGTAGCTTTTTGCCAAGTAGAAATATATTTCTTTCATTTTATTTTACCTTTTAAAGGAGATTCTGTTTGAGGTCTAATAATTCTTAAATCCTTTTATTTTATTTTTTATTTCATTTAAAATTTTAATGCCATTTTGTATCGTTTCAATTCATTTCATATGACCATATATTTCTTACGAACGACAACTGTAATGAAGAAATAGAAAAGATAAATATATAAAGAGTTACAAACTGTAGGGAATAAATGTTGATTATTTATTTAAAAATTAGTAAAAAGTTGGCCGATTTCTGTATTGAATAGTATGGCACCATAGTTGTTAAAAATGCAATTTCATTATAATTATGAGCCCCAAAGCCTTATTCCTGGATACTGTTCTATGACGGATAACATAGTTCACCCTGAACTGATTGGTGGGTGTATGAAATATATTTCTAGGCGTTAAAAACCATCCAGCAGTTGGACGAGACAATCCCGAACTGACCACTTATCCTACCACTTGTGGTGGCCCCTAGCCACCTGACTAACCAGGTAACCTACCATTTTAACATGGGCTTGTCCTACAAAGAAGTCAATCGTCACTCTACACCTTACAAAGAGGCAGTAAAGAGACGATTGCCTCCGCTCCCGCTTACAAAGAGGACACTAAAGTGACGACTGTCTTCATTCTCGATTACAAAGAGTTTATTTGTGACGAAAGATCAAAAACATACGAATTTGAGTCAGCCAGGTGGTAAGATATTAAAGGAACTAAAATTTAAAAATTTCAAGTGCCTACTCTCTAGAATACTATGGGACAATAATGTGACGATTGACCTGAAAGATATAAATTTGAGTCAACGAGATGGTGGCATATTAGTAGAAAGTAATAATAATTTCTACAAATGATGGGTAAAATAACTACTTTCGGAAGTACAAAAAAAAACAACTTTTAAGAGTATAATCTCTAGGTTACTTGAGGACAGTAAAGAAACGGCTGTCACCGCTCCCGCTTACAAAGGGGACACTAAAGTGACGACTGTCTTCATTCTCGATTACAAAGGGTACATTCGTGACGAATGACCCAAAACATACGAATTACGATCATCCAGGTGGTTAACTATTAGTGGAAATTACTGTCTTTTTCGTATGCATTGACTCTTTGTCGAAGCATTAACGCACAATACATTCCCCACTATAGTGGTATGAGAAGTTACACAAATATTGAGAAAATCTTATTGTTTATTGAGTTTTGATCTCTAATTCTTATTAGAAATAATGACTTCTAATCAGATTTTAAGTTTTTAAACTCCGCAATATAGATTCGTTAAATATATAGGAAATATTGTTTAAACAATCATTGAATTGGGAAAAAAATCAATGTATTTTTTTCTTAAAAAAAATAATTTTCATTGTCATAAAAAAATATGTATTAAAAAAATCTAAAAATGAATTTAAAACAACGGTACTTTCCCCATATAGAATACTTTTTCAAAAAATGCAAAATAAAAAACAAACAAAAATAATAAATATGATACTTGATAAACAACAGACAAGGGAGAGGGAAAGACTGCAGCCTTCTAATTGTTGTTATTGTAAAATCAACTTGCAAAAGCCAAAGACAAATAACGGCACTATTTCTTATGAGAAAAAGAGGAGAAAAAACAACAACAATTAAACTGCATCACAACATTTAGCGCCATATTACATTTTTTTGGTTGTCTATTAATTTTTTTAGCATGTATATAAATATATGTACTAAAAGTATGTAGATATGTATGATTGTTTATATGTATGTAGAAATTTTAATACAAACCTCGTGGTTTACTTAATTTTTTTTTCTGATAACTTTTACACCAACATAAAAAATCTCCAGATTTATTTGATATTTTTCTTAATGGCAATTTCTCTCTATCGTCTTCTAGTGTTTTTACAAGGATTTATTAGAATTAAAATAAATAACGCGCCTTTTTTCTAGATGGCTTCTCTTTTTTTCCCGCGACACCAAATATTAAAAACGAAATTTAAAGGAAAAAATTAGAAACTTCAGTTTTTTTCTTTTTTCTTGCCGTTTCAACTTGTCTCTGTATTTTTTTTGATTAATTTCTTTTTAATAGAAAACCTTCATTTTTTCAAATAAATTTTATAAAATGTTGATTGCTTTTATTTGCTCTCTATTTTTTATCAAATCGCGTTTATTTACTGGGATGGCAAATAAATTTATGTAGCAAATTAATAATAAGAAAAATTGAATAAAAATTATTTACGTCCTGCCCAGAGCACTGTGCCGACAAATATTAACGACGTAAGCGGCAGACACTAAAACAGTTGGCTGCGGCTTAAACTTTATTGTAAGACGGCTAATTCATTTTACGAAGTTGAATTTTAAAGAATTAACCATTCTTCAAACTCAATCGATTTGATTTAATTCCTAAAACTAATTCTTAGAGTTTTAGACGAAGTTGAATTAATTCTCTAAGAAATTAATTCCTATAGAATGTTAATTTCATTCTGAATGAATTTAGTTTGTAAGCTTAATTTACTTAATTTTCATCCTAATGTATATATGTACGTCAATTTTGAAGAAATACACTTAGGTCGCTATCGGACCTGTTGTGCGCTTGTTAATCAGGTGGAAATCGAACCCTACGGCTTAACAGAGTATAACACTAACTACTAACTCAACGGAGGCCACCTATTCCAAGTATTCAGTTAATGAGTGAGATTTTGAAAGTCGTGATTGTATACTAGAGTAGGAAATTTTTAATAGACACTCGTTTTAAAGAAAACCATACACCTTCGTGAGAATTTTTAAATTTTCAGGTCCAAGGAAATTTTAGGATATTCATATATATAAATATGTTGAGAATCGGTAAAATTGATAAAATTTCATAGGAGCACTTTGTGGAAGTGTAAAAACGGCTTGTGTGTAGACATTCTAAAGTGAATGTTGATAAAATGACAGTTCTTCTTCTTGCTGCAGACACAGCTGTTATTTCATAACCTTTTTTTAACGAAACGATATTTTACGTGCGGTATTTTTTCTTTTTCTATGCAGAAAATTTAAATAAAATTATTAATTAAAACATCAAAACAACTCCTTAAAATGCTGTTAATGCGTCGTGCCGAATCTTTAACAGCACGATGTGCTTCAGTGTGTCGTAACTACATTGCCACACCAAAAAATTCCCAGGCAGCTGGTGCTGCTCCCCAAATGGCAGTAACAGAAAATGATGAATATTTCGAAGTAGCACAATATCCCGAAATCAAGGATCCCTCGTTTAGTGCTCGCAAAGAACGTGAAGCTTTATCATTTCAAGAGCAAGTGCAAAAAGCTGCAACAGTGGAAGAGAAAATGATAAAAATCAATATGCCTCGCTACTATGGCTATAAAGTAGTGCAGTTGCACGATGAACGTTTGCCCTATAATTGTTTGCCAGCCATACAACACTACACAAGGACATTATACGAAAACATGCCCAGCGAGTTGAAGACAGATGAGAAATTAAACTCATACGTAGAAACTCTTAAGGGAGATGTTCAGGAGGCTTTGGAAGTGGCTCATGATTATTTTAAGTAAATATTATTAATAAAAAGATGTATGATCAGATTTATTATATTTCTTTTTTATTTTCAGTCAAAAATACCCTGATGCTTCTGACTTGGAACCCAAGGAACGGGAGCGTATCTTGACTCAAGTCATTGTGGAGCAAATCAATCGTGCTTTAATTAACGGTCTATCGGCCGATTACCAACACTTGCAGGAAGCTGAAATCGATTATAATCCCAGACATGAAGCTTTTTGGTCTGTGGGTGGCATACAGGCCCCCAAAAATGTTGTTAAGTCCAAAGAAGGTCATGAGTGGCAAAAGCATTTAGCCAAAGAACCCGTCGATCGTTTAATGCAGTATAAAAGTGAACCTATGCTGGCCCTCAGGCATCGTTTGCAGTTGTCCAGCTGGAAGACAGAAGAAGAAAGTAATAACATTGAACTGGCTAATAAAGTACCACGCTTAGAATTTGATCCCAGAAGTTTAGGCTTTACCACTGGCTACCAACATGGCACCAATATTGCCGGTAAATGAATATATAAAACTTAAAAAACTTAAAAATTAACAAACTACTCTTCATATAGGTCACTGGCCCAGCAATATGGCTGGTTTTGGTTTACTTTCCTATCAATCGCGTGCCGGTTTTCATATACGACCACAGAGTTCTGCTACTGATGACCATAATGAAGCTCTACATGCTCATGCCATACAATCTAGTTTTGCTTGGCTGCTGGCTCTAGCCAATTATAAAGGGTTTAATACATTCTCCGAACTTACTTACCCCCTTAACACTCAAACTATTATAACTGATGGCAAAACTTGGTCATTCTACGAATACCAATTGAATACTTTGCTAATGAACGGTCGTCAAATCAATGAAAATCCTCGTGTCAATTATTGTCGTGGTACACCAGAATTGGCGCTCTATCAGGAAATTGATGAAAATGGCAAAATTGTCGGCTTTAATGATGAAGTTTTAAAATATTTAATCACTTACTATACAAATGCACCCAATGTACAACGTTCGGCGGAGGAATTGCAACCATTTTTGGATTCAAAATATAAACGCATTGTCGACTATGAAGATGACGAAAAACGTGAATTTTTAGAAAAAACCTTCAAACATTTGGTCTCTAATCGTCCTCGCCATTTGGCCTTACCGGAAATATACTTGTGGGAGAAATTGTATAAAATTGATAATAATACACGTCCTTTGGAAGCTAAACGTCGTTACTTTGAACTATTCTATAATCCCTGGAAACGTACATTAGATCAACATCAAAAGGAGTATATATCACGCAAGGTGCGACCCGAAGGACCTAAGAGTAAAAAGAAGTGGAAGAATACCTATTATCCACAGGAATAGTTTTAATACATATTAATAAATAATTTGTTGGAATATTTTCTTAGAAAATAATAAAGAAAGAAAACTATTAAGAAAAATTAAAACAAACATGTGATTTTCGTTAATATATACTGTGGAAAAGAAACTTCCAAATGAAAACATTTTTGGAAAACAATTTTTTTCTATAGAAAAAATGCAAATAGTATCTTGCAAGGTACATTTAATAGAGAACACTTCTTTTTAAGAAAACTGTAATCGCTAGACATTTTTCTATAGAGAACTATCTTTACAGGACACTTTTCTATAGAAAACTGTATTCGAATTAAACTTTTATATAGAATGACAGTTTTCTATATAAAATGGTTTGACAAGACACTTTTCTAATGTGCTTTGTTTTTGCAAGACATTTTCTATAGAAAACTGTCATACCAATACTCTTCTATAGAAAGTTAACCTCCCAAAGCAATTTTCGCAAGATATTTTTTTTGAGAACACTATAGAAAACTTTTCACAAAACACTATTCTATAGAATGGCAGTTTTCTATATAGAAATATATTCGCAAGTGTCTTGGCAGGACACTGTTTTACAGAAAACTTTCTTGGCAGGACACTTTTCTGCAGAAAACTGTATTGGCTAACATTATTCCATGCAATGACAGTTTTCTATAATAAATGACTTTGAGCCCCGTTAACTCCACTTCTGGTTATCGTTTAACAGAAAGTTATTCTGCCGATTAAAATATTTTTTGTATGAAAACTGTCAATTTAACCTTAAGATAAAGAATAACTAGACATTGTGTAATTGGGGGTAAAATACACTTTTATTGAATGGCAGTTTTCTATAAAGAAGTAATTCAATAAAAATGTAAAAATGTTTTCGGCACTTCCCTCCTAAATTCATTTCTTTGACAAAATTGCACTTAAAATTTCACTTAAATGACCTATTTTGAAATAATGCTTTCTGTTCTATTTAAAACAAATAAATATTATTTTCCTTTTTTATTTTCTTTCAAAACAACAAAAAGCACTTGAAATGGATATTTCCGTTACTCCCTCTATTCATAAATTCCTTACATTACTTTCATTAGCAACGCTGTCATTGTTATTATATTTTTAGTACAGACAAAAGCAACTGTTAAATTTTACTTTAGTCTTTTTCGGCCGGTTTAATTGAGACGTTAGTTATTCGTTTATTAATAAGTTTAATTGAAAAATTGTCATAAAATTCTAACAAAATAATAAAAAAAAGTACATAAAAAGAATATTTAATTATTGAAGAAAGATTATTTCATGAAATTAAGTTATAAAATGAAATATATTTTGAGTAAATTACAAAATAAAATTGTCAAAATTTCTTTAATAGAAAAGTGTGTGTTGGTCGGTCGGTCGGTACATTTGCGAATTTGTTTTATTGTAAATTTGTGTTAATAACTTAACAACGTTATAAAAAAGTTACATAAAACTAAACAATAATTGCTGAAGAATAATTATTTCATGAAATTAAGTTATAAAGTTTAATATTTATTGAATTAATTAGATAATAAAATTTGGCAAAATTCTTTGTGATAAGTGTGTGTGTATGTATGCATGTGCAACAAGTGCTGCTAGTGAAAAAGTAAATGTTGTTGTTGTTATAATTTAAAGCGCCATTTAATTCATGGTTTTTGTTAGTGTTGAAGAAGAAGAAGCAAAAAAGTGAAAAAGAAGAAGTTTATGTTGTTTTAAAGCAGCAGTACTGTCAAATAAGAAAATATTTTGCGATTTAAAAGGATTTAGAGAAATCGAGATGGATTAAAGGTACGTTTTTTATAAAATAAATATCTGTCGAAAAGTCAATTTCAAACAGTTATAATAATTGGTTTTGATACTTTTTCGTTCTTTAAATGGTACATTTTACAAATGTATTCGACTAAATTGTATTAATTTTTTAAATATTTATAAAATCTTCGAAACCTTACGTCCCTAAAGATTTAATTCTGAATGTTAATTTTATAATTGAATTATGATAAATTTGTATATCGAAATTGATCAATTAATTTTTAACAAATTAAACTTAAAAATAAAAATCTTCTACCATTGCTATCCAGTATCTAAATTCCTTTGAATATCGGATAGAAATGTTTTTTGTTCAAATACACATTGTCATTCTTATGACATTCCGTCCGTCTATATGTCTGTGTAACATGCTGAAAATTATGCCCGATCTTGCCCAGAAGTTCAGAGTTATGAATAAAAATTTTATACAATCTAAAAAAAAAACAAGTCGTTAGGCGAGGCCGACCATATAATACACTACACCTGTTACAAAAAGTAAAATGTGATTAAGTTTTTATAATATAACATTTAAATTGGCTTGTTCCTTGCCTCAGATATACTTTAGTCATTTATTATTGAATAAAACTGTGGATATTTAAGTCAAATTTGGAAATTTATAGGGTCTGGAGTCAAATGAGGCTTCGTCAACAATATCACCAAAATTGACACCCGTAGTTCGATTGCAAGGTTTACAAGCCCTATAATAGACCGATCTTGAAAATTACCAATAGGATTGATCCCTGAGATAATAGACGATCATGTACTAAATTTCATTGAATTATCTTCAAAATTGCGACCTGTAGTTTGATTACAAGATTTATATGGACGGACGGACGGACATAGCTAAATCGACTCAGAATATGATTCTGAGCCGATTGGTATACTTTAAGTTGGGTATATCACCAATAATATTGTGCGTTACAAACCTCATCACAAACCCAATATACCCTGCACACTCAAGCGGTGTAGAGTATAAATAGTTCTTTTTCATATAATTCTTGTTCATATTAAAGAAAAATATTGCAGATAAATCAATGAATTATGTCATATACGAGAGTATGTACATATAGTATATGGTTCTTGATGCAAGGATCAAATTCGTTAAAAATTTTAAAAAGTCGGTCCGTAATATTCATATCGGCCTTAAAAATAGAGATTAAGTTTTTTTCGCAAGAAATCTAAAATTATAGTTCGAGTGGTTATGACACTTCAGAGTAGATTTAACTATGTCCATCCATCCGTACATTAATAAACATTTCAATAATAACTATTTATAAGCTGAAAATCTCGAAAAAAGTAACATATTGTTAAATTGATAAAAAAGTCTTCTATGAGATTTTTATTTATTGGAATTTACATGTTTTTCTAAAAAAACGCAATTGTTTAATGTTTAATATACTTTTCTAAACGTCTATGTAACAATCCATTTTTATTTTTGAATTAGAGACAATCTGGCAATACCTTCTTATAAAATGAATAACACTCTACACTGGCAACTCCACGCGGGTAGTAGTGTAAAAACGACCAACAGGAAATGCTTAACATAGACTTACCATACATGATTTTTTCCAAAGTATAAACAAATCAAAGGAAACTTCTTCCATACTTACCTTTTTTAGCGTTAAAAAATATTCTTCAAAATAAAGAAAAAAAACATTTAAAATTTTTCTAACGTAAATTCAGTTTCTTTTTTTATTTTTCGTTAAATTTCATTTCAGTTTATACGTTTTTTGTTGTTGTTTGTTTTAGTATAATTAAATTTATTACAATTTTGCTTCTTTTGGTTTATTAAACATTAACAATGTGTTAGTACTTTATTTTACTTTATTTAATTTTATTTATTTATTAATTTGTTTTATTAAATATGTTTTATTTTTTTCTTTTAACTTTCAACTAATCAATACAATTGATTTTTAATTAATTATATTTATTTTGTTCTCATTAATTTATTATAATTTTCTTTTCTGAATTATTAACCTGGTATTTAACTTTAGTTTTTTTATGTTTAATAAAGAAAATAATTAAAAAAAAATAAAGAAAAAAATTGTAATATTAAAAATTATGTATGTGTTATTTTAAATATTTTCTTGACTTTATCATTAATTTCAGCATAAACCTTAAATTCATTTATTTTAATATATAATTTTTGTTGGAATTTTACAAAAGTTTTTTTTTTTTTTGAAAAATTTTTACCATTTTTATACTATCTTACAACCATTTAAAAAAATTATCTTTGAATAACATAAAATCATATACATATATTTAAGCTTAAACATTATTTATTGCCTTAATTTTTTGGGGGAATAGTTTAATGTTTGGTTTTTATTTTATATTTATTTTTTCAATTATTATTTAATATAAAAAAGTATAAATAATAAAATAAAGCCAAAATAATTTAGTAGGATTTCCAATATTGGATACCGTTTAAAGAATTTAAAAATTAGTTGATTGTTAAACAATTAACAACTCTGTAGTGATTTAAATATCAGAAAAATATTAATCACTTGGTTTTTCTTAAAAATTGTTCTTATCCTTTCCTAGTACAGAGTGGAGTCCTCTTGTGATAGACGTATATTGTCAACTCTTTCGTCTGTTTAAACGATAAAATGAAATCTTTAAAAAGTCCATGAATTCTATAAAACAGTCCATGAAAAAAGTAAAACTTGGAGAATCCTCTTTAGTTTTGCCGAAATTAGGTCCAAATATCTTAGGAGTGATATTATTTCGGAAATAATATCCCCCACGAACACTAATCGAAAAATTCTAAAAAATGTAGTCCATACTGAGTTTTCCCCATCATACGATTATACTTACATTCAATGAATAATAAATAAGGTTTTTGTTTTTGTAATTTTCGATGGAAAGGAATGCATAATAGGACCGATAGTGACCTAGAAGAATTGCTTTGGTTTTAATGTATCAACCTAACCTAAGTTGACTAGATATTTTCACATATGCTTGTCTTAGGAGAAAGTCAATAGTTACTCCAGTCAAATATCTATTCCAAAAGAAGCTACTAAATGACAATGAAGCTTTTTCTTTTGCTGATTTTTCAGAATTCTATAAGTATCAGTTCATAATTCGATTCAAGTCTATTTTAACTGATTTTTTTGCCAAATTTTTCAATAAAATTTAAGGTATACATATATTGAGTAACTTCTCCATATTAGAAACTTATCTAATTAATATGTGTTCAGCACAGAGACATAATAATTATTTTCTGTCTCTGGTTCAGCAGGGATACTAGTCGATAATCTAATGGAGATATATACATACATTCCTGTATTTCTATGGTTCTGAAGCAGAACCAGGGCTTGTACTATTACCTTCACTTCGTTCCATAACTTTCAAGTTGTATTTGCTTAAGTCTCGATTTGCCTCCTTCAGGTGTTTGTTGGTCTGACTGTTCTGCTATTGGAAGTTCCATTTTATTGCCATCTTGTCTATGTTGTCATTGTTGCATCTGAGAAAATTGCCAATTCAATTTCGTTTGCGATTGACCATCAAAATTTGTATTGGAGCTTAAACTGTTTTTTTTACCAAAGGATTATGTTTGACGTAACATTAGGTCAAAATATCCTAAGCAATTAATAGACCATTGACAATAGATTTGTCTAAGAATAAGTTAATAGACAGGCTTATAGACAGCTAGACATTAAACCAATCAATAGACTACATAATTGACTAGTTCATAGATTACTATTATGTAGTCTAGAATGATGTCATGCTTAGACATGTTAATATAATAGTCTTCAGTCTAGATGATAGACTACATAGACTATTTAATAGTCTAGCTAATAAACTAATCCATAAATAGGTCCATAGTTCACAGACTAGAAGAAAGACTATTTAATAGTCCAGCTAATATACTAGTCCATATACTGGGAAAACCCGGTAGAATACTGGGAAAAACTGGTAGAGAAAATACCGGTAGAAATGTAACAAAATACCGGATACAATCCGTTGTCAAAAGTAAGCTTACCACGTTTGTTAATATTTAACATGCAGATATGATTTTAACTACCACCGTTGTAATTTTGACAACGCATCGTTTTCATTGCAACACTACATTGTTGACATTTCGATTACGCTTTGTGTCATTATGGAAATGTACCGTAATGACTTCGACAATGCATTGCTGTCATTTCAAGAACGCAACGTTCTGTTTGACAACATAGTGTTTTCACTATGGTAACACATTTTTATTTTTGATTGATTTAGTAACTGTCGTGTATTTTTTTATATTTTTTATACCCTACACCACTTTAGTGGTTTGTGATGATGTTTGTAACATACAAAAATATTCGTCCTATACCCACATTAAAGTATACTAATTGGCTTAGAATCGTTTTCATAGTTGATAAAGCTATGACCGTCCGTCCGCCAAGTTAAAGTCAGCAAAACATAGTTTTATAGAACCGATTTTTATAGTGATCGGTTCTCAACTGACCCTAGCCCCCATTCAAACTCCTTTCAGAAAATGACTTGAAGGTCAAAATTCACTTATAAACACTAATAACACTTTTAAATTTTACATAAATAACTTTAAATTAGACGTGAATTCCTGTATCAACATTTATAAAGATAGGTCCATATTTTCTTCTACTCCCCTCTTGTAAAAATTCTCTTTATTTGCCAAAAAAAAGTAAAAATATTCCAGAAAAAGGTAAAATACAAATCATCCCCGTTATTTTTTTTTTAAATACTGGCTGGTGTAGGGTCATATGGTTGGCTATGCCCGTCTATACATTCATACTAGTTATTGTTGATTTGAAAACTATCCGTACATACTTTGACAACGGATGGTATTGAAAAATTATAAACACGTTGATGTTAATTTGGTACCAGGCGCGTATTATTTTTAAAAGATTTTTTTCGCACTGTATAGAGTCTTTGGCCAAAAGGCCGAAATTTACTTTAGTATGTACTTTTAAACCTAAAATGTACTTTGTTGTTGGTATTAAGAATTTTGGCTAAAATCTGTCCATCACAACTGATTTATTTAACGTGAGTAGTAAAGGCGCTCAGACTTCATAACATAATATTATAATATTCGGCCACATTGTAATTCCTGTTAAGGAATATTTGGAAAGAAGTGTAAATTTTGGCCTCATTGACCTTATAGTCTAGATCCTACTACTATTTGTTTTGAAAAATTTTTCAAATTTTTAAAATCTCACAGTTTTAAAATTATACACCTAATATACTCAAGTTAAAATAATTTATCGGAGAATATTTTGGCTTTTTGAAAATAAACAATTTAATAACCTAAAATAAAAATTACTAGATTTTTTTAGTAAATTTAATTTTATTTTATATCAATTATTGCTTTTTTTTTATTAAATATGTATTTTTTCAATTAATTTTCTTTTTTATTAATTCGTATTTAAATATATATTTACTTTATAATTTTATCTACAATTAATTTTTTATTATTTTTTTTTTCGTTATGAAAATAATTTGGTTTTTCAATTTAAGTTTTTATTACTACTATGTATTGGTTGTTAATTATTTTTTGTTATACTTTTTCTTGTTTGAATTTTATTGTGTTTTCAAATGGAAATATAATTTTTAAAATTTCACATTATCGCTGTCACTAGATGTTTAGGTTGTACTTTTTTAAAAAAAAACTAAACTAAAAACTACATAAAAAATTTTGTGTTTTTTATTTTAGCTTGTTTAATTAATTACTAAAATTAACTATATTTACTATATAATTATGTTATTTATTTATTTTGGTTTTTTTTTATAATAACTTAAAACTAAAATTTTCAATTGATTATGCACCGATTTTTGTTTGTTTTTTTTACGTGTATGTGGTTTTGGGTTGTAGGTGTTTAATTTGGGCTTACTTAACTTATGTTTTAATACTTAAAGTTAAAGTTAAACTTATTTAAGTTAAAACTTATTTTTTAAAAGATTTAAATGGGGGGACCTCCTTTTTTAAAGTTTTTTTTTTTATTTAAATTAATTTTAATTTATTTTTTTATATAATTTTTATTGCTGTTTTTACTTTTTTTCTTGTTAATGGAAATTTAATTAATTTTGTTGTTAGTTTGTTTTTGTTTTGTTTTTTTTTTTTGTTGTAGGGAGGGTTTAACTTATGAATTAATTTAGATCCTCTGCTTTACACAATTCACCACATCTCTAGCAGTTTTAGAGACTTGGGCTTGTTTAAATATTGTGGTTTTGTTTTTGTTTTTTTTTAAATTTATTTTTAGAACTATTAATTTTCTTTTATTTGCCTATAGCTTGTATTTATCATTATTATTATAATTGCTTTAAATGTCTATTTGTTTTATAAAGTTAGTTAAATATTTGTAAAATATAAGCAAGCGAGTATTTAGTTAAAGTGTGTATTGTTTTATTAATTTTTGTTTAAATTATTTATTTAAATATTATTTAGTAATTTTATATGGCCAAATTTTGTTAGTTTTAGTTTTCTTTTTTTTATTTTTTACTTAAATTATTTAATAAATTGTAAGTAAATTTGTCAAGTGTTTTTTTGTAGTTGTTGTTAGTATTTTTATTTATTTAGCTTTTCTTTAGTTAATTTTTTTTTTTAAATAAGAAACCGAAATAGTTTGAGGTTTTTTTAATTTCTTTGTTACTTAGTGTAATTATTTTTCATTTATTCGGTTTAATTTAAATTCGCCATTTTTTTCTCGGTTTTATTAAAATTTCGTAATCATAACTAATTTGTTTATATTTTTCTTTGTATTTTAGGGAAAATAATTCTATATAATTTTCTAAATAAAATCTATCATTTTCTTTAAAAACAAAACTCAAAAATTGACTAATTTTCTTTTAAACTATTGTCAAAATGATATTTTTATGTATGTTTTGTTGTTTTATTTAAAAGATTTTTTTCTTAAATTTCCTTTTAACATTTTAATTTTCCAACTTTTATGGTATCAAACTTTTTTAATTTTTTTTTAAATTTTATTAAATTATCGATTGTCTAAAAATCGTTTTATGTTTTTATTTAATTAATTTTTGTTGTTGTTTTTTTTTGTATATTGCTTGATTTGCTATGAATTTTCAAAAAACTTTTGTATACCACTTGAAACCATATAGAGAGTGTGTGTTGTTTTTCTTTTGTAAAAAAAATAAGCCATATAATTAAATTAGAAAAAAATTACCCTTTTTGATTACGAATTATTCAGATCTTATAGTTGATTTCATGTTTTATTAGTTATTTCTTTAAAAAATTCTATTATTTTGGCAAGTATTTTTCGTTAAAATTTTGTGTTTTTTTTTTAATGATTACGACAAAAAATGTGTTTGGCAAATGACTGGCTGGTATTTAATTTAATAGAATGTAAGAGTACGTATGAGTAGTATTGGTGCGTATGAGTAATGCTATATTTTTTGTTATATTCAATTCATTCATAAGTGTTTTATATTTGTAGCACTCATAGTTGGAACATAATTTCAGTTACTGGCTTCTTCATTTGATATCCTACTGATGTACATATGTGTGCTCATAAGAATTATAGTTCTACACTTTCCTTTAATTAGACTGAATAACTTTAGAATTGCTTCTAAATCTATTTAATCAATGTCCCCTTATTTCTCCGTATGTTCCTACATGTAAACCTTGTAAACCTTCCTACATGTAAACCTTGTAACTCAGGGACAAAGCCTGTTTGTTAAAATGTGTTTTATTATTTCAGACAGTTGAAGCCCAATCTTAAACATTATAATTAATTTAGGACACTGTATGTTTAAAAATTCTGCACATTTGCACTCTGTTGAAAACATATGTCACTGGAAATAAGTTCTTATTCCGTTAGGAACTTATATTTATACTCTACACTATTTTAGTGTAGAGGGTCTATTGGGTTTGTCTTGATGTTTGTAAAACACAAAAATATTTGCCTATTCTCACCATAAATATTACCAATCGACTCAGAATGACTTTCTGAATCGATTTAGCTATATTCGTCCGTTCTTGTAAATCTTGCTATCAAACTACAGGTCGCAGTTTTCAAGATAATTTGATGAAATTTTGAACATAAGTTCAAAATTTCATTATTTCATATTTCATTATTTCACCTAGGCTCCATAGAGATGAATAACAAAAACTTCACTCTTACAAGCTATCATGCATTCAGGATTTTAAATTTTTAAGAATTCTGACCATTGTATTTTCACTCACTTGAGATAAATATGTCAATTTGTTAGAAACTTCTATTTTTAATTTCGTATTTATATAGAAATTTTATATAAAAAGTATCATTTAAGAAAGGAAAAAGCTTCATCTTCAAAATGAAACTTTTAGTCAGTTTATTTTCCCAAATTAATTACGCAGAGTGACACAATTTTAAAAAAGTTGAAACGGCATTGAGCCGAAGAAGAAAGATGACATGTTAGCCTTTATTTTAATGTTAATAGAATGAATTATCAAATGTATGACATTTTATAAACCCAGCTAAAAAAGAAGTTCCAATGAAGCGAAAAACAAGTAGAATTTAATCCGCGAAATTAATGAAATTGACCTGAAGAAGTGATGATTTTACCCCAAGTTTGACATAGGAGGGATGTTCTTGATTCCATATTCACTACACTTGAAATCATTTTCAAGAAGTAATTTTTATGTTTGATTCAAAACTTTGAATTGGATTCTTTTCGCTTCTTTGGAAATCGATAAATATCACTTACATAGAAGGTACAAAAATTCACTTAATGCTTAATGGTATTTTTTTGAAGCACTTCGATTTATAATAAATTATCTTGGGTTATAAACTCTCAAAAATTGGTTTTTAAACTTTACCCATTTCATTCAGAACCCTGCATTGTAAATTTAATGTTCCTAAGACCAATATTATGTTCTTTTATATTTCTAGAAATAATTACTTTAGAAATCTTCAACAATACCGGCTAAGGAAATTAAGGAGCTTAAAAACTTGTTAAAAAAGTTCCAGTTAATGAATGATGAGTACCTTCAAGCAGATTTCATGAAGGTACTTTATAAATTTAATATTTCTAAGACCAATATTATTATTAATCCCAAAAGGACTGGGAATAATCACTTTATAAATCTCCAAAACTACCAACTTAAAAAAGTGGAACTGATTAAAATAGAACAGCTTGGAAGTATTATTTGAATAGTCATTTGTTTAGAAGATAAATGGGCTATTTAGAAAGTTTTACCCTTTAAGCTTAATAAAAATGCGATTTTTTGGAAAAGTACCAGACTCTCATAAATTATTTTTTTATTCTCTTATAAAAATTATTTAAACCGATATCTACCAGTTAAACTATAATTGGGGGTAGAGTAAAATGGACTTAAAATTTTATTTATATCTTTGCTTTTTCTTAATCGGCCAAATATCACAAAAGTACCAATCTTGTTTTAAAAGACACATCAGGTGTGAAAGAGGAACAAAATATAGTTTTTATCTGTTGGCTTACTTATTTTTAATTTTGAAAAAATCGTTCTTTTGGTAAAATTGGTGTAATTGTACTTTTTTGCTAAAATTCGATTTTCAAAAGTACACTAGTACACCAATGACCCATTTTTTACAATTTTAAATTATGAAATTATTGTTAAAAAAATTATTTTTAATACAAAGTTTAAAGACTTCTTTCAAATTTTTACTTAACTTCGGAAGAGGATATTGTAAATAATCCTGGAAAAGATTATAAGCAGACAACATTTAACAAAAAAAGTACCTTGTAGTTTTACTTTTTTCCGATCGCTTTTCTGCTTTTTGGAGTAGTAGTAGTCTCTTTGGAGTAGTAGTAGTCTTTTGTCTAGTTTATAGACTGCTCTATCCTTAAGTCCATAAACAGAGAATAGTAGAATATTGACTTGTCTAATGACTAATCTATAGTTTTTGTTTCTGAATTAGTATTTGGACTAGTGTAGACTAGTCTCCCGTCTATTCTATAGAATAACTTTTTGTCTTGTCATTGGACTAGTACATTGACTAATGTACTACAAATATTGATTACTTTACTATGTGAAAAAGTCGGCTTGAATTGTTTGTGTTTAGATTAGGTTCAATATGACTCAAAAAAGTACACTTTTAAATGCGGTTTCGTACAATTTCAAAATTCCATTAACCAACCCTACTGTCGAAATATCATGATTCTAGGTTTTGCTGTGATGAATCCCTCTTTAACGCGACTCATTTTTATAGAAAAAATATTATTTCTGGTTTCAACATAGAAATTTTGAATACAATTTCGTGTTTCGTTATGTCTTATTAATATTCAAATCAATGTTCCAGTCTTGTGTCTAAAATACTAGATAATTGAAAAATGAGCTAAATATAAAGATTTTATATTACTACTCCGCCATAAATCAAATTAATGTTACTCATACGTCTTGTTGTACTCCCACTTTTCTAAACTTGTGCTTACTTTATTGCAGACATAGGAATGAAAAAAAGCATTAGCTGAAGGAGCTATGCTTCGATGAGGTTGGGGTGGTGTATAATCTCATGTGTTAGTGTGTGTGTGTGTGTTTGTGTTGTATGTCATTGGTTACGTGTAGACAGATGATAATAAGCTTAATGACCATATAAAACTTTTTGTTGTTATTCGTTTAATTTATTTTTTTTAGATTTTTCACTTTTGTTATGTATTTGTTGTTGTTGTTGATTTTTGTATAGTTAAGGAAGACCTTTTCTTTTTTTGTTTTAAGTTTTTTTTTATTCGTTTTACGTTTTTAATTATTTATTACATTTTAGATTAAGAGATAATAAGTTATAATACTATGCAACATACTCCCAGTATATTTGTATGTATAGTACATACTTACACCAACAACATATTAAGTTAGCAAAGTATAAACTCATACATACAATATTGTTCGTCTGTTAGTTTCAATTGTCCTGTGTGTTTGTGTTAGTTTTAAATATTTTGTATCTATAAGTTTTGTTAGAATGTAGGCATAACTAATGATGATGATGATGATTTCTAAATAGCATAATTACTATGAGATTAGTCAAAGAAGTTTAATTGTATTTTATGTTATTTTTGTAATTGTTTATCTTCTAGTTGTTGTTATTAAAGTTTTAGTTTTGTGTAGGTTTTTATATTAATGTTGTTATTTAATTTATACATTGTCAAAGTATAGTTTAAAAGATTGCTAATGTTTTACTTAGATATGAGTGAGTTCAAAGAGAACAAGAGCTTAAGGAAAGCACAACTAAAAGGAAGTTATTATGTTATTGTTGCTGTTCTTGTTGTTTTAAGTTTTTATAGTTTTAAGTTATTTTTCGAAATACCTTATATACAAAAGACTCAGAATTATATAAATTAATGTGACCAATTTTAAGATTTTAGAATTTTCAGATATTAAGGGATATCAGGAACATGAACATGCGCTGCTATCATAAGCAGATCGTTGATTGATCGTTTCCAAGTTAATTATAATTATTTAATTAGATAAAATTATCCAAATAAAATTTATTTTGAAATTATTATGCAACTTCGTCTTGTTTAAAATATATTTCATTATCTAGAAAATAAAATACGTCTTAAATAAAATAAAATTTTTCTAAGACAAAGAAAGAAAAAATGGCCTGATTATCCCAGATTGAGCTGTTATCAATGGCCTTGACTAAGACTACCCTCACATCAACTTGAAATGTTTCAATAATAAAGTATTAATCGTGATGAACTAAGACGAAATTTATTAAGGACCAGCTATATATAGTCTGGAGATCAGTACGCATAAGATTAAAATCCAACAAAACCTTTCAATTGTAATTACTTATTAAACAACATATATTTTAATGACTGTGGATCACTCAGAAGTAGTCTAATAAGGTTTTACTAATATTGTGTTATATATTCTTGCTGTCTATGACTCGCATATGTTTTTTCATGCCATTTTTAATGGCTTTTTTTTCTAATTACTTGTCAGCGTTGTTGGTTAGTATTAATTTTCAATAACATCGTCGTGTTATAATAATGACTTAAAATTCTATTGTTTAAGTAAATTTTTTTCATTTTTCCCCCATTTGTATATGGTAATGAACGTTTTTACTGAGCAGGAGCTCCCTAAAAAGCACTTACGATCTTCAAGTAATGATCATCGTTGCTTCCAGCTAAGCGCTACTCAACGCTTTCGAATATCGGAATTCAAGAACTTGTGGAAGAGGATTAAAAGCCTATTGCTCGCATAATTATAAAAAAAAGGAACTGAGTTGGTTGCCGTATTTTTTACGACGAGGCTGAGATTATCTCTCAACATCCTATGAAAATGTATAGTGTTTTCAGGCTACAGTCTTTGCAATAATGGCAGTCTGTAGGACACTATATTATCTAAATATACGTAGCAACATTGTAATTTTTGTTGATAGACAGGTGACATTTTCTACATTAAGCTCTTTCACTATCGATCTTTCTAAAATGATCATCTCAGCTTCCAGCCCCTTGCAACTTAACGTCTAAAGCCTACTGCCTACAAAATGATTTTCGTTATAGGTTCTGGTATTTTTTGTTTACGTTGAGGCAAAGGTAATCTCTCAACACACCACTCCTAATAACTATAATGGTTTTTAAGTCTTTCCTATAATGATAGAATGCAGACTACTAATGGAATTTTTATCGATAGATAGGTGCCACTTCATTCATTGGGCTCTTATACTATCCATATTGGTCAGACGACGCAATACCCAGCAGTTTGGTCGGACTGTCCCAAAATATCTATTTAACTTACCACTTAGAGCGACTTTCTATCTTAACATGTGCAATCCCATAGATTGCAAAGTGACAGTCAAAAAAGTCTATGTTTGATTTTTTAAGTTTCCACTATTTCGCTTACAAAGGGAACATTAAAGTGCCGATTATATTCACTTTCAGAAAGAGTACACATTGGCGAAAGACGAATTAGAGCCAACCAGGTGTTTATACGTTAATGGAAATCTCTCTCTTCTTCGGATACATTGATTTTTTGTCAAACTGCTGGGTAATGATCTGTTAAGTCTAGGGCGTCTGTGAATAGGTGAAGTAATCTGAGAAGCGAATCAACTTAATATGAGATTCATTTAATGAAAAATGTACTAGAAAACTTTTAACCCGAAACAGACGGAACATATCAATGTTGTTGGCAGTAAGAAAGGTCATTAGGCGCTGGATAGGCATATAAGTAAGTTTAGATGAATTTTATCACTTTTGCGGCAATCAAGAGAAGAAGAAAGAAAAGAGGACATGAAATCTCCTCCTTCTTTCCAACTACTGCTACACCCCAGTATAAACTAGTATACATTGGACGAGTGGTGTGGTCTTGTCAAAAAGAAGTCCTTAGAAACTCTACTTAACTGTTTGCGTGGTGTAAACTATCACTATCACCGTTAAGAGTCCACTGATTTTATTTCTAAATTGGAATCATTTAACCTATGAGATCAATATAGTTAGAAACGTTTAAGCCTCACATAACACCTATAAACTAAACAACATTCAACATTGTTCTAAAGTAGAATTACAATCCGATGCAAAATGATACGAGGACGGCTTATTATAGAAAATACCGGCGGAGGCTAAATTGACGGCTCACTTTAACTTTTTCTTCAGAAATTGACCATAGTACATTAAAAAATCTCTGTATAATAATCTAATATATATGTAAAAATCTCCATATAAGTTTTTTCTGAAATAGCTTTGCGATTTAAGCCCGTTTAAGCTTTTAAGCCGAAAAAAGTCGACGGCGCTTTGCTTACCAAATATTACCGTCGTCCAGCCGCCAACAAATTGAGCCGTCTCGGCCTGAATCTCTAAAGTCGTACGGCTCCAAATAGAAATAAGCAATTATCTAATAGTTGGTCACATTAATTCATATTTTTCAATTATCATATTTGATTTTAATTATTTAATACCTGTTAAGTAAGTAGGTATATAATGTATGTAATTATGTACTATTTGTAGTATGTTGCTATATTTTGTATTTGTATATAAAAAGTAAACAAGCATGTCAATGTGACATAAATAACTATTATTTACTTCATTTAATGATTTGTTTGTCTTGCCTTTAATTTTAATTAATTTCTTTTTAATTTATATGTTCAGCTGAAAATGTTTAATTTTTCAACTCTGTTTGTAATTTTTAAGCCTAAACGTTAAGGGAGGAAATTATAAAATCTACTTTTGTTTTTTGGTTTAAACTGGAATTTTCATTTTGTTTTAATTTTTCTGTTTTAACCTAAATTATATATTTAATTACGAATTATGCAATGTTAACTTTTTACTGTATATTTTCATCATAATTTGGGGGACTTAATTATTAATTAATATAATTTAATTTAACTATTTACTTGAATAATTGTTTTTTTTTTGGTTTTATTTATAACTACATAACTAGTATTTATTAATTTTATTTATAATAATTTAATAATAATTTGGCATTTATGTTTTTTATATATTCAATATTGTATTTTTTTTTTAATATTTGTCTTTTAAAAAATAGTTAACTTTATACTGTTTAGTCTTTTCAGACAATAATTTTCATATAGATTTTTGTTGTTGTTGTATTTTATTTTAAACTCGTTATATTTATTTAATTTTTTATAATATATATTTTTTTAACTTGATTTTAAAGTTGCTGTTTAATTTCTTCCTCTATTTTTTAATACTTGTTGCGTATTCAAGTTTTTATTCCTTTTAATTATTTATGTTTTCTTTAAATTTTGTACAAAATTTATTTGATTTTAATGCATATTCTATTTTGTTTTATCTTCAAATTGATCCTATCACAGCAACAAACATTTTTTGGTTTTTTATTTTCCAAATTAAATTTAAAACAAATTATATTATTTAATAATGTAGAAAATAATAAAATATTTTTTTGTATTAAGCTAATGATCAATTTAAGACTACAGTTTAGCCAATACACAAACCACAAACTATTTACAATATAACAGTGTTACTAAGTACTCAAAATATTACTAAGTATACAAAATATGTATCCAAAAATATTTAGTTCCCATTATTAAGAAGAAGTGAAGTTTTAAAAGATCAAACATCTGTTCAAGAGCTCTTTATTCTACTGAAAAACAAATATTTTTCGGAAACAGAAAACTCTCTGAGAAGCTTAAAAAAGCTCACTGAAGATCATCATTTTGACTCATTAAGAGAAAAAAAAAACTAAAAACGTTACATTGATAACACCTTCCGACACTCAAAATTAGATACGAATCGGATCATATACGTCTGAAACTATAAACTTAATAGAGAAAAACTGCTTTGTTAGTTTTTCGTTTCGTGATGCTGTGTCCTTTTTAAAGGACTTCAAAGTTTTAAGAAGTGTATTTTCCAAAAAATATTTTAAAATACTTCTACTGATCAAACTATGCTGATCAAAATAATACAAAACTCTTCTTGTTGGCTTGACAATATATTTAACATTGTTTAATTAGTAAAAGTATTTTAAACTATTTTTTAAAAAATATACTTTTTAAAATTTTTAAATCCTTTTGGAAGGACACAGGATCACGAAACGAAAAATTAAAGAAGCAAATTTCTTCCATTAAATTTGTAGAATCAGACGTATATCATCCGGTTCCTTGAGACACTGTGTCTATATAACATCGTCTTTAGACAAGTTTTAATGTCTAAAAATTCTGGTGCGCATTTGGGTTTTCATCCATCCACAACATATAAAAGACAGCTGGATCCCAGATAGTTATAGAGCTTTTTATTAACGTATACTGAACGTCTTGAAAAGAAGGATCAAAAACAGGCATCGGACAAATCTGATGAGATCCTTCAACAATTGCTTATAAGAAGCAATTCGGTCAAACGCAATTATATCAATGTATAATCATCGTATTGTTCGATTATCGCATAGAGGAAGAAGATCGTAGATAAAAAAACACAGTCAAGTGAAAAAGATCAGCGATCAGTAGAAATCTGTTGCTATACAAATGGTTCTAAACTTAGAAACAAAACGGAACTAGAGATCTATTTAAATAACTTGTACATCGATATCTAAAGCACTAGCGCTCAGGCGTAAGTATTCGAATATGTAAAATGAATTGGTTTGAAAACCAGAGTCCAATTAAAAAGATATTGACTATTAATGATCATCATATCTGAATTTTATTCCAAAGCTAAACACCAGGCCGCTAAACCCGAGAGCCAAAGTCTAAAGTTATACGATATTGTCCGATAAAGTTCATCATATCTGAATTTTATTCCAAAGTTAACCAGGCCAAGAATAACAACAAACAGAATGGACTTTAACATATTGTATGCAGTGAACGAACTACAAGAAACTATTTGCAGTCACAAAAGAAAAGCTTAAGAGATGCCTGAAGTTATTGACAGTAGAGTAATAGTAGGCATTAAAAAAGGGGTATTCTAAACAAGGAGAAACTTCTTGCTGAGGAATTTTCTAGAGTCTAAACAGAAGGTTTAATTTGATGTTCAGGAAACTTGAACAACCAGAAACTTATTGCTGAGGAACTATCTAGAGTCACAGGTTAAGATGAAACTTGACGTTCCTGAAACTCTAAACGTCAACAATGGATAATTGGAAAAATGCTTCTGGAGGAGTACGAAGTTATTGACAATATATTGGATAACATTTAAAATGCTGTTTAAGACTTTAAGGCAAAGGTGAATTATCTTTAAAATCGAGAATCAACGAATTATTCCAGAAACCTTCACAATAGTAGAGGCACCTAGTTTTAATAGCACCATTTAATCTGTTCAAATTCCATATTTATAGAGTTGCCATTGGTGGAATGTAAAATAGTACAGTAAATGCTTGTTAATGATAGCGACAAGAAGTCACGAATGTCGGAGTGCTTTACGTGAACACCTGCTTTGAAGGCCTTATTTCACGGTGATCTTTTTCATTCACTGGGTAGACTTGACAACGGCCCACCATCGCCACTGAATCCTACAATGAAGAACTAAGGTGGCAATTTTTGTACATAGATTGACCATTGCTGCCCCGTTGCTTAACTTCCGAGATGTAAACATCACTTCCGTTTACAATTACGCAGATGTGACGACAATTACGCAGATGTTGATTTGGTAACAACACCTAGAGAGATATTTTGTAGTCCGAAATACCCAAAAAAATGGATCAGGATCCCTCTTTCATGAATCGATAATGTGACAAAGGAAATAGGAATTCCAAAGTCAATAATTTCAATAATTGCCAAGACAAATAGTCGTGTAGCATGTGTCAATATATTGAGATGGCAACAGTACCGAGGAACTTCACCGAAGCGAAAAAGGCATACTAAATCATTACTAATCTCCAATATATGTATACTTTCTCATTCGTTAACCAATCCATCTTTATGATCATGAGAATCTTTATGATCTCATGATCATAAAGATGGGATGGCCTCTGTTGATTTGGTAACAACACCTAGAGACATATTTTGTAGTCCGAAATACCCAAAAGAATGGATCAGGATCCCTCTTTTATGAACCGATAATGTGACAAAGGAAATATGAATTCCAAAGTCAACAATTTCAATAATTGCCGAGACAAATTGTCGTTGAGATGTTAACAGCACCGAGGAACTTTCTCGAAACAAAAAAGGCATACTAAATCAGTACTAATCTCCAATATATGGATACTTTCTCAATCGTTCACAAATCCATCGCATCAGTTCCATTCTCATGATCATAAATATTAATCTACGGAATGACAGGCAACCACTGAATACCCCTGATAATTCCCCAGCACATGCCGGTGTCCCATAACGCGACCGACGTCCCAAAACCGATCAGGTACAGGTATCCAGCATATGCTGCTTTGTACACATACCTGTTCGTAGAGAGAATAATCCAACCCATTAGGTATAGGATATATCAGTCCCTAAACCAACATTCTCTCCCCGCAAATTTGGGTTTAAACAACAGCCTCTTCGTGGATCCCATAGGAACCTCAACTAATTGACCAGCCAGGACACCCGTAGTAACAGATTATGTGGTGCTCGGGTTCGACCTCTTTTCAATCTATGTAAGGACTAAGCTAGGCAGTAGACTGTAACCGAGTACCCTGGAATTGCAGTAACACCAAGATGGAGGTTTCACCAAGATAACAAGCCCCCGGGGGGAAGACAAGAAGTCAAAGCTCTTTTTTTAAACACCTGCCGTGTTGGCTTTTTTCACAGAGGTGCAATCACACGGTGAGTTTATTACACAACTCACAACCTGCCGCTTTGTGTATCTCACACGCAGGTGGAAACTTTTTGTATAAAGATCTGCCGGTCCGTAACGTAATCGTTAGATCGAAATACGAATTCATCAAATAAGCCTAGGACTTGTTCTTACTCAAAGAGTACATATAATAGTAAATTTGATGTGAAAAGAGTAAACCTTGAACATAATAAACTAAAATTCAATGCAAATACAAACAGTATGTTCAAGATTTTTTAAGAAACCTTATATCTAAGAGATTAAGCTTCATAGATTCAGGGCATAACACAAATTGGCAGATAAGGGGAATTATAATAAATACTTAGATTAGATAGATTTAAAGAATGAAATGATCGATCGCTTTTTTACCTTAGATATCACAAGGTATTTTCTATATACATCACTTCAATCTATTACTGATAAATCCATAGATAAATTATTCCTCATTTTAAAAGAAGAACTTCCATATATAATTAAAGGTTTTATATAATCATGTAATTTTTTTTTTGTTTAATCACTTACACATCTACCTGTCTCCATATTTCGTTTTAATTTTATTTCAATATAATGTAGTTTTTGTTTTCAATTTCATAAAATCATTAAGTTTTAATGATTTATAAATATATAATTTTTAAGGAGATGGTTAAGATTTCAGTGTTGGAAATTCGTAACCTATGGTAAAGAATTTTTATTTTATAAAAATATATTTTCAATATTTATTTTTCAATTGTTTTTAGTAAATTTTTTTACTTAATATGTTTTTATGTATGTAGTTAAATACAAAAATTACTCAAAGTCTGAAATAGTTTTTTCTTTTCTGAAAAAAAGAAAAAACTACTTCAGTTTCTGAGCTTAATGTCTGTGCTAAACATAAGCATAGACTTAACGAGATGTAGTAGTAAGAGATTCAGAAATTTCAAGATGGTTAGACACACAAAATAAAAACTAAAATAAAAATGTGTTTAAAAATTAAAATAATATATAATTTAAAAAAAAAATTGAGTAAAATAATAAGAAGAGAGAAGGTTTAGAAATGAGAATATTGGTAAGATTTTATGAGGGAAATTTTTCAGGAAATAACCGTTAACAAGTGTAACTTTTAATAGTCGAAATGTTTAAAATTTGTTTCCGCTTTTAAAGAAAAAAATCTACTAAAAATATGAGCTTTTTATTAAAGCTATTCCAACGATCTGTCTTTTTTGGGGAAGAACTAGTTTTATTTAAACAAGCTTAAAGCTTTTTAATTATAATTTTTATGAAAACTGTTAGCTTATAGCTTTTTTTAATTTTTGTAATTGTTTCTTAGTTTAATGTGTTTATGTTTACAAATTTCCGGTTTGTGTCTTCGCTAAACTAAATTTAAAATTTTGCATTTTAGGTTTTTCTCTTTATTCGGATATGATTTGAAGCTTTATTATTATTTCTTTTTGGAAGCTGCTTTTAAAATTAAAAAGTTTTACGCGTTTTTTTTTCTTAATTTGCATTTTTTTATATTTATATATTTGCTTGTATTTTTCTTGTTGTTTTCGGTATGTTTTTGCTAACCTAAGCTTAATTAAATTGTAATTAATTATTTTTTTAACGTTTAATTATTGCATTGTTGTTCTTCATTTTGTTGTTGTTCTTGTTGTTGTTGTTTTAATTAATATAATTTATAATTTTGTTTTCGTTGACCAGGCACATGTGCTTAAAATAAAAATGATTTGTTTTTCTTTTGGTTTCTTTGTAAAAATTCCAATGGCAAAACTTAGTATAAAACTTGTTGATATCAAGCGGATATATTGTTGTTGTTGTTTTTGTTGTACTACTACGTCTATTATTTAATTTGTTTAAATATTTTAGCAAAAGATCTCGTAACATATTCGCATAATAGAATATAAACCAATGTCCATAAAGTTATGGGAACTGTAAAAATGTTTAAGTAACAACATGAGTAAAAAAGATTTTTGATAGGAAATTAAACAACTACACAGAAATGTTAGGAAAATCAAAAAAAAAAAAAAAAAAAAATGAAAAACAAGAAAAAAATAATAAAAAAATAAAGTAAAATATAATTGCTTTGTATTTGGCATCATTTTGTTTTGTAGGAATTTGAAATACACTTACAATAAAATGAGGCGCTGAAAATAATACAGCCAATGTGGCAATTATGGTAAATAACGTAAAAACAATAAGGCACAAACGATCCACTACCATGGCAGCAAATTTCCAATCTCTTGTTACCTCACCAACTTCATCTTCTTTTTTTAACTTAAATTATTTGCAAAAAAAAAGGATTTACACATAACAGTATTTGTGTTAAAAAGTATATTTGTTAGATTATAAAAAACACCCATCAGTTGATATATAACCCAGCAAAATCTGTATTTCTATGCCTAAGTTTTCACTGGCTGTTTCAATATCTTCTCTGTCATATGAGAGTAATACGAATATTTAGTTCTTAAGCAAATTTTACTGGGTTATATCCCTTCACTCACTCATGCATTAGTAGTATATTAATACGACTTTATATGTCTATTTATATGTAAAATAAGTACCATACATATGTATGTAAAGTAAATATGTAAATATTTCCTAAAGTTTTTTTTTTTACTTATTTTAAATCTTAAACATTAAACATTTATATTCTTAAGCTTACCTGATCCGTTATCCATCTTAACTCTTTCAATATTAAAGCCAATTCATATTCAGCTGATGAACTTAGACAGGTGTGTGATATGGCTTCATGCATTCTAGTATCACCAACAGGACCAACAGGGCCAACACTACCATCGTCTCCTTGTCTGTAAGTTAAAAGTAATATGATTATATATGTATGTGTCGAAATACTTGGTATGTGTAGGTTAATAATATTTATAGTGGAACGTTTGTATATTAGGTTG
This sequence comes from Lucilia cuprina, assembly GCF_022045245.1. Lineage (NCBI taxonomy): Eukaryota > Metazoa > Arthropoda > Insecta > Diptera > Calliphoridae > Lucilia > Lucilia cuprina. The sequence continues at coordinate 60,447,787 of NC_060951.1, read as the reverse complement.
GTAACGAATAGAATTTTTTGAAAATAAAAGTTTTGTTTTATTTCACAAAATTGTTGTCCAATCGCCAATATTTGGTTAGCTAGAACAAAGCTCAAAAAGGATATTATTATCCTTTTTCAGCATAAACAAAGCTTTAATATTTGTTGGAAATTTCAGTACCTAGTACCATATAAATGGAGCCAAACCTAATGCACATGCACACACAGATGTAGGATATAAATTTATGTATGACTTTATAAATATATGTAAGAGCTCTGCTAGGTGTGGGTGTCCACATTAACACTCTCCTGTTGAAATATGTGTTGCACGTGTTCAACATCAAATTCTAATGATACATGCGTGCGTTTTTTCCTTAAGTTTTTTTTGTTTGTTTACCTTGTAAAGGCAATATGGAGGAGTACATAGATAAATTAAGTTACTTAATGTTTAAGGAGAAAGTTACATTGTTTACAATATTAATAGCGTAATTGAAAACTTTTGATTGTGCTTTAAGTTTGTTAAAGTTTTAAATTGCTACAATTAACTTTTTATTAGGGTTCTATAATTGAAACGAAAATTCGACTTTTAGACTTTTCAAATTTCAGTGTTTTATTAATAGTCGACTTTCCGACTTGTCGATTTTTTTTCAACTTTTTTACTATTTTCAATTTTTTTCAACTTTTTTCGACAATTTTTTTTTTTACTTTTTTCGAGTTTTTCCGACTATTTTAGAGTTTTTGACATTTTTCACTTTTTAGAAATTTTAGACTATTTTTGACTTTTTTTACTATTCTCGAGTTTTCGACTTTTTTTCTTTTTTTTCGACTTTCATTGAATTTTCAACTTTTTAATGGACGATAGTCGAGTTATCGACTTTTTTGGAACAAAATAGTCGACTTCGACTTTTTCGACAATTCTCGCGTTTTCGACTTTCATTGAATTTTCAACTTTTTTCGACTTTTATTTACAAAGTCGACTTTTTTCATAGGCGATAGTCGAGTTATCGACTTTTTTGGAACAAAATACTCGACTTCGACTTTTTCGACAAAAAGTCGATTGTTCGATTATTCGAAAGTCGATTTATAGAAACCTACTTTCTATAAGCCCTCTACAGTTGGTATTCTCAATACATATAATATTATGCAGTAAATATTATGAAAAAAGTTGAGGTTAAATGATCTGGCACGTGATATCAGTTCTAATATTTTTTTAAATAATCGAGTAGAGACTGCGAATAGAGACATGATCGGTAGACCGAAATACGAATCTATCAAATAAACCAAGAACTTGCTCTTACTTACAGGAAACATACTGTGGCATAAAGAGTGTTAATCTAAACATACCCGGATAAGGAAAGAAAATTCAACAGTTCTCATTTATTCGACAAAATCGTAGAGATGGTAGAAGTCTGCATACCAACTTATTTTCAAAGCTTAGACTTTGTGAAATATCTGTAATATATTTGTAGCACCATTTTCTTCTGGAATGTCATAATACCAGGAAATCCCCGGGAGAATAAAAAAGGTACAAATGGTAGAAGTTCTACCATTTGTACCTTTTTTATTCTCCCGGGGATTTCCTGGTATTATGACATTCCAGAAGAAAATGGTGCTACCTTGTTGTTATAGTTTGAAATAGCCCAACATAGTACTTACAACAACTGAAAGCTTTTTGTTCAACGCGTAGCAGTTAGCAGAGTAAGATCCGAATATTAAAAAAATAAAAGCCGATAGATAGTTAAACCGTTTAACCGTTAAACCAACTTGTCCAAATGAGTATATGTGGCAACTTGGCACTGTAGCTACATCCCAGAATTCTTCACGATATGGAAATGATTATTTATAAAAATTTGCTTAAGGAAAGTATAAGGAGTGAGATCGAAAAATTCTTAACACACGTTTTTCATTACATTTTTCAACCAAAGTATTATTTGATTTTTTTTTGGTCAAGTTACCTTTGAAAAACATGTCAGTTATTATGTGTAATGTCAATTATATTAATTTTTTTGTTAATCTGATTAAAATGAGTGACCAGAAAAAAGTGCGTACTGAAATTATTAAATATTTTCAACTAAACCCAACTTGGTCTTACAAAAAGTTGGCCAAGCATACAAAGGTCTGCCGTCAAACTGTTTCCAATGTTATTAAACAGTACCGGGAGAACTTGTCAGTTGATAGAAAACCTGGTTCAGGTAGAAGGAATGGTCCACATGATGCTTCTAAAGCCAAAAAAATAGAACGCATTTTCAAAAGAGCTCCCAACACATCCGGTAGGAAAGCAGCTCGGTTAGCTCAGTGCTCGGACTATTTGGTACGAAAAGTTAAAGCTAATGCAGGTTTAAAAACATACAAGGCTCAAAAAGTTCCTGACAGGAACGCTGCTAAAAATTTAGAGGCCAAAAACAGAGCACGGAAATTGAAGTCAAGTTTTATAAAAAAATATTCTTGCTGCATAATGGATGACGAAACGTATGTTCTGGCAGATTTTTCGCAACTTCCAGGTCAAAAGTTTTATGTTGCTGATGCTCGAGGGAATGTTGAAGAAAAGTTTAGGACCCAAAAGCAGACAAAATTTCCCAGAAAGTTCTTGGTATGGCAAGCAATATGCAGTTGCGGCAAAAGAAGCCAATCATTTGTTACAACGGGCTCTATAAATACCGAAATTTACATCAAGGAATCTTTACAAAAAAGGCTGCTTCCATTCATAAGACTTCATAATGTGTCCACTTATTTTTGGCCTGACTTGGCATCCTGTCACTATGGTAAACATCAAGGAATCTTTACAAAAAAGGCTGCTTCCATTCATAAGACTTCATAATGTGTCCACTTATTTTTGGCCTGACTTGGCATCCTGTCACTATGGTAAACAAGCCCTTGAGTGGTACAAGAACAATAATGTGGTATTTGTACCAAGAGAGGCAAATCCTCCAAACTGCCCGGAGCTAAGGCCAGTGGAGAGATATTGGGCTCTTGTTAAAAGAGAATTGAAGAGTACAAAAAAGGTGTCCAAAAGTGTGGTAGATTTTAAACGGAGATGGACTACATGTTCGAGCAAAGTGACAGAAAGCACTATAAAAACGTTAATGGAAGGGTTTCCGAAAAGGGTTCAAAATTTCATCACTAGTGATTAAAACTATAAAAATATTTTTTTTTTGTAAATTGTAATAATAATTTGGATCAAATAAAAAAAAATAAAGCTGTAAGTTTAGTGGTTTCTTTTTTATAAACATATATGTATGTTAAGAATTTTTCGATCTCACTCCTTAATGGTTCCGTAAAGAAAAAAAAGTTGAGGGTATATAGGAAGCATTGTCTCAGTAACAATCCTATCTAATACTAGGTTATATGGTATTAGAGTGAAAAATTACGCAGCCAACTTATGTCGGATAGTCCATAGTACTTAGTATAATTAATAAAATATGAGTTTATTGAAAGCATTGTACTAGTAACAACTCAATCTCATACTTGGTTGCATGTATCGAGATTACTTCTAATCTTGCGTACGTGCGAAAAGTTCCGCTGGATTAAAAGCGAATACTTAAGTAGGCATCTATCTCACTAGCTTGAGGAGATGAAGATTAGTCCGTAAACTTTTGATTTTAATCACATATAGTTTTAAGGCTGACTGACAGTTTAAGTTTCCATAAAATAATATACGAATATCCTTTTTTGATCATATGGGATAATTAACATAAATCAAGTCTGCAGGTTTTCATGGACTTACTTTGAGAGTCTGCCTGTTCATTTATAGAGATTTAGATTTCTAAAAGATCGATATATTTGTCACTTCAAAAACTAAATAGTAAGACTGGATTTCAAGTTCTTAAATAAGTTATCAAGACTTGTAGTAGTTTTAACTATCATCCAACATCGTCGTGGCCACAGATACTTTCTCTTAGCAGTTTAAATATGTAATGTAGCAGCCCATATCCTTGATTCAGCAATGTGACAATATACTAGTTATAGTACAAGTATAGTACATATAAACTTTTGCAATGTACTACACTGTATCAGCTGTTATAAAGTGACTGATGGAAGCTTATAATGTTAAAATAAAATCCACACAGAGTTTAAAAAAGTTTTTAAATAAAAAAACTTTAAGAAAAAAGAAAAAACTTAGATAGAAATATACACCATGAAATGTAATCCCTAAAAAAGTCAATATGTACTAAAAAGTTAAACTATGTTTTGGAGAAGATTTTAAAGAAAATTTCTTAGAAATTAATTTTTGATACATGATTAATTTCACAAAGACACAGAGAATATCCTTTGATTTTCAAGATAAACTTTATGACTACTAACTCCTTCTCGAGTATTTGCAAAAGTCTCAAGTGAACAATTTTTTTAAGTTTAATGTTACATCCCTAACACGTATTCTACTTGTATATAAATTTTCCCCTTTTTTTATTTATTTTTCAATTTGCTGTCATTGTTATTAAATATTTGATTATGAATGAACGTTATTTTACGTGCCACCCACTCTCAAGTTGTTTCAAAAAGTTTCTCAATGTATGCTGCTTAAACAAGTGGTTATTATCAGGTACTTGAGTACAGGACAGGATATTACAACCCTACATACACATAAAAAAATCATCATATACAAGATGTTTTGCTACGAACATTGTTGAACAAGGTGTATTTTACATCACCATCATCATCAGTATCACATTATTATACTTGTCATTTGGTGCGTTTCTTGGAAGTTGTACAAAAACAAATTACGAATGAAAAATAAGAAAAAATTTACACAGTATATATATATAAAAATGTAAACGGATGTAAGTTGGCTGATATTATCATTACCTACTATTGCTTGCCAATTGATTATTGTGATTCCTGTGAAACTGTATTGCACTCGAGATTGCATTAAGTGAGTTTAAGGTAGAACACATAAATGACAGAGGGTCATTTTAAATGAAGGTAATGTTGCAGAAATAAGAATTACATGTTATGGTTTAAAGGGGGGTTTCATTTTGCAGTTTGTGTTATGCGATTTTCTGGTAATTTAAAAGCCCTTAAATAGATTTAGGGGAAATCATAGTGCGGAGTATTTAATTTAAAATCTATAGTCAATATACTCATTAATAGGTGGTTGTGACCATTCATATTTCTGTCAAAAATGATAATTATATGGAATGTATTTAGTCAATATCTTTGAAAATGAGATCTTTAGCGGAGGTAATAGTATTGATAGTCTGAAGGTTGCTTCAAATCTCACCTGAGGCACTAACTAACTAACTAACTAACTAACTAACTAACTAACTAACTAACTAACTAACTAACTAACTAACTAACTAACTAACTAACTAACTAAATATCTATCTAACTAACTAACTAACTAACTAACTAACTAACTAACTAAATAACTAACTAACTAACTAACTAACTAACTAACTAACTAACTAACTAAATATCTATCTAACTAACTAACTAACTAACTAACTAACTAACTAACTAACTAACTAACTAACTAACTAACTAACTAACTAACTAACTAACTAACTAACAAACTAACTAACTAACTAACTAACTAACTAACTAACAAACTATCTAACTAATTAACTAACTAACTAACAAACTAACTGACTAACTGACTAACTGACTAACTGACTAACTGACTAACTGACTAACTGACTAACTGACTAACTGACTAACTGACTAACTGACTAACTGACTAACTAACTAACTAACTAACTAACTAACTAACTAACTAACTAACTAACTAACTAACTAACTAACTAATTAACTAACTAATTAACTAACTAACTGACTTACTAACTAACTAACTAACTAACTAACTTACTAACTAACTAACTAACTAACTAACTAACTAACTAACTAACTAACTAACTAACTAACTAACTAACTAACTAACTAATTAACTAACTTACTAACTAACTAACTAACTAACTAACTAACTAACTAACTAACTAACTAACTAACTAATTAACTAACTAATTAACTGACTAACTGACTAACTGACTAACTGACTAACTGACTAACTGACTAACTGACTAACTGACTGACTAACTAACTAACTAATTAACTAACTAACTAACTAACTAACGTCTAACTCTTGATTGTAAACTTTTGATACAAAATATAAAATTATTTCATAAAAAATATAGAAGTGAGAAATAAGTCCTTACAATGTAATGAACGTGTTTACTGGTTAACGAACTAATTTTATGTACAACCAAACAATCTTTAATGGTCAATATCGTCACCATCTTCACTAACTCCATTTTTGATCCCTGATCACTCATATTTTTAAGCGTTTATTTGAGTAACGAGTTTCTCTTCTGATCAACTTACCTATACATGGTTCGATAATATGTGGGTTGATGCGGTAATGTAGCACTTGCACAGCGATGATTACAACGGAAATCGTCATCAATATCCAAAACATTGGCCAGCAAAGACTTGGAAGATCTAAGTATGCAGGAAAAACAAATAAGAAGGGAAAATACTCATTAAGAAATCATTTTAAAATGTATATTTTATTGCAAGAAAAAAATCCCTTGAGAGGAGCCCCACAACAAAACGAATTTGACAATTTTGACATTGACACTATAGCGCAGAGATATAAAATGTGATTTTTTTTGTATGAGACAAAGAGAACGCGTGATGGTTGGGATTTAGAGAGACATAGAGAAAGAGATAGAGCTAAAGAAATTCAAAAGTTGTAAATTATGTTTTAATTACCTTTCCTTTAATTCAACATTTTGTATGTGTTGCTTTTTGTCGCCATTATTCGAGGATGTCGATGATGAGGGAGGCGGTGGGCATTCATAGCCAACCTGTCCAGGTCTTTGCATGCGCAATATGCAAGGTAACCAATAAAGGAATATTACTCTTATCTGGTTGGTACATGATGGTTGGTTTTTGGTAATGATGATGGTATGAAAAACAATCAATTTTGGTTTTTTTTTGGGTTGTTGTTTGTTTTTATTGTTGATGTTTTAAAGAATTTAAGTTTTTTTTTTTGATTCATTCCGATTTAAAGTAAAGTGTTGTTGTTTTTTATTAATTATTGTTTTTAAATGATGGTAGTAGGATTTTTTTTAAGTTTTTTTGTTTAATTTACGAAATTAATTAAATAATTTATTTAATTGTGTTTTTTATTGAAGCAAAAGAAAAATTATATTTTAATCACAGTGGTCAGTAAAATTGTTGATGATTATTTGTTTTATTATTTTGAATAAAGTAGTAGTTGTTGTTAGAGTTGTAGCAGAGTTGTTTTAATTTGGTAGGAGTAGTAGTAGTAGTAGAGTAACAAGTTCAGTGAGAGAGTAGAGTTTATTTTGGAGAAAGATTTTGAAAAACGTTTTTAAATATTTAACGTTTTTTTTATATTATTGAGTTGCCAGTATTGATTTGATTTAAGAGAAAACATAAAAAATGTATAAAAAGAAAATTAATGTTTAATTTTTTTATAATAAAAATAAATTAATAAAAAATATTTAAAGTTTTTAAACTTTAATATAAACAAGTGTTTAAAGAAAATTTTTATTTTACAATTTTTTTCTTGGGTATTTTTTTCAGCATGCAATTAATCATTTCTGTTTTTTTTGCAAATATTTTTTAAGCAGTTTTTCATAAATTAATTAAGCTTGTGTTATTTTTATTATATATATATATGTATGTATAAAAATATGTATATAAAATATATTATTTGTTTTAAAAAATGTTTTTTTTATAAAAATATATATAAATATTTTAATATTTAGTGTAGGTGAGTGTTAAAGTTTATGTGTGTGTTTGTGTATTTGTTAATAATGTATAAGTATTTTGTTGTTATTATTTTTTAAGTTTATTTAAATAATTCTTTTTTTTCAGTTTGTTTGTTTTTTTAAAAATATTATTACCCATTCACTCATTTCATGCGTATCTGGATTTCTATGATGATAATTGAGGATAAGTATGGTTGACACAACTGATGAAGCCACCATAAACATAATGCAATTGAAATAAGTTCCTAGAAGGACACAAAAATGACACAAATATTGTACTTACAACGTTTGATTTGTAATATTTTTTTGTTTTTATTTTTGGTTTTATTAAAAACTTGGATTCTTTTTGTTAAGAAAAATCTTGTTAAACTTTAAAATCGTAGCTTTTTTTTTCTTTTAAAACAATTTGATTGTGTAAATTGAAAAGCTCAGTAGTTAAACTGAGGAGATGCGTTCCTTTTTATAACACACTGTACTGTGTTAATATTTATCTATAATTGTTACTTTCATTTAGCTTTTTAGTGTTGTAATTTAAAATTTTCTTGAAATTTATTAGAAATTATTTTAAATTATTTTAAAAATATTATTTACTTTAATAACTTTAAAATATAGATTTATTTACAAGTGTTAAGGATATTCAGTTCATTTATATAAAAAACGTTTCCTTCTCATGATGACATTTCAGACTTAGGCATAATCGTGTATAGATTTGGCTGTAGGGACTATAATGTAGTCCTATCTCTAGTCAAGTCTATATTCTCGTCTATGATTAGGACTATGGTCTCGTCTTTAGTCGAGACTGTAGTCGTCTCCATAGTCGATACTCTTGTCTTGCTTATAGTCGAAACGATTGTCTTGTTCACAGTCTAGGCTATAGTCGAAACTAAAGACTCTTCTCTATACTTAAAGCTATATTCATAGTCTAGATTATGGTTGGTTGATAAACGTTGTAGTTCACAGTCAAGTAAAGACAACGTTGTAACCGGACCACTCTAATCGTCAGATGTAGTATTTTATAGTTTTAGATCTAGCCTGTAGCATTGAGAAATCTCAAGATCCAGATATCTCATCAAGGTTAGATATGAAGTAACTGGTTAGATATGAATTTACAGCAGGGCATTCGCAGTGAAGAAGAAAGACCGATTCTTTCTTTTTCCTTTCTTTGCAAATGCGACATCGTTAATTGGAGGGTAGCCCAAGCATTCTTACATGTCTGTCTAGCACTCAGTTCCCTGTTATTTCGATATATACTGTCTACGTCGGTTTATATGGTATGCTGGGAATACTGCACTTGATAAAACCTAACAACAAAGGTATTGCCATACAGGCCAGCCAGCCTTGACAGATCTTTCTTGCATTGGCCAACTAATAAGGAAGTTGTGGTATAAGATGACGAGATAGTTTTGTATATAGTGGAAAAAATTGTCTTGCTTATAGCTGAAATTAGAGTCTTGTTAATAGTTTTCCCTATAATAGGTACGATTGTTTTGTCCATATTAGACACCATAGCTATGTCTGTAATCGACATAGTCGAGATGATAGTATTGTCTATAGTCTTGCGTATGGTCGAACCCTGTCTATTATCGTTGCTATGATCTTGCCTGAATTCTGATCTAAAGTAGAGATTATAGAACTGTCTACTGTCGATTTCTGTAAATTGTAGAAACTTGATTTTTGTCTGTAGACGAGACCAAATTTTGTCTGCAGACGATACTAAGATGAGTTATAATCTTGTCCATAGTCGAGACGATAGTATTGTCCATGGTTTAGGTTATCTAGTATTGTCACTAGTCAAGATCGTAATCTTCTCTATAGACAAGCATATAGTCTTGCCTATAATCTATACCCATGTTTTGTTTATAGATTAGAGGATAGCCATGCATATAGTCTTGCCGATAGTTGAGACTATAGTCTTGTATATTAGTAGAAACTATTGGCCTGTCTATAATCGGTTTCGCCGAGATAATTCAGCATTAATTATTTATAGTCATACCATGATATGACTGTACTCTTGCCTATAGTAGAGACTAAAGTCGAAGCTATTATTGCATAGTCAAGGTTATAGCCGAGACTACTTATAATCTTTTCTACAGTCTGATTCATAGTAGAGTCAATAGGAATATCTATAGTCGATACTGCAGTCAGTTCTAGTATACAGACAGTATTGACTATAGACTATAATCTAAATGATCTAGGGTATAGACTAAAATATTCATGAACTGTCTAATCCATAGCAGAGTCTATAGGAATATTTATAGTTAATACTGAAGTCAGTTTTAGTATCCAAACAATAGCATTGTCTATAGACTATAATCTTGATGATGGGAGTTATCTTTAGGCAAGACTAGAGTCGGGACTGTAGTTTCCTTAATGAATAGTATTGTTGACTTGTCCAAAGTTAAGACTAAAACTAAGATTTTGTTCCTAATACATACATAGTTGAGTGTTTCTCGAACCTGACATTTTAAAAATGAAGCGAATATCCTTAATCGAACTATTTAGTATTTATTTAATTTATTTAAAAGATAAATTTAAAAAAAAAATATATATTTTTAACAAAGTTATAGTTAAAATTTAATTAAAAGTTACACAACCAAATATCGCAACATAAATGTTTTAAAAAGTCTTTAAATTCTTTTTTTTATTGATTTAAAAAAAGCATACAGTAGTATTTTGTTTTAAGAAAAATTTAAATAAATTTGTAATATTTTACACCAGGATTTAAGAAATATATAAATAGGTATATATATTTTTTTAAAAATATAATTAATTATTAAAAGAAAAACATTTAAGCATTTTATATATATTTATTTATATAAATAAAATATTTATTATTTCAAAGAATTAATAAATTTTATACAGATACTTAAAAATCTTAAGAATTTATTGTTTAAAAGGAGAGAAAAAAAAAACTTTTTTTAAAATATTTAACAAATACCTAGCCCTAAATAAAAATAAATTAATTTAAAATAAAAACAAATTTGCGGCTCAATTCAAAGTTTTAAAAAATATAAGTTTTATAAAGAAAACCTAAATTTTTTTATATAAATTGATTTGAACCGTTTATTTGTTTTTGTTTAGAAACAAATAAATTTATTTCGAAAAAAAAGATAAATTTTGTTGTTAATTAAAATAGTTTTGTGCACAACCAATTATCCGCAATCATCATAATTTGTTTTTATTTATTTTTTTTTTTGTTAAAAATCGAGATTTAAGTTTCTTTTGGGGGTAAGAATTATTTAGTTTTCAGATTATTTTTTTTGTAGTCTTGTTGTAGCCACCTGAAAATTTGAAATGAATTAATAAATTCTTTAAAAGTTTTAAAGCAGAGTTTTTAGTTGGTTGTTTAGGAAGTGTTTTGAAAGATTTTGTAGTATTTTTGTGGAATATATATATATTTTTTGGAATTATTGAAATTTGTTTATGATTTTTAATAAATGAATTTTGTTCTAGTTATAGTTATATATGTGGTTATACATAATCTATAGGTGGTGATATTTAGCTAATTTGGTTTCTGCTATTTTTGCTATAATTTTTTTAATTTTTTGCTTTAATTAATTTTGTGTGTTTTTTTAGGTTTAAGGATGATTATTTTTTTAAGGAGATTTTTTTTACTAATTTTATATTGTTTAAATAATATTTATATATTTATGTATTTAAGGGTTATTTAGTTTTAATATGTTTCATTTACCCTTCACCTTAGAATTTTGCTTCCAATATAAATAAACGTTTTTTTCTCAGAAGGTATCAAATAGAAAAAAGGCTCTTTTTTCATTTGTGATGAAGGGTAAGTTCGTATTAAAAGGATTTTTTATATCATATTATATTATATTTAATTTATTTTCATAATTATTTAAAATCAAACATTTTTTAACACCTTTGGTTTATACACAAACTTAACAAAACAAAGAAACACATACATATTTACCTGCCGCCGTTTAATAATTTTATTATATACAGAAAAATTAAACAATATAAAATTTTTATATTTACACAAAATATCTAGAATTATTTACATTAATTTGAAATTTAATTAACAGATTTAATTAAGTTAAAAATTATTATATACAATAGAAAAAATCGACATGATTTCGTTCATTTTAAAACAATGACAAAACTTAGTAAAGACACGAACCTTGTTATATGCTAGTGGTGTTAGAAATACTAGAGATTTTGTCTAGTATTTATGCAAATGTAAAAGTTAATTTTTACTCCAGTTGGTCAGTTACATATTTAGTTAGTTAGTTAGTTAGTTAGTAAGTTAGTAAGTTAGTAAGTTAGTAAGTTAGTAAGTTAGTAAGTTAGTAAGTTAGTAAGTTAGTAAGTTAGTAAGTTAGTAAGTTAGTAAGTTAGTAAGTTAGTAAGTTAGTAAGTTAGTAAGTTAGTAAGTTAGTAAGTTAGTAAGTTAGTAAGTTAGTAAGTTAGTAAGTTAGTAAGTTAGTAAGTTAGTAAGTTAGTAAGTTAGTAAGTTAGTAAGTTAGTATGTTAACTTGTTAGTAAATTAGTTAGTTAGTTAGTTGGTTATAACGTGGTTCGTGTCTTTGCTCTATCATCATTTCATTTCCTGTCTTAAGATAACACAACGGAACAAAACAACTTCAATAGTACAAGTTCTCAATCATTACAAATATATTTACACTCAACGAAAGAAATAACCATTTTATAAACATAAACTACCAAAAAAAAAAGTATTTAATTCATTAATATTATTTACAAAGTATGACAAGTGTATGATACAAAATGAATGATAAAATGAAAGTGAAAGTGACAAAATAAAACCAATAACATGAAAAGGAAAACAAAATTAATTAAATAATTAACAAACTGAAAAAAAAGAAATTTTCACAGACTTTGAAGAGAAAACACATTATGCACCACTCACATACATACACTGAGAGACAAGAAAAAAAACATGCTCGAAAAAATTTGTCATCAAAGAAAAAATAAGAAAAACTTATTATTTTTAACGGCCACAAGTAATTTATTTTATATCATATTTCACCAAAGAAATCAGTTATAAAACAAAATACTCCCTTAACTAGCAGAAAAAAATATAAGTTGTTTGTAGTAGATCATGCCGAGACATGGTGAAAGCATATAAACACACTCAAAAGACACTGAGAAAAATAATCTTATTTATAAGTAGACTTTTAGAGAGTGAAAACTAAGAAATGATAGATAGAAAGAGAGAAAAAATTATATAAATTTTTACAAAAAGTGTTTTTTCCAGTTGATTTCTATTATATTGGCAAAAGACATTTGTGTTCTTGTATGCCAACAAGAACATTTTTTCTTTTACATTATGTGGTGGTTTTGTTTTAATTCCCTTTATTTCCTTTTCTTCATTTTCCATTATTTTAAAGTAGAAGTTGTAGATGCTTCTACGATTATTCTTAAGTAGTTAGTTGTTGCTTTTTTAAGAATAGAGTTTTTTACTACATATTTTTTAGAGTTAGTACAAGCTACGAGGAGATAGTTAGTCATAGAACACACATGAACATGTATCATTTAGAATTATTAGTTTTTATTAGTATTTTTGTAATAGTTTTTTGTTTATTTTATTTATTTTTAGTTTAAACATTAATTCTAAAATCAAACACTCAAAAGAAAAAAACTAAAACATACAAACAAATCAAGAGATTTTTAATATTTCAAATAAAAAATTATTTAGGAGAAAAATGCAGTTTCATACATACACACTCTACAGTAAAGAAATCAACACATACATACATTCACATACAATCATTACAGGATGTATTTAAAATGTTGAATGTTGAAAATAGGGCAGTGTGAAAAGTTCTGAACTAGAACTGAACTAGAACTGTACTAGAACTGAACTAGAACTGAACTAGAACTGAACTAGAACTGAACTAGAACTGAACTAGAACTGAACTAGAACTGAACTAGAACTGAACTAGAACTGAACTAGAACTGAACTAGAACTGAACTGGAACTTAACTTTTCTACCAGACCTCCTTAATGTATGACTTATTGCGAAATACAGAATATTTTTGTTGTATTAGTTTTAATTTATTTTTCTAATTCATGTATTTTTTCAAACCTAACAAATGATATTGATCCCTTTTTCTTGCTTGAAATATTAAAAAAATATTTCTTTTACAAAAGTAAAATTATATTAAAAAAAAAAAAAATAAATAAAAGTAAATATCCTTATACTTATGTTTATGTATGTATTTATGTAAATGTATTTGGTATGTATGTATACTTAGGTGTTTGGATTACAGGTGTTGCTTCGTTTTTTATTTCCTTCAAAAAAAGTGTTAGTGCTTAAGTGACAAAACGTGTTGTGTAAGTGTGCAAAGGTGTGTATAGATGTTTTTGTTTGAAGTTTTTTTTAAATTATTGTACATTAGGGTGTATTTTTGTTTTGTTATTTATATTTAATGTAGATATATGAATAAAGTTTTTTGATGTCAATAGTTTTTTTTTTATTTTTCCAAGGAAATGTTGTGTTTTTTGTACAATTTTTGGTTTGGTTTATGTTTTGATTTATGTAAGTGACAATATGCTGAATTATGTACATGCATTCGTTTTTTTTCTTACATTTAATTCAAAGAGAATATTCATTTATGCAAATTTATTAAAAAAAAATATTTATTTTTCTTCCTTTTGCAAAGGTTTTCAAGTGCGTAATATTTATGTTTTAAGAAATTATAAAAAAAGAAAAATCAACCGAAAATAATGTTTTAAAATCATTAAAGAAAATAATGCATAAGCCTTAATGATTAATGAGGTTTTACTTTATGGTCGAATGTAAAGAGAACAAAAAATAGTAAGATTCTCAAATTTAAGTTAGAGTTTTCGTTTGTATTTGTTAGAAATATATAGAACATTTTGTCTATAAACATGACAAAAGGAGAACAAAGTATTAGAACAATCCAAGGGACTAGTTCTGTAAAATCACCCATACTTTACAAAAATATGGTTCTACATAGTTACCACAACTATACTATGTTCATTTTAATAATTTATTGTTATATAATTAATAATTTATTGTTATATAAATATTGGATCATAATATGATAATGTGTAACAATGTTATGATAAATATGATAATATAATAAAATATTGCAACTGTATTTAATCATAATATGATATTTTAAAACAGTTATCATAACCATAATGTGTTAAGACTACAATCATTAATTTAGACATGGTTACCACAATCATGTTTGTTTTAAAAATCTAACGTGATTCTGTTAGCACACATTCAACAGTTGGTGGATTTCGAACAAATTTAAAAAATGTTTAAAAATCAAAAGAGATTAATCATTAAGTTTGTGATTAAGGCTGGGCTGCAAAAAAAATTAAACCACTCTTAAAGAGGTCCTTTTTTAAAACTTAAAATCTTAAATTTGAGAATAAAAATTATTCTAAAAAATAAAAAATTTTAAAAAATGTTTATGAAAAAGCAAGCAAAAAACTTCTACACTTGTGGTGATGAGAGACATGCAACTTTTATTTTTAATTTCATAATTTAAAACAAATGTATGATTTTTATTTATTTTTAGTTTAGAGAGAGATATGTATGTAGATAAATGCAACATGATTTATTATGAATGTTTTAACTTATTTTTTTATAAAATTCTAAAATACTACTGCTATTTACATACATCAATACTTTGACACCATAACAAAACTTATTTTATTTATTTTTTCTATTTTCAGTTAAATCTCTAAGGCCGAACTCCAGGTTGGTAATTTTTTTTCAAACAACTATTTCTAGAAAAACATATACAATTTTTTTATTTATGGATTTGTTTATCAAAAAACGTACCTATGCTCATATAATATTATTATAACTAAATGTTACTTTGGAAAATTTCAAAAATATATCTAAAACTTACCTTTATTAAAGAGAAACGCTTTTGCAATTATAATTTTTTTTTCAACTAAGAAAATAGTTATTATTTTGATTCTAAATTCGTTTATATCAAGAGTTATTGTTGCAGTTATCATAACCATAATGTGTTAAGACTACAATCATTAATTTAGACATGGTTACCACAATCATGTTTGTTTTAAAAATCTAACGTGATTCTGTTAGCACACATTCAACAGTTGGTGGATTTCGAACAAATTTAAAAAATGTTTAAAAATCAAAAGAGATTAATCATTAAGTTTGTGATTAAGGCTGGGCTGCAAAAAAAATTAAACCACTCTTAAAGAGGTCCTTTTTTAAAACTTAAAATCTTAAATTTGAGAATAAAAATTATTCTAAAAAATAAAAAATTTTAAAAAATGTTTATGAAAAAGCAAGCAAAAAACTTCTACACTTGTGGTGATGAGAGACATGCAACTTTTATTTTTAATTTCATAATTTAAAACAAATGTATGATTTTTATTTATTTTTAGTTTAGAGAGAGATATGTATGTAGATAAATGCAACATGATTTATTATGAATGTTTTAACTTATTTTTTTATAAAATTCTAAAATACTACTGCTATTTACATACATCAATACTTTGACACCATAACAAAACTTATTTTATTTATTTTTTCTATTTTCAGTTAAATCTCTAAGGCCGAACTCCAGGTTGGTAATTTTTTTTCAAACAACTATTTCTAGAAAAACATATACAATTTTTTTATTTATGGATTTGTTTATCAAAAACGTACCTATGCTCATATAATATTATTATAACTAAATGTTACTTTGGAAAATTTCAAAAATATATCTAAAACTTACCTTTATTAAAGAGAAACGCTTTTGCAATTATAATTTTTTTTTCAACTAAGAAAATAGTTATTATTTTGATTCTAAATTCGTTTATATCAAGAGTTATTGTTGTAAAATAAAATATCTTTATAGTTTTAAACTTAAATGATAATTTCAATATATAAACCTACATTATGTATATAAAATATATATATATATATATATATATATATATATATATATATATATATATATATATTATATATATATATATATATTATATATATATATATATAAAATTTTTCTTAATAATTTTTATGGTTATTAAAATCAAAATCTAATTTTAAGATTTAAACGTGTTTACGTGTTTATCTATTTTAAATTGTTGTTGCCACACTTTTGAACACACAATAATGACATGTTTCATATGGACTATAAAAATATAAAAAAATATATATGTATTTAAAAGAATATGTATTTGTATAAGGTATAATATAAACTTTAATATAAAACCTGGTTGGTTGTATAAGAAACCCATAATATCAATTCTCTAAAGTGCCATTATCTACACATTGTCTGATTGTTAGTAGTTGTTGTCTTTTGGTGTGTATGTGTTTTTTTTCGGGGGAAAAATACCCTACTAGTCATTAGCTTTTTATAGGAAAAATTTTGTGACATAAATTTATATGAAAATGTAAATTTTAGCGATTTTAAAAATTTTCTATATTTAAAATATTTTTCATTTCTTAAAAAAGATTTTTTAAAAAAAAAAAGCTTTTAAGTTTTTCTAATTTTAAAATGTTTTCGATTTATACTGAAAATCTTTAAAAAAAACCTTAAATAAAAATTAACAAGTTTTTGTTTATAAAAAGCTTTTTTATAACTTTGGTACGAAAATCTATTAACTTTTACTATATGGCGGGACATGATAGCATACATTTTTTTATTAAGTGGCTAAAAAGCTTTTTATACTAAAACCATTAGAAAGTTGTTTATACTAAAACCATAAGGAAGCTTTTTATATACTAAATTCTTTCACTATATAGTCGGAAATAATAGTTTTTTAAGTTGAAAGTTTTAAGTTGAAAGCTTTTAAGTTTTTTTCCTCAAAATATTTTCGACTTATACTAGAAATCTTTAAGAAGGCTTTTACTAAATATTTGCTATATATATACTTTAATATATGTTTATTAAAAGTTTTTTTTTAGTATTTTAGTACGAAAAGCTTTTAAAGCTGTTTTAAATAACACTTTTTTAATAAATGCTTTTACTTTATGTTCGGATGTGATAGCATACAAATAAGCACAAGAAAGCTTTTTAAACTAAAAGCACAAGAAAGCTTTTTATACTAAAACCATTAGGGAAGCCTTTTTTACTAAATTCTTTTATTATATAGTCGGAAATGATAGTTTTTAAGTTAAAAATAAAGCTTTAAAGATTTTTACTTAAAAATGTTTTCGACTTATACTGATATATCTTTAAAAAAAGCCTTTACTAAAAATTAGCAAGTTTATGTTTATAAAAAGTTTTTTTTTTACTATTTTAGTAGGAAAAACTTTTAAAGCTTTTTTAAATAATGCTTTTACTTTATGGTCGGAAATGATATCATACATAGACTTTATATAAATATTTTTATTGTATGAATAATAAGTTTTAATACTAAAAACATAAGAAAGCTTTTTATACTAAAACCATATGGAAGCTTTTTATATACTAAATTCTTTTATGGAAATGATTGTTTTTAAGTTAAAAATAAAACTTTTAAGTTTTTGAAAATGATTTCGATATATTCTAAAGATCTTTAAAAAAGCTTTTAGTAAAAATTAACATAAAAGGTTATGTTTATAAAAAGCTTTTTTTATTATTTCAGTATAAATAATAAATATTTTTTTCTATATTGTCGGTTAAGCATAAGGAAGCTTAGTTAGTTACTTAAACCACCGTAGCATCCCCATTTAGTCCCGACATACCTACAATTCTTCTTAGAACTTTTTTCCTTCATTATTAGCCAAATGAAAAACTCTTGGTAAAATAATTCTCTAACACTACTTATGTGTATGTGTCTTTTTTTTTTTTTGTTGGGTACTCTTATACTTAAATGAGGTGCCATAAAAATTTGTGGCCAAAAAGTTTTTTCTCATCTCTTTGTTTTGCACAATAATAACAATCATAAAAATTTTTTCAGAATAGAAAAAATTCGTTGATGGTAATTCATAAAAAAAGAATTGAGAGGAGAAACCATCTAATAGGAAACCACTTTGTTGTCAAAGTATGTATATTAGGTATGTACTCCAAAATAAGGAGACATAACATTATACTTTAATAGAACTATTTTTGAAAAAGAATGCTTTTATCATATCACAACTTTGTGTGCATTTTAATTAATACAGTTTGCTATAAAAACTTTAATCATTTGGTGCCCACCTAATATAAAATTGTTGGTGTCATTTAGGTGTTAAATGAAATATCTTAAAAAAAAGAAAAAAAAAAAAGAATTTCTTGATGTGTTTTCGAGGTCGTCTTTTCTTTTCATTTATTTTCAATCTGTGCCCTTCTGTTGGGCTTTTTGAATACAAAATTGTTCCCCGGTATTTTATGTCTTTTATGCATCTGTTTTCGAAGTAATTTGAATTTATAGATGAATTTTTAAAAGACTTTCGATTAGCACTTTTTTTATTCCAACAAAACAATATTTAGCTTTTTATATAATAACTGTGCTATTTGGTAAATTACGAAAGGTTTATTATTTTTATAACTTAGCTAACGACATATGAAATCCATTGAGTTTTCCTTTCTTTCCCTTTTTTGTCTTCCTTCGGTTGAACTATAAATCAATATAGCAAATTATAAGCTTAAAGGAATCTATAATTTTGTTTGTGCTTAAATCCCCTTAATAAAAAAGAGGTAAAAAATGCAATAAATTTTTATGTAGTTGTTTGTCAAAATTGTAAAGAATTTGGGAAAAAAAAGAAAACCCCAAATGTATAATACTACAGCAGACAAAATAATAACTAAAAAAAAACTAATACTGATGGAAGAGATTAAAGACAATAGAAACCAATAAAGGACTAAGTATTTTGAATAGTTTCAAATAAAAATTTTATATTTTGTAATATTTGTAAAGTTTTTTTTTTTTTATAGAGATGAGAGGTGGTAAAATAAAAAGCATTTTTAGCTTTTTATGACAGATAAATAGGTTGAAAACATATTGAATGTATTGGAAGTTTATAGTTTTTAGTTTAGTTATAAAACTTCCCTCAAATTTTAATGTATTGTTTTTGCTGAAGATAAAGATTATTGTTTTATTTTTTATTGTTGTTTGTTTATAAATGTTAAATATTTATTTACTTTAAGTGTTAGAAATTATCTTCTAATAAATTTTATTTAATTAAAACCTAAAATAGGATTTAAAGTTTTGTAGTTATTAAGCCTTAAAATATGATTATTATGAAATTTATGTGTGATAAGGAAAGTCATAAATAAACAAAAATGGAAATATTTTATTTTCTGGCTTAATTAAAATGAAGAAACCTGATGAAGGCACTCCCGCCAGTCTTGGAGATGTGGTTTGTGGGAAGAATATTTTCAGAACTAAATAATCTAGAAGTATCCATTCTTGAGAAATAGACTAAATAATCAATGGTTTACTCCCTAATGTGTGATACAGCCAATGGACTAGTCTATAGACAAGTCTATGCTATAGCCTTTGTACTAGTCTAATGACTATTTTATGTTTATATACTAGTCCATTGACTCTTTTATGAATTAGTATATAAACTGGATAATTGTGGCCTAGTCTATTCATTAGTCTGTAGACTGTCTAATTACTATTTTATAAAAATGTAAGTGCACTAGTTAATTAACTGGATTATAAACTAGTGAATGAAATATTCTATTCATTAGTCTATGAAATATTCTACTGATTGGTCTACTGACTAGTCTGTTTTCTAATGTATTGACTGCTCTATATATTGGTCTATGGATTAGTCTAAAGAGTGGCCTATAAAATAATATGTAGACTAGTCTATTAATTACTTTGTCTATAGAATAGTCTCTGTACTTGTCTATTGACTATTTGTATGTAAACTAGTCTATGGACTAGACTTAAAATAAGACAATTGACTAATCTATGGAATATTCTATTGATGTGTCTGTGGAGTATTCTATTAGTAACTGGTCTACCGACTTATAAATAGCTTATGGACTAGTCAAGTTACTAGTCTTTTGAATAGTCTGTGGACAAGTTATTTACTATATTGTCTATTGACTATTCTATGGACTTGTATATAGACTAATCTATAGAATATTATATGATCAACTCTAGTGACTACACAATGAGGTAGTCTATGGATCGATCAGCTCTGTGTATGGTCTGTGAGCTTGTAATTAACTATTGATTACTTTATGAACTTGTATATTAACTAGTCTATGGACTAGCTTTTAAAATAGTCTCTGGACTAGGTTTTCATCTATAAAATGTTTTTTGGAATATACAATTGACTGGTCTATTGATTAGTTTGTGGTCAAATGCATTGACAAGTCTGTTTTTCAGCATATCGATTAATATATTGACTAGTCTGATAACTAATAAATAGTCTATGTATTAGGCTTTTGATTAGTCTGTGGAGAAGTTATTTACTATTCTAAGGACTAGTCCATTGACTATTTTATTGACTTGTATATAGCCAAGTATAAGAAATACTCTATCATCAACTATATTGCCTACACAATCGACTAAAAAGGACTAGAAACTACACTCGTCTATAGACTAGTCTGTGTACTTGTTTATTGACTGCTCTTTGGACTATTCTATGAACTAGTCTACTGTCTAGTTTATGTCTTATTTTATGGCTATTAAATTGTCTATTGACTAGCTATTTAGTACGATCAATAATAAACTTTTAATATTTAAATTATTATCTAGACACTTCTTACACAACCCTCGTTTGTAAGAAAATTATTTAAAATTTAAAATAAAAATACTTACAATACATCTGCAATAATAAGAAATTTATTACATATTAATACCTGTTATGTATAAAATATTTCATAAATACTTAATTTCTAAAGCCTACTTATAGGCTTATATATTTTCATATAACTAAAGCCAACAATTAGGCTTAACAACTTTTTTTCTCATTTTACTTACTAAAAATGCAGCAGTTTTATTTTTTTTTGTGGAGACAAATTTCTTTATAAAACAACTTACCCAATAGTGGCACAGCATCTGATGTAGCCGGCATAGTTTCGGCCACCATATTAAGGAACACAGTAAGTGATAGTAAAATTGTTACTCCTAGAAACGGGTCAAAATAAAAAAAAAAACAAAAAAACAGAGAAAGAAAATTCTTGATTAATATGGATTTTAATAACTAAAACTGCATAATACAACTTGTTAAAAGTTTTCATAAGACTCTACTTATCTGTACGTTTGTTTTGTTTTTTGTTTATAGTTTTATAGAAATACATTTTGATTTCTGTTTTAAGTTTAAGGTGTTTGAATACTGTTGTAATACTTGTTGTTGTTGTAGTTGTAGATGTTGTAGCCACAAAAATAAATCATTTATCCTCCATAAAACTATGATGTTTCAGTTTGTAGAGTTTGTTTTTTTGTTCGTTCAATATTTCCTATATATACAAGTCCTTTTTGCGGGGACCAAACCAAAGGTGGGGTCGGGCATGAGAGGGGGGGTCAAATAAAAAACTACTACCATATTCTCTGCGCTGAACCTCAGAATGTCATTATCATTTGAATTTATGGCGGTTGCATATATGTATGTGAAATATGAAAGTGATTTGATATGATGATGTTCAAATGTAGATAAAGAATTTTTCTTTGCTTTTTTTTCTTTTTGTGAAAAATGTTAGTGAAATTGTAATTTTTGTTTTAGTTTTTTGCCTTTTTTTGTAGAGATGAGTATATACTTTTTTACGTATATTTCTTTAAAGTCCTTGTTTTTTGTTTTTTCCTATATATATTTTTTAAAGCACTAGGTGCCTATTGATTTTTTTCCGCTTGTTTTTTTTTTTAAGGACAGTTATGACATTTTGCTTTATATATTTACTTAATAGTGTCAATCAAAAGTCAAACTGACAAAAAGTAAAAAAACTTAGCTGTCAGTTGAATCATTTTTTTATTTGTTTTTTTTTTTACTGTTGTTGTTTTTTTTGCTTGAGTTTTAAGGACTCGAAAAAATGAAGCAGTGTTAAAGTATTGAAAAATTCATTTAGTTTTTTAAAGGCATACTTTTAGGGTTTATCAAAAGTTATTTTTTTTTTGTATATTGTGTCAGCTGTTTTGTGCTAACAAGACAAGGTTAAGTAGAAAATTATGTAAATTTTTGTGGAAATACAAAAAGATGATTTTTACCAATTTTTGTTAAAAGGAAATTGTTATAAGGTGTTAATTTTCGTTGAGTTTTTATTTAGATTGGGATTAAGCTTTTTTAATATGTATAACAATATTGTATAATTCTAATTTAAAAGATTTTTAGATCAATTTAAAAAATATTAACAGTTTTAAAGCTTTTTTAACAAATTAAACCTAAAAGTCGGCAATAATTAATGTTTATTTAGCTTTATTAATTGAAAAATAAAAAAAAATATCAAAATGAATCTTTGACCTTAATTATTTATTTTGTAAAACAATTAATAATAATATTATTATAAAAAATAATAATAATATGTATTTGTTGGAATATTTGAAATCTATAGATGGCTAAGCAGCTGAGCCGATTTTTTTGAACGCTTCAATATACCCTTCACCACTTTTGGGGAGGGTATATTGGGTTTGTGCTGATGTTTGTAACGCACAATAATATTTGTCATATACCCACCTTAAAGTATACCAATCGGCTTAGAATCATATTCTGAGTCGATTTAGCTATGCCCGTGCGTCTGTCTGTCCGTCCGTCCATGTAAATCTTGTAATCAAACTACAGGTCGCAAATTTTGAAGATAATTCAATGAAATTCGGTACATAATCGTCTACGATACCGTAGACAAAGTTTGTTTAAAACGGTTTACATCGGTCCATTATTTCAACACTGTCGCAGTTGCAAAGACCGGGAAAAGACATGCAAGTAGGCTCTAATGAAGAAACAGTCTTCTTCCTTTCAAAGTCTTCTTTCCGTCAAAAGAAACCGTTTTCTTTTTCAATGCTACAGGTTGGATCTAAGACTATATAATACAACATTTGACGATGAAATGGTCCGGTCAAAACGGAGTCTCTTCGACTGTACTTGACTGTTTGCGCGCAGTAAAATACCATGTTAACCAGTAAACATCACCCATATGAGGCGCTACAGCTTCAATAAAAACAACATCTATAATTTGTATTACTGTGAAACTGTATAAGCTAGAGTTTAGTAAATTTACTATCTTTAGGAATTTAATGGATCAGTATGGTTTACAGACGTGAACGAAAATTTCAAAATAATTATCACAACATCTGTACAATGTATTGACATAATATTGAAAATTTTTCATATCATATTTTAATAATTTATCTTTGTATTAGTATAGACCTAAATGTATGCAATTTATAATGGCTCAAGATCAAGCAGTTCGACAAAGAGTCAATGCATATGAAAAAGACAGTGATTTCCGTTTATGTCTAACTATTTAGTGTCAACTTTGTAAACGAGAGAGTGGACACTTAAAAAACAACTTTAAGCTTTTTGCTGTCTCTTCGTAATCTAAAGGGTGACTTCTTCGTAGACCAACTACATGATAAAATAACCAGTCACCTGGACGCTCAAAAGCTAGGGGTTAACCTAAATTGTAGATTAAGTAGTGTATATTAAATATATTTAACTTTAATAGTTGTCCACTCTAACAGGTCTAGCCTAATGTTTTGTAATACTTAAAAGGCAAAGAAAATGTAATTTATTGCTATAAAAAAAGTTTGCCGAAAAAAAAAAGGAAAAACTTATGACATTAAATAGTACTTAACATGATTTTGTATACATACATATATAAAAAGCACAAGAGTATGAAATATTTTATAAAATAAAAACTAAGTTTTATTTCACTTTAAATGCCCACTAGGGAATGGTAAACATTTGAAAATATTTAAATATTTTATTGAAGTGTTTTAAGGTAAAAAGTTTAAAAGTGAGTAAAGTACAACCCTGATAAAGATATTATTAATTTTAACAGTTATTAAAACTATTCTAAACTATCTAAACTTTTTGATTGTCAATGAAAAATGTCCCCATGTCCCCTTGGTGAAATCTCCATAGTGTTATTGCAATATGCTACCAATACCGCCGCCCCTATAAACTGGTAATGTCAAATGTCTTTTCGGCCTTTCCCTGGAATGATTTGGCACGGGGTAGATCCAGATTACCATATAATCATTCACTACAGTTGCCCACATGTGCCATATATGACTGGATTCTCTTTCCTGCACAACAGTTGTCACTGAGCGATGCGACGGAGCAACCTATACTGAATTCCTAAACCCGTTAAGTATCTCTTACTCTTCGCATAATAGGAAGACACTATAAGTTACAGAATTTTCAGGATGACACTTGGCAGTTGCCTGTCATTCCGTAGATCATTCCTTATGGCCTAAGAATGGAACTGATATAAGTTGGTGAACGATCGGGAGGATTTTCTTTGCCTTCCAGGAGGCTAGTACTGTTTCAGTATACCTCTTATTTCAGGGTAGTTTGAAGTTGTTGCCTTCTCTACAAGATGCATATTGTTTCATTGTTGAGGTCTTTCACTGAACTTGTTGGGGCAACTATTGGCAGTTGTCTCTCTTTTCATAGATCATTCCTTATGGTCCTGAAATGGAACCGATTTAAGTTGGTAAACTATTGGTAAGGTCTCCTTTGCCCACCTGGAAGCTAGTACTGTTTCAGTATACCTCTTCGGGGAAGTTATTTTTTACTGTTGCCTTCTCAACAGGATGCATATTGTTTCATTGTTAAGCACCATCACTGAATTTGTTGGGGCAACTATTGGGTTTGAATTGACTCGGCAAATTTCTACATTATTTGTAATATTATATCGCCATAAAGAGAGATTCAGTTTTATTGGCTGGATATATGGAATACCAAAATGTTTGTAGATGTTGTTGCTGAAACAGCATCAATCAACAATCTTTCGGCATTTCGGGAGGATTGATTTCACTTGTTGTTGGAGTCGATCCTGTTATTGACTTTAGACCAGTGATTGCTTTTTGTCAGGGCATGCATTAGGATTGAACCTATGCTGCATATAATTCCGCAACAGGGTTACTATTTCAAGGGATAAGATAGTTCTTGTACATCAGCAAAGTGCTTGTACATGACTTCTGGTATTCGTTTCTGGGGACATATAATTGTTGGTACACATATTTAATCCAAAGTTTTAGGGTAACTTGGAGATTGCTGCCTTTATTTTGTCAGATATATTTTATAGAATTTTTCTATCGAAAATCAATTTTCAGTTTATCATAAATCCTTAGTTTTCTGTTATTTCTTTTAATACTTTAACAAAGTCTTAAGACTTTAACAAAAAGCTCTTGCGCCAAAACAATTTTTATCCTATTAGCCTTATAAGTTTACACAAGAAAATTTTAGAAAAGAAAAAAAATCTACAACATTTATTAACACTTCATTTTTAGAATAGTTTGCATAATAAAGAAAAGTTTTCTATTATTTTTGTTTGGCTGTGTATAGTTCCACATTATCCAATTTTTTTCTTCACTATTATAAATATTTGCTGTTGTGTTCTTTGGCTATCAAAACTTACTTAAAGTTTAGTAAACATTTTTGTAAATGTGCAGGAGACAGAGTTTGTTATTGTCTTCTAAGAAAGAAAAAGTTGTAGTAAAAAAACCCTTGTGACTTAAACATGTTTCGAATAGATTCATTCGTTTTTCTTTTTTGTAATATGCTTCACATAACCAAACTTTGGAATTGAACTCTAACATGGGCACGTACTTATCTAAACAATACCAACACACACATATACAATAACTCCTCATCTATAGTGAGAGAAAAATTGGGGTTTTAGAAGGTTTTAGAAATTACTTTAATATAATTGCTAAAATTTTAAGAACAAACTATAGTTGTGGTAATCATATTTTGATTAATTGATAATTTAAATAACTTTCAAAATATAACATATGATTACAGCAAACAAGTTTTTGTTTATCACAATAATTTGTATGATTATTTATGTTATTATAAAATATGATCACTAAGTTTGTGAAAATGTCGACAATCATAAAAATGATTGTGTCTAAAAGTAATATGTTTGCTGCAATAATGTTTATGATTTTAGCTGTTAATTAAATTATGAATTTAAAATATGATTGCAATAACATTATTATTATATTAAAATGATTACTGTAACCTTATTTTTACTACATGTGTATAGTTTGTTTTCTTAGTTGCTTGTAATATGAGTATGTTGCAATATAGTTAAGTTTGTATGGCATGTTGCTGCAGCATTAAGTGACTTTTGAAATAAGAAACATCAAAAGACATTTTCCTTATTGTTTTAAACTAAAATATAAAACAAATAGATAAAGAAGCTAACAAACAAGAAAATATAAAATATATAAAAATGGAAACTTTTTGTTTAAGTTTTTCTCTCTCTCTCTTACATTTTCTGATGCTTTTTATGCAGTAGCAGCGCAGCAGCTAAACAAACTTAATTTATTTGAAATTTTTACCAAAAAAGTAAAAAATAAATGCTCATACACTATAACAATGAAATGGGCATGGGGGTGGGTGGTTGTTACTAAAAACTTTTAAAAAAATATTTTTTCTAAACAACAATATGTTACCAGGTTTTACAACACAATAAATAACAATAAATGTAAATATTTCTTGAATGTTTATATATTTTTTATATATTGCTCTTGTAATTGTTATGCTGCAAAAAAATTTATTCTACCAAAGATGTTAAAACTTTATAATAATATGCAAAAAAGAAGAAAAATAAAAACCCCCTACTAACCAAGAAACAAGTTTGAATAAAAGCAATTTATGAAATGTCATTGGCTTTAGATTTTTGGGTATTTTCATTGGCAAAGGGAGTGGGAGCGAATGCTGTTACTGTTGCTAATACTGGTGACTGGTGTTGCTTAAACTTTGTGTTTTGTTTTCTTTTGCTTTTAAAACAATCGATTTATAAAAAAGTTTCTAACAACAATAATCGTATTTATTCGAAATATTAGAGTTTTAAGTAAATTTAAGTGTAATTTAAACCTTATTAAGAATTTTTGATGCTTGAGAATAAGAAAAGAAAATCTTAACTAGAGTTATAAACGTAAATTAGTCTTAATTCGTTAAAGTTTTGTATGAAAAGTATTAAAGTTTTATGAAAATTTTGCAAATTTGACTAAAGCAATAATAATTACTTTGAGTAAAAGAAATCAGCAGGATTCGAAGGCAAAAACAAACATTGTAAAATATATAATAGGAAACTATTAGAATTTTGAACTAGATCGAAACCCAAAGACTAAGGGCGGCGTTTTCAGATAAAGATAATCTACATTCTTTGTTTAAACCTAGTTTAATATATGTTTTGTGTTTTTCCGTAAACAGTAACTTTACTTATTATCTTAGTTTAACTGAGTATTATTGGCTAATAAAACTTAAGTTATAAGTGAGCAAATACAATTAACAAAATATCAATGATTTCGGAAGAACAAAAACTTAATATTTTAAGTAAATTGCAATTTTTTGTTTATTTAAAATTTTTCCAAAATTTTTCATTTTACAAAAGTATTATTTGCAAAAAATAGCTGTTCATTGTTTATGTTCTTGAGTGAAAAGTTGGCAATACTAACAATGTTAACTGAACTTAAATCCATAACTGAAAAACACAATCATCGGTTTAAGTCCACCTAAATTTGTTTCGAGTTTAATCTAACAGCAAGTTAAGTCTAGTTTAACTAGTGGTAAGAAACCTGTCATAGAGTGTGCTTTTCAATTCGATTCAGACATTATAGATTGTATTAGATTTTCCAGATATCGTGTCCTGAAAAATCAGTTTTTGACACCTTTAATAGCGAAGATATTTTAATACCAGCCGCAGATTCAGCTTGAGTGTTTGGGGGATTTTTTGTATTTTCATTCATTTTTTTTCTCATTTGTATATTTTGAATGAAAAATTTTCATTTTTTTTGATGTTTATAAAAAGGACTTTCTTTCTTAAGGTTAAGCATGAAACAGCCCTGTACAATTTGGATTGTTAAATATGGTCAAACGGAATCATATTTATTTTCACAATTTTTTGAAATCGTGTACAAAGACCTAAAATAAGGCACAAGTTCAGAATTTAATACAACAGACAAAAACACAGTTCGACTGGTTACTATAGCAATACTATGTTCACTGTAACAACATATTGTTATCAAATACTTTTTGTTATGTTTATCCGATTAAAACAATATTTTAGTTAATGTTATCATTTTCATGTTCATGGCAAAATATAAATTTGAGTATGATTCACTGAAACATAATTATTTTTCATCAAATTTAATTTCGATACATATTTTTATAACAAAATTGTGGACACATGGGATCATAATATAGTCATGTATAACAAACTATAACATGATAAATATAAAAATATTATTATGAAATATTTCATAATATAATATTTTAAAATTGTTGCAATAACCATAATATTTTTATACTACAATCATAATTTTTGAAAATGGTTACCACAGCCATGATTTTTCTTGAGTATATTCGCTCTCGGTTTTATCATTCTTTATTAATCGTTTTGCAAGAATTACTTTCTTCTCCTAAAGCAATATCGAATCCACGAGGGTGCCGGGCTTGGGCTGAATCCGCGCCTGTCCTAACTGGACGTCAGGTGGTTACAGCTAGCACATAGTTATACACCAAAGAGGCTTCGATTCGCTTTCGTTCTCTCATTTGGTAGAGACTTAAATTATACATATAGATTATATAATTTGATAATCTATGAGAATAAGTCATGATCTTTCAACTGTTTCAAGTTAATAAGAGTAATTTTCAAAATGCGGAGTCGGATACAGATAATGATACCTAAATCTCTCTGTTACTCTCCTGGAGGTTACTTATTATTATACAGAAAGATCAATGATTTGCAAGATTTGGGAAAAATTCAACGCTATTGGTCATCATGAATTGTTCCTGTAGAAATTTTTAATATGTTAAAGGTTTAAAGCAAGAAAACACATCCGATCGAAGATCTTAATGAAAGCTTAACTATAGAATCGACACATCGAAAACCGGATTTCAGCTTTAGCTTTTAGAAGTAATAAACAAATTGATGAAACGATTTTAAGATTTTTAAAGTAAGATGACTGTTCTGTTAAAAATCTTCTCCGCAATGAGGCATCAAAAATATCGGTCTCTGATAAGAGCATTAAGAGAACTGATCCGTGAGAAATGAGGAAAAATATTTAAGATCATATAAAATAAATAGTGATTTGCTTTCTACAAAAAGCAACACTTGAACATTAAAACTCAAGTCGTTTAGATTTTGTATGAGAGAGAGAGAGAGAAGAATACCGAAAAGCGTTCATCTCTTTTATACAAAATCAACTTGCACAAGTGAAACAAGATATTGTCTAAAATAAATCTGATTTTCTTTTTAATGTCTAAAGCAGCGATAGGCAAAGGTAAAAAATAGTTCTCTGACTGGTTAGTTCGATTGTTTCTACACATGTGTGAGCATACTTACGGTCGAAAGAAATAATACAAGTTCAAAGGAGTTAGTACAGATGAAATGAACAGTTAGAACAATAAAACTAACATATTAAAAATATAATTTGAACTCCAGTCAGTATCTCCAACATTAAGATATTTTAAAAAGACTTCTTCTATTACTTTAAATACAATATTAAAATAACTACTTTATTTAAATTCCATTAATCTGACCTCTTTAAGATTATGTCCTAGTTTATGCTAGATAGCTTATTCCACAAAAAATATATATTTGTAAATTTCATAAAAATACTAAATATTCGTAAAAGAAATAAATTTTTAATTTACTTTTCTTAATTTCAATGACAGACCAACAGCCATGGTTTTTACGTACTATTTTTTTTCTTTTTTTTAGTTGTTGTTCATTCATACAAATCCTATTTAAACTCTCTATCTCTTACAAATTTGTCATAGTGTCCTTTGTTTTTTTCTCCACTTTCTGTCAGAGTAAGATAGAGTAATGAAGGAAAAAGAAAAACTTTCTTTCATTTTTTAAATAAACTTCTTCGTTAAAGGTTAATGTGCATAAATGTCCTTCTTCTTCATTTTCTTTTAGTACGTCTTGTGAAGACTGACTTCTCTCTGATATGGACAGATAGAGTTTTATTATTATTTTTTTTTAATTTTTGTCATTGCGTTTTTCCAACCAAACCATGTCTTAAAAGATAAATAAGCGTAATAATTTTCAATATTTACTTAAACTGTAATATTTGTATATGTTTGTATGAGTGTGAGTGTGTGTTTGACCATTTAAAGCAACTCGAATAACAGAGCAGTGTTGCAGTACAGTTCTGCTCTTTTATTTCCGTTCCACATTTTGTTTGTGTATGTGTGTGTGTGAAAGTCTTTCCTTGATGCTCTTTGGTTGTATGCTTAACTCTGTATATCTTTGGTTTAGTTTTAATGATTGTTGCTGTTGTTGGCGTGGTTGCATAGTTGCTTCGTTGGATATTTGTCTGGGTCAAGGTTGTGCTGTTTGTTGGTTGATGATGATACTCATGATGCCTAGATACTTCCATTTCTCCTCTACACTCACAACAGTATAAATGTTTGTATTGCTGTTCTGTTTTTCCATCTCTACTGTTTGGTTGATGGTCGACGTCGTCGTCGTCAGTGAAAGTATTCTTTTTGTTGTATTTCTGTTTTTTTATATTTTTTCATTATTTATTTCTCAGTTTTGTGTCATTGCTTGTTTCCTTGTTGAGAAGTGTATGTTTGTGTGTTTGTATCTAGATGTTGTGAGTAAAAAATATGAAATCAGGGTTGCAAGTGTAAGGACAATATTGTTGATATTGCAAGTACTTTTTTTTGGAATTTGGTTAGGCTTAATTATTTATTGGAAATAATCGACAAGTACCCAGATTACTCAAATCTACTGTATAGATTAAACTATAAACTAGTCAATAACTAGTCCAATATAGTCTATAGACTAGCTTTATAGAAAATAATAGACTAGTCCGTAGACTAGTCCCCAGAAACTAGCCAATAAGTTAGTCCATTAACCATAGACCATATAATTGCTATTATAAGCTACATAGTAATTCATAGTACAGTTCATAAGACGATCATACATAAAACCAATTGTCAAATCAATAAAAGAATAACTCATAGGCTAATCGAAAGACTAGTTAATAGACTATTATATAAACTGGACAATGGGCAAGTCCACATTTAGTCAATAGACAAGTTCATAGATTAACCTGGAGTGCATAGAATAAAACATAGTCCAATCCATATATATACTAGTCTTTAGATTATTGGAGGACTAATCACAAACTAGGCAATAGATTAGTTAATAGACTGATCCATAGAATACTTAACACATATACTAGTCAATATAACAGTTCGTAGACTAATCATTAGATTAGTTGATAGACTAGACATAAACTACTCATAGACAGGTAACTGGATAAGTAGTTCCTAGACTATTTTGAAGACTATTCCACAGTCTAAACAATAGACTATTAAGTAGTCAATAAAATAGTCCATAAACTAGTTTCTAGACTATTCCATAAACTATACAATATATAAGTCTGTAGACTAGTACATAGTCCTATACACTATAGACTATTCTATATGCTAAACGATAGACTAACCATAGACTAGTCTTTGGCTAAAAGAATATGGCCCAATAGAATATGGTAAGAAGAGATAATAGACTAGTCCATAGGCTAGCCCATAGTCAAATTCTTAGACTATATATTATACTATTGCCATATATACACTTTTCATTACAAATACAAATTTCGACTAGTCATAATTGTGGCCATAAATACTACATAGACTATTCAAAAGAATATTACATAAAATTGTCCATAGATTTACTAATAGACTTATTCCTTAATCGGTCAATAGAATTAACCCCTTTACGTATACGGAATACCTCTGTTCCAACAATTTTTCCTTTTTTCATCAAAATATTATTGATGTACGTCAAAATAAAGTATGTGGTAAAGTCAAATCCATAAAGAATCCAGCGGTTTAGTTTTGTGCGTGAAAGGGTTAAGAGACACAGAGTAATTTTGAAAAATGTTAGGGTCAAACTAACGTAATACTAATACTCATCTGCTTCAATGTCTATACAGATATCAAGTCTATGTTATCTGAGAAAAGGATTTGACAACTTCGTTACACTTTTAATAAAAATGAATGGTACATTTTCGATAAATGTCCTTTTCACTACAACTCTGATGAAAATATTAAAGTGTACACGAATGCATATGTATGTATGTACATATGTTTATATGCGTTTGTGTTATACTCTTGATCTCTGTTTTTGTTGTTTTTGATGTTGATTGAAAATAATGGTCTTTTTGTTTGTTGTAGTAGTTGTTGTTATTTCAATTATACGTTTTTGTGGCTAAGGAAGTTGGTGATGGTTAGTGGTGTTTCGAGTTATAGATGTACATGTAGGTTCGTTATTAAATTCAGTAGTTTCCCAGAAAGTCAATGTATCTATTAAAAATCTACTACTGGCTGACTTTAATAAAGGGATGTATGATTAGATCGATTACTTAACATATTACTGGTACTCTAACATTTGTTATTTACTACGTTATTGCTACAAAGCAATAGTAAAATTTTGCTATTTCTTCGACAATTATTTCTTTGATATCAATTATTGCTGGGTTTTCATTTGCTGCAGTAATAATTCTACTAAAACTAGTTTAAACCTAATTGTAATATGAGCATTGATATTTACTAAAGGTCATTTCCGATTTAACTTCACTTTAAGAAAGATTACTTTCTAATTAAATTCTAAACAAAAATTTATATAAGAAATTTTAAATTAAATAATTTGTACTATGTGTATTATTTAACTTCATATGTATGCAATTGTGTATTATAATTTCTTGGTTGGTAAATCTATGAAATAATAATATTATTTAATATTTAAAAGTTTAAACTTATTTTATTAATTTTAATTAATAAAACTACTAAATAGAAGGATAAGGATTTAAGGAATAAAATATTTACTCTTAAATTTAAAATGGAAATTTTAAAATAAAAAATATACGCTATTGACATGACATTTAATGACATATTTGTCAGTTATATGTTTGGTACCATTGCCACTACATTGGCACTAATTGGTGTGGACTTGATACTTCAGAAATTCCATATGTATATAGCGATATAAAACCACATAAACTGCAAAGAGGGAAAACCCGGTAGAAAAGTATCGAAATTGATACAATCCGTTATCAGTAGTAAGCTTACAAACGGATGTGTATAAAATTTAGATTTGTACAAAAAATTGTTGAAATTTTGACAATGTTGCATTGTCTGACAACATAGTGTTGTCAGATTGGTACCAGACGTGTATAATTTGAAAACGGTATTTTTCTTTCTGTGCGGGTGGCTTATTTACGTCATTGTTGTTAAAATTTATTAACGGAACATGCTCCTCTTTCGCCAACCATCATACCATGTGAAATATGTCCCCTTTTCACTTTTGGTCACATAGCAATTATGCCATTTGCAAGAACCTAGGAAACATGAAATATGTCCTCTTTTCACTTTTTTTAGTTCCCAAGACATTTTTATTTCAAGGGAACAAAATTTTTACTTCTACTGGCGATAGGGTGGTATGTTGTTCCTACGATCAGTATTTAGGGTCTTATAAAAGAAAAGCTTATTATTGTAAATGTTTGAATACTTCAACGTGGCAAGTAATTCATTGGAAGATAGTAGATATTGGATTTTGTCAAATTGGTGACAGACTTCCAGTATGTATATAATGGATATGTATTAATTTAAATTAACATTCAACATCAAAAGCTCCCCTAAATTGTAAAGAAAAATGAGCTCCACCTTTCAACATCTAAACATTACTTTTGGTGCATATGTCTATTTAGATCGGTATAGTAGAAATAACAAGTAGTAACTGACTTTCTGAAAATTATAGGAAACATGTTCGCTGAAATACTCCTCCTTATGGAGATCTTACCTGGAATTTTCTATAGGTCTAAGAAACGAAACTCTTCAAATGTTGTTGACACAAGTTGTACACCGATAAAAAATTGCTTAACATTTAAATTTTATAGCACAATTACCCAGCAAAAACTTTCACTAATAAGTAATGGTGTAAAGAGCTTAATTATTTATGCCCGTTTGATGATATTAGTACAAGTATGTCATAAAACAGAACAGTATGTTGGGAATAATTGATATTGCAAAAAGAAAAAAATAATAATTTTTGTTATGTAATCGCAGAAATAACTACTTACATGTAAGCAGTAAACACAATTTAAGGTAATTTGAAGTCTTTGTTAGTGGAAAACGTCAAGAATGAAATCAGTTTTGATACTACAGTCTTTTAATATTTCTCTACACGTACACGGTGTTTACACGGCAAATTAGAGTAAAAGTTTTCCAGTTTTTGCCACGGGTATATAATAGATTAAAAAAACACTTGATTATAAGTTTAAAAGCCAGCCATTACTTAACTGTCACCACAGGCGGCATTTAGTGACTAGTTATCAAGTTTTTACTGGGTAATTAAGGATTATTATAAAAAAACATGCATAAATTAATTTAAAATTATATATTACTTTAAACATAATTAAGTTTTTGTAAATTTTAATAAAAATATTTAAAATTCTTTAAGATTGTTTGCAAAAAATTACAAAAATTATTAAATACTTAATTAGGATTTATTATTTAGTTACCAGAACCGATTAAAATCACCCAAACATTTAAAGGTATATTCCTTAGACATTAAGGTGGTTCGGTTTTAGCAAAAATTTTTTTTTTAATTTTTATATTATTTGAATATTTAGCCCAAAAACAAAATTTATTGGCTTCAATGCTTAAATCCATTAATTTGACACATTCGTTTTGCCTTTTAGCGCGTTACGATAGATAGTTAATAACCGTTACTGATGATTGCTTGAACATCAGTTGGTGCCCAATTTATTTGGGCCCTTTTTCTTGTTTTTTGTTGTCTTGCGTACTGATGTTTACACTACTACAAATCCTGGAGAAGACGCGTGAGATTAAGTCAACAACATTTTCAAAGCTTTTTAATGAATACGTTGGTTT
Source organism: Lucilia cuprina (assembly GCF_022045245.1). NCBI lineage: Eukaryota > Metazoa > Arthropoda > Insecta > Diptera > Calliphoridae > Lucilia > Lucilia cuprina. The sequence goes on along the minus strand of NC_060951.1, from coordinate 60,412,145 downwards.
TTTTTTGGAACGGAAGAAGAAGAACCTCCTTTGTTCACATGTGTTAAATATTTAAGGCAATAAACATTAAACTTTAAGTTTTAATTTTTAAAGATTTCTTTTATTAAAAACAAGTTTTGTTCATGGAGAAAATAAAACTTTTTAACACAATCTCTTTTTTTAAAGAAAACTTGTTTATTCCTTTAAATATTTGTTTAGTGTGAACTTATCTTTTACATTTTAGATTTGAACTATAAACACTTAAGCAAAAGAGTTATATTATGAGAGAGTAAACGTAGCGTAGAGAGAGTTTTAATTTTTTTAAAGAAAACTTGTTTATTCCTTTAAATATTTGTTTAATGTGAACTTATCTTTTACATTGTAGATTTGAACTATAAACACTTAAGCAAAAGAGTTATATTATGAGAGAGTAAACGTAGCGTAGAGAGAGTTTTAATTTTTGATTGATTAAATGAAAAGCATTAAGAAGAGCGTAAACTAGTATTAGTTATAGAACGAAAAGAGTGTTAGTAAATCTAGTTAAAATTTCGTGGGTCACAATTTTTTTTGTCACAACCAGTTGTCATAATATTTAGTGCCAAAAATCAAAATGTTTACAACAATAACTAAAAAAAGTAAAATACATTCTGTGTAACTGAAAAATGTCTCAAACAAACAAATTATTTTTACTAAAAATGTATCGAAAGAAAGAAAACAATTTCATAATATCCTGTCTTAAAGAAAATGAAATTTAAACACCCTGTAAATAAATAATAAAACTTAAATAGATAAACCACTCTGTCTTGATATTTTTTTCTTTAACTTAACTTTAAAATAAAATTCTAAATAGTTTTGCTAATAATATATTTTAAAAGTATAAAATTAATTTAAATATAATTAACGTAAAAAAACATTGCATTTATTTTAGAGGTTGTGTCACACTTTATTCAGATATCACTCTGAAATGGATCAAGTGTGATCATATTAGTTTGGTTCGTAAGAGTGTAAAGGGTTTTTTCAATACCTTTAATTAGACAATTTTTATTAGATATTGAGATGTAATACTGAAATTTCTTTTAATTATAATTATTTTTTAAAAAAAATCGAATTGTCTATAAAATACTTTAAACACTGCTTCATTTAGTTTCAATTTGGATTTGAGTTTATTAATTAGAATTTTCGTTAAGAAAAGAATTTTTTGTGGTTTTCAATATGATTTCAATATTCTAAGGAAGTTCTTCATTTTATATATGTTTTCTGTTTGTTTGTTAACAGTTTTGTTTAATTTTAAAATTTTTCTCAGTGTATTTAGGTATATTGGTTGGGTGTTAGTGAGTATTTCATTAACTTTCTAAAGAGTTTGTTATACATATAAATATTTGCTTAATAAATGTTCTTGTTTGATAGAATATACTTTGATTTCTTTTAAAGTTTATTCCATAGTTTATTACTTTTGGATTATATATGTTTTTTGTATATATCGGTTTTGCTTTGAAAACTTACCCAGCGATAGTTTTTCACCAGAATCTGGTGGCAGTGTAAAACCTAGCAGTGCCATTGAGGCAATCAGTACACAGGGCACAATTAAATTGAAAAAATAATACAAAGTTTTACGTCGTATCAAAATGGCGAATGTTATGTCAATATAAGGTTCTGGGCAGCAATTATAGTAGATTTCATTTCGTTTACCAGGTACACCTACAGTTTTTTATCATTGTGTTTTTTTTCATTCATTAACATTGTGTGTTATTTGAGAGAGAGAGAGAGATTGGGGGTGAGCGAGTGAGAGAATAGGGGAAGGACCGGGGGTTTTCAATTGTTTAATTTTTTTTCAAAAATTTCGTTAACGTTTGGTTTTGTAGTTGTTGTTGTTGATTTGTGGTTGGTGGTATGAAGGGGGGTAGAGGAAAAGAAAAAGGAAATTTATTTGTTTTGTTGTTTTAATTTTTTTTTATAAAAAAGAGAGAATTATTTTTAATATTAATAAATATAATAATAATAATTTTTATAATAGAAAATAGAAATATTAGGAAATTATTTAATAGTTTTAGTTGAAAGAAAAATAGAAATTTAAAAGTAAATAGTTGTTAAGAGTAATTTATTTGCAAGGCCAAGTTTTAAAGCTTTAGCAACATTTATAGTGCTGGCAACATGTTGCAAAAGTAAGAACATGTGTTAGTTTAAATGTAAAATAAGTTTTAGCTATTTTTGCTAAAATAAGTTTTTTTTGCTATTTATAAAATTTTTTAGCAACATGTTGCCTAAAGTTTTATTAATGTTGCTGGCAACATGTTGCCATATTAAAAAAACAGTTTAAGTTTTGTGTTATCTATTAGGTAGTCGATTTTGTTCTACACTTTTTTAAATGCCTAACTTCCAAAGGCAACATGTTGCTAAAATTTCAAAAATTTTGCAGCAAATTTAAAAGAACATTGTTCTGTGTCTCGATATGTTAATTTAATTTAAGAAACACTTGCAACATATAATATATTAATCAGCAAAATATTTTTTTTACATAAAGCTACTTTTAAAATGTTATCATTACATTTTGAGGCAACATTTGCTTAGCAACTTTATAGCAAATGTTTAGCAACAAATCTTTAAAAGATAAAGATTTGTAGCTAAACATTTGATCGAATTTTTCACAGGCAACAGATTTAAAATCTGTTTGAGATACTTCTAAAACTTGCATTTGTTTAGCAACATTTTCTAGTTCTTAAAAAAAAAGATTTATTTCCAATATTCACCACTTAAACGTAACTTTATTTATCTGTCCAAACAAGATATTTATACATTTATAAAAAAATGAATATGGTTTCTTGATACAATTTTGGGAATATATAGCAACATGTTGCAGAATATTTCAATTTTTTTTTTTTTGATGACAACATGTTGCATTTAATTTTATATATCTGTTTTATTTCACATTTTGCTAAATATTTGAAAATAAAAGGAAATTAAACTTGATTTCCAAACTTGGCCTTGCAACATTACACACTCTTTACGCATTAACATTGCATTTTAATTAAATAAACAATTTCAACATACCCAACAGATCCCATTCACCATTGGTAATAAAACTTGAAATATCACCACCAGCCTCATCTTGCAATTGTAAATCCAGCTGAAATTAAAAACACAAAAAAACAACAAAATTGTAAATATTTATTTAAACTTTTGCCTAACTAAAACAACAAGTAAAATGGGGAAAAAATCTTAAAAGTTAATACTTTTGCTCATTTTCTTTAATTATTTTAAATATTTGTTTTTTAAAAGCAACAGCAAGAACAGCACCACAACATTTTCTTTGAAGTATGCTATAGCATTTAGCATGTAAATATTTTTTTAAAGTTTTTTTTATTTTTTATTTAACTTTTTATATTATTGTACTGTTGTCTTTTGTAGTACATATCATGTTCCTTGACAACTTCGCTCTGTTACAGGAAAGCAAATCTTTGTTTTTTATTTTTAATTTAACAACTTTATTAAGAAATCTTTGCACATTGTCATAGATTCGTTGATCTTTTCGTTTCCTTGTTTTCAGTTGGAATATATAAATTAATTAAAATTAATAAATCGTGAGTTGAAAAAAGTGGAAGCTCATGTTTTCGTTTACAGGAATAATAATCTACTAGTAGTCATTTATAATTTCGCTTCTTTTTTTGTTGTAGAGAAAAATTGTTACAGGAGATTATGATTTTTATTACAACATGACAAGTATTATTAGTATTCAAGACACATGTTGTTGTCTTATTTTAATATTTATTTTAGACAGAAAAAGAAGAGAATTCTTCTACGTAGTATTAATTTTAAGTTTAGGAAAAAAATGGGAAAATTTATTCAAGAATTGATTACAGTTGATACTAACTAACTAACTAACTAACTAACTAACTAACTAACTAACTAACTAACTAACTAACTAACTAACTAACTAACTAACTAACTAACTAACTAACTAACTAACTA